>NC_137964.1:22120367-22170367 GCF_963924665.1 Micromys minutus
AATTTTATAAGGGTGTAGAGAGCCATAGCTTAGTGAAAGAGATATACACATATGAATCACATACACTAGCTCACACAATGCATGGCGTCTAATAGTTTAATGAATTTTAACACCTACTTTATGTTTATTCATTTACTTTGTGTGTGAATAGATGTGTGCACATATTGAGGTCAGGGGACCAATGTAAGAGCTGCTTCTCCTCCCCCACCATGTGAATCCTAGGATTCAAATTCAAGTCACAAGGCTTATGCACAAGCACCTAAGCTGAGCAATCTTCCCACCCCTCTTCTGCTCTTCAATGTAACATTTTTTAAGTCAAGAAATAGTCTGGTCAGGATTCCTAGAATCTTTCCTTAATTTCAGAAACCAAGCTAATATGAAGGCAATCAACTGGAGTCTATGAACAATGCCAAGGTTGTATTACAAGAATGTGGAACAATTAGTGTTAACCAAAAATCACATCACAGATATGAGTTCTGTTGGCAGAGCCATGGTGGAAATATCTTCTTACTAATAAGGTGTTACTTAGTCCCTCTTAATTGTACAATGTGGATATTTTTCCTCCTTGTCATAATGTTCATAATCCTATTTATTAAAATGTCTCTTTTAATTAAACATAAACACGTGTTTTGAAACAAGACTGGAAGAATAATGTGCGGGGGAAGAAATGTTTCATCTGCAACCGAATGAAAAGCATTTGAATCTATGTGGTGCTTGTCATGTGTTTCAGTTTGCTTCTCATATCTGTGATGAAATGCAGATACCTAACAATTCATCATCCATCAATTGGGGGGAAAGTGAATAGGAACTCAAGGCAGGAACTTGCAGGCAGGAACCGAAACAGAATATGAAGAAATGTTGCTTCCTGGCTCTCCGTGTCTTGTTCTGTTCTCTCATACCACTCAAGACCACCTGCCCACATGTAGCACCATCCACAGTGGGCTTGGCCATCCCATATCAACCACCAATAAAGTAAATGCCCTATAGATAGATCTGATAAAGGCATTTCTTAATTGAGGTTCACTCTTCCCTGATGACTCTAATTCATATCAATTTGACAAAAACTAACCAGCACACTATTTGAACCTGAAGATCCAAGTTCAATCCCCAGAACCCACATCACAAAGCATAAACAGCAGGCATGGTGTGGAACACCTGTAACCTCAGTGTTCGTAAAGACAACTCAAGAGAGAGCACATATTTGGAGTAAGCTCACACTACTGAAAGAGCTGAACTCGGGTCCTGAGAACATGGAGATTACAGTTGAGGTGTTTTGAGTTCTTTGTGTCAAATCTGCCAATATTCCTGGGATCCCACAGATGATCAGAAATGATGAACCCCACTGGAGTTCAGCCAGGCTGAAGTAACTGTGGCACCTTCTTATACAGTCTGCTCTGTGCTGACTCTAATCACTGATCACTGATCGTGTGTGTGTGTGTGTGTGTGTGTGTGTGTGTGTGTGTTGTTCTTGAGCAGTGGAACTCAAGAACACCTGGCAAGGAAGAGAAAAAAAACCAAGTTTGTAAATGAGTTGAGGTTTCCTCAGAAAGTTTCTGAAGTCTTCATGGGTGTCTTGTGCCTGGAAGGATACATTTAAACAAAGGGGCAGGGGAGAGAAATCAGACAGGGATTTGGGCACATGTGCTCCCCCCACTGGAACATCTTACCCTGGAGGATTTTGGTTCTCACTCCATTTAGGGCAGAACACTGGTCCTGTCTAAACTTAGGCCACTCTGTCCAGGGTTGCTGGATCCTCAGGGTGTCCTTCTACACTCCAGGAGCCTCATACAACACCCCCAGGGTGCTACCAAGACAGTCTTGATTCTGGTTTGCCTTGGCTTTACAAAGGATGGATCTTCCTCCGCAGCTCAGCCTCCTTGTGTATCCTGGTTGCCAGGCACCCATCTATATGTGAAACAGAACACTGTGGGGTTCTACCCCATCTGTTCCACCCAGAGGGACACTGACAGAGTGCTGTGAAAGCCATGCTTGGGTCCCATGTGGGCTTGTTTCCTGCCACACACCAGTGCCTGTTTTGTCCTGAGGAGGAAAGGTCTGAGGGCTTCAGACAGGCCTGGGCTACTGGGGTCTCTCTAGGAGGTTGGTTAAGTGTTGCTGTTACAGTTGCCAGAGTAAGTCAGTTGACTGTAAGGAGGAAGCTGGGATTAACGTGTTTTAATTAGTATTATTTCTCAAATTAATGAAGTCTGTGACAAACACTGTTGATTGCAAGTGTCTAAAGATGATTGAAATTACCCCTGGCCTTTTGAACAACGTGGAAACAGTAATTTTTCAGCAAATTGACTGACCATCATAGGTCTACTTTTTCTCTTCCTCCTTCCCTCCCTCCCTCCCTCCTTCCCTCTTTCTTCCTTCCTTACTTCTTTCCCTTCCCTTCTCTTTTCTTCCTTTCCTTTTCTTTTCTTTCCCTTTATTTTTGGGAGACTAAAAAGACTAAGCGTAAAGGTATGTAGCTCATCTGTAACTTCAGCACTTGAGAGGTAGAGGCAGGAACTCCAGGGATTTAAGGTCCTGCTTAACTGTATGAGTTCAAACCTAGCCTGGGTTATGTGAAATTCTGTCTCAAGCAAAGAAACAAACCAAACCACGGCACTGAAGGTGGAGAGAAAGAACCTTGTGGACTTTCACTCAAAGTATGTTTGTGGCTCACACGTAAACGTGGCTGTAGCTGCCAGAAAGTGTCAGAATTCTCCATGAGTCAAACACAGAGCTCCTGAAACCTCAGCTTGAAAGAGTGGAGAACTTGAAACCGTGGTGACAGATGGAGGAGTTTTACTGCAGCTCAGTAACAGTTGGAGCTCGCGCCCATCACCAGCTCAGAGGCTGAAGGAAAACTTGTCAGTTGAGAGCAGCCATGTTCACAGGTCTGGGACGCATCCCGCTGACAGACAATGGCAGCCCCTGGTTGTGGTCAGCTGCCTGTAGCATATGATGCTCTCCCCTGGACTCCTCCGTGATGGCGGCATAAAGGTGGCTGTGACTTAGATATAAAGGGTATAAATACAGAAAACATGGCTGGCCTGTTGCTCACATCCAGAATGACCAAGCACACTCCACAGTTAGAGCTTAGTGGGGACAGGGAGTAATGGAATTCACAGAGTAGGAAAGCAGAAGGGGGAAGTGTTGGGGACCCTGAAGAGTACCAGAAATAGGGAGGATAGGGAGGTAGCAGAGAGCAATGGAGGGTGTGTGTGTGTGTGTGTGTGTGTGTGTGTCTGTCTGTCTGTCTGTGTGTGTGTGTGTGTGTGTGTGTATAAGAGTAATCAAATACAATGGCACAGATGTGTAAAACCGGCATAGCAAAACCTTTTATATTTTTACTAAGTTAAAAAGAATTCATGACAAAATGAAAATGCATGAGTCTGAGCCAGGCATGAGGTACGTGGCTGTGACCCCCACACTTGCGCAATGATTACTGTTAGCCCTGCGCTTGCGCAGTGAGGGCAGCAGGATTGTGAAGGCAGGAAGCAAACTCTAGCTACAAGGTGAGGCACTGTTTTGAGAATACAATAGAAATAAAAGGAAGAAAAGCAAATGCACAGCAGGACCTCGATGTTCAGCAGAATCTCCACAGGCCTCCTGCACCAGCTTGAGGCTCCCTACGGCAACAATCACAAGTTTCCATTTGTTCTGACCCCTGTCCTCCACCAAGGGATTTTCCTTTGTGAAATGCCGGAGTTCTAACACAGCCTTTGTGCAAAGGAGCCCTCATGGATGGGGAAGCCAAAGGGCTGACAGACACAAAGAGAAGTGTAGTAGAAGTTGAGGTACCTGAGGGAAAACACACACATCTGCACAGGAATATATAGGAAAAACTGCCTGCACCGAGCCATGACCGGAAGTTGGGCAAGAAGCAGACCCTACTGTACAGTTTAGAGGACCTGCAAGTTCGGGGACTTGATGACCACCCGCTTCCAGAACAGGTCTCTTAGATGAGAGAGTTGGGAACAATATAAACGGAGACACACAGAATGAGAAAGTCAGACCGGAAATGATGCTGTCTGTAATTTGTTAGTGATGTAAGCAGGAAGCTCTGAGTTGGAGCCCCAGGACCCATTTCTGTTACTGTGATTTCACACAACGATCAAGGTATAATCAAAGATATGGTTCCAGAGTCCATCATGGCGGGAAGGCATGGCAGCCAGCAGCAGGCATGGTGCCTGGAGCAGAAAGGTGAGAGCTTCTGCCCTCAACTGCAAGCATGAAGTAGAGAATGAATTGAACGTTTGTGTGCAGCCTTAAACTCCCAAAGTCCAGCTCCAGCAACGTACTTCCTACAGCAAGGCTACACCTCCCCATAACCTCTCCAATTAGCTCTATCAACTGGACACCAAGTATTTAAATACCCAAGCCCATGGAACACTATTTCTCATTCCAAGCACCACCCTTAAGTAGTGTCTTAGTTATAATTATGACCCTAGATCTGAAGATGAAAAGACCAGGAGGATGCTTATGTTCATTGGCTAGCCCAATTCACCTAACTGGCCAGCCCCAGATACAAATAAGAGACCCTAGCTCCTGAGGAAGGACACCTGTTTTCACATGGGCACACATGTGTACACACACAGCAGTATAAAAAGTCTGAGCCTCTGCATAAGAAAAACAAGCGGCAGACACAGCACCCAGAATCCTCCTCCGAGTCTCGCTTGCTGGCTCTTTTATTGGTAAAACCATCAGTCTTGTTAGCTTTGGCAACACAGTCCTGATGACCGGGTGTGTTTTCAGTGTTGCTATTATTCTAACATAATCACTATTGGAGGCATCTGTTGTTAAACACAGTACTGTGTGCACAGTCTTGGTTGATTGGTTTCTGTTAATTGCATCCATAAATTATGCATTAAAGTAGACGCTGAAGCAGAGGGAGTGTAGCAGGCACCAGGGAACACTGAGCCAGCCATCTCCCTAGGATGTGGCTAGAACTCAGGCCCTTCATTTTTTTTCTCTTTCTTTGACTGATTCCATCTCCTTTCATTTGTGTGTTTTTTATATCTCCATAACTGGTAGAAATGATAGAGAATGAATGTCTCACTGGGGATCCAGGAAGACACTTCCCAGACATTTCTCGTGGATCCATCCTTAACCCAGGGTGAGGTAGGACCATTGTTTACACTGTACTTAGAGACCTGCTCTGTGCTGAGCTCCCCAGGACAGACTGTGGAGGGGTAGAGTCTTTGTCCATCTTTATGACTCTGCTGGAAAGAACCAGTTGGTTCCAAATCATTAGCCACAGGTATTCTCTTCTTATTGACCAGAGTCAGTGATAGGTTTCCTTGCCTGGGCAAGGCCAACCTCAGTGGGGTGCTCCACACAAAACATCTCCTGGGACTTGGAAGTCTTCTTCCCTCTTGAACATCTTCACTGCAGTGACTCATTCTTCAGAACATTGGGTCCCTCCAGACTCTGAAGCTGATGTCAACAGTTAGTCAAGAACCTTGATGTCCTATAGTAAAAAAAAAAAAAAAATTAAAATCCAGGCTTGGGGTGTCTTCCCGGCCTTAGACCACTTATGCTCCTGGAAGAAAGACACACACAGAGACTTCATATTTTTTAATATGCCTTAGGCAGCACCATAGCTGGGCAGCTGCCTACGCTCCATGCTGTTAGAATCTGCTTTCCAGTCGATAACCCAAAGTTATCACTTCCTATTTACTGTGTTCCCTCCAGCCTCTCTTAACCCAACTGGATTAAGATGGTAGGAAAAAGATGAAGAGAGAGTGTGTGTATAGAGATATGCTCCATGGAGGTGTGGTGAGGCATGGGAGCAAGGGGAATATCTCTGGGAGACCCATGTTGGGAATCCCTTCCCCCAAGGAACCAGCCACATGATGGTAGAGTTTATTCAGGGCATGGGGAGGGATTTAAGCGGGTAGTAGGGGCGGAGAGAGATAAGAGAGGAGTAGAGAAGTAGAGGCTGACCATGAGCACATGGAGAGAGGGGGGAAGGGAATGGAGAGGGGAGGAACAAGGTGGGGGGGGAGAGCAAGAGAAGAGATAGCAAGAGAGCAAGAGGGCAAGGGAGAAAAAGAGGAGGAGGTGACTTTGGGCGGAGCATACTTGGTGGTTGATAGGTAACCGTGGGGTGGAGTTTACTGAATCCCAACACTCTAAGCCACCATTCTCTTGGCCCTTAGCCCATGGTGGCTCTCCTTCTCCATCCTGCGCATTCTTTTTTCATGGTGGCTTCTCTCTCCCCCAACTCGTGGTCCTCTCCCTCCAAGCCCAGGAAAACTTAACTCCACCTCTGTCTCTTCTGCCCAGTTATGGACTGTCTGCATCTTTATTCACCCATCAGAATTAACTTGGGAGCAAGGTGCTAGGGGCTACTTGCAGGTTCCAGGTCTTGGAGGTCCATAGTTAGCATTACAACAGACAGTAAAAGACAAAACCTCAACAACATCCCCACACCCAGGATGCAATTCACCTGTTTCCCAGGAGCAGCCATTGAAGTGGCATTCTTCTCCTGGACTCCTCGGGTTCTCTGGTGATGGTCTCACTTTTGTGCTCTTCATGGGACATAGACTGTGGGTTCTGTGGGTCTCCATTTTTCTCACTGTCTATGTAATGTCTACTATGAATGGGTGGGCACAACATGAGTTCTCTTACCCTCCACTTCTTCGTCAGTGAGTGGGAGATGCAATGGCCTTATGTTGACTTAGTGGGGAGGAGTGAGTGACTGAAAATTCAGAGTAGTGCTCAGTGGAGATCATCACTGCCAAGATCAGGATTATGGGCTCCTTGGGCTTTGACCCCACAGGTTGCTAATAACTACTCTGTTTTTCCTGGGTGAAATTTTTGTTAGATTGGTTGGTTTTTTTTTTTTTTTTTGTTGTTATTGTTGTTTGTTTTATTCTCTTTTCTTTTTTTTTTGCTCAAAAATTGTTTATTATGCAAAATGTTAACTTTTACAAAAAGTTTAATATACATTACATGATTACAGACAGTCACCTTTCTGTAAAAAAGGTGCAAAAGCTATATATTATAGAGTTCATAATCAGGAAGGCAGAGCTTCTCTCCAAAGAAACCAGAAGACCAGCTCTTACGCTGCCTTGGCAGAGTGTGCAGGGTTGTCACTCACACCCCCCACACCCTCTCGACACCCCATTTTCGGAAAAGCCAGTCTTTAAGACAACTCAGGGTGGGGACAGAGTGACGTTGCCCAGCTACTGACTGGCGAGTGTTAGCTCTTCAGGCCACGCAAATTCAGTCCTTCGCTCTCAGGCTCCGGGGTTCAGCCTCGAGGCACGAGTTCTGGGTAAGTGAAGAGAACTGGGCAAGATCGAAGCTCATCCATGTTCTCAGGCTTCCGGGTGGAGAGAGGTCCCAGAGTCCCAGGGTCCCAAGTGGAACGGGTACCAGCACCTGCATTCGGGAAGTGCCAGGATGACTGGGTCAGTGGCAAAAACTCCTCTTGTCCTTGGAGATCAGAAGTTCAGGAGTGAACTCAACCATCTGGATTGGAAGATGCCGACTGTCCGGAGGTCCAGGCATGGGCTCTTGAAGGAGACCTGAAGGTTGAGGATGTAGTCTATGACACGCTGCAGTATTTCCACCTGGCTAAGCTGAGTGTCCTGCAGGATTCAGTGGGCACCAGTTCCCACAGACGCGAGTAGCGGTGGTTCATGTTGTCCAAGAGGAGGCTTGGCTGAGGGGCTCTAACTGTGATCTCATGCATGATGGACAGGCTACATTCCGACAGGCAGCACACGGCCTCCTAGCAGCTTTGCACCAAGCTCAGCGCCTTCATGTTGGAGAGTAAAGCTAGAGAGCAGAAAAGGACGTCTAAAGCAGCAAGCAGTGTTGGTATTTGTTTTTTCTAATACATAAGCATCTTTTTCACTTGAGTCCTCTAGAATGAGCCTAGGTTGCTTTCCATATTAGGTTATCTTCTTATCACTGTGACATAGAGACAAAAGGTTTCATTATGGCTCATGGTTTCATGGGTGGTTGGTTCACAGTTGGTAATTCCCAGGCACCCAGATTTATCACACTGTATGATGGAGAGACAGGGATGGGCTTGTGTGGTCCGCTTTCTCCTTCTCCCCAACTTACATGAATCTACCACTCAAAAGTAGGGCAGAACTTCTCTTAGTTAACCCTCTCCAGAATCTCTCTCACAGAAAAGCCTACAACTGTGCCTCAGTCTTGTGGGTGACTCTAAGGCAAGATGCACCAACTTTAGAGATTAAACACCTCGCCTTATCTCCCAGATCTGCTGACTTCTGTATCCTTTCACCTAGGAGAGTGGATGCAGCATCTAAGTCATTGATGACACAAATCCATGAATCTGGGTCTCATAGCTCCATCAGACCTGCCTCTGACCACTCCTCCACCCCGCCTACCCCTGTCCACCTCTACCCCCTGTAGTATCTGCCTGGGTGCTGTCTTCCAACTCATTTGAATCCTTCTTATATTGCCCTCTCCACAGCTACAAGACCCCACACTGAAGCAAAGATTGTGATGTAACAGATTACATCACTCTCCATATGTGTCCTGCCCCAGACCCTCAGTACATGTCTGAGAGTAATGTCCCTTCCAGACCTGTCCCCAAATTTACATGTAAGTTTTCTTCCTGTCCACACTAGACTTTTCTGTCCTTCACGTGGTTTTATTTTTTATCCCAGTCCTCAGATTTCCTTACCAATTCCTTGTCTTGTTTATATTCTATCTTAGACAAAACTTCCTGTGCTAGAAACTGTCCCTGCTATCATCATCACCACCAGCATCATCATCATCATCATACTGATCATCATCAACAACATCACATGTGCATATATGTGTATACACATACACATTGTTGGTATGACAAGATACTCTATGACTAAAGCAACTTAAGGAAGGAAGGGTCTATTTGGCTTATGATTTATTTAGCAACTTTTGGGTCCTCAAAAAGCAGTGACTGGGTAGTTTTTCTAGCAAGAATGCTACCTCTCCTTTGTATGCAACCCTGAAAAAAAAAAAAAAAAAAAAAAACAGTCAGCGAATCTGAACTGTATTTCCATGTTAAATTTGCAAGGCAAAGGTGAAAATTGAGTTTTTTAAAATATATTTTTTCTTTTAACCATCCTTGTGTAGCTAATTGATAGCAAATTAGATTTTAGGCTGATTTATGTCTCTATTTGTGTATTCCTTCTATGTGATTAAGTACATCATTCTCATGAGACAATCTGGTGACTTCTCTCCAGATATGAGCTGAAGTTTTAGATACTTAAATATTTGGAATTGTTGGCTGGAAGATTCTTAACTGGTTGTCTCATAACTGTCAAGTCCATTTTCCTACGATCAACATTAATAACAAAGTCAAACTTAGTCCTATTATAACGTCACATAGGCAGGCTCCTTTACTTCACAACTACTCTGATATTATAAACAACAACTAATTGTATATGACAAATCAGGTTTTAAAACATGTCAGAAGAAAGTCGAATAATTCTGTTAGATTTTCTTATGTAATGTGAGCTCTGAACACAGAAGTGCTTTGGGAAAGCTTACAAATAATTTGGTCTCCAGGAGATTGGCTTGTGGTTATAATTAATTTTTGCTAGGTACCAAAGACTTCATTGAGATGCAGCTTCCATGCCTGAATTCACTGTTCTATAACTTACACTCTGACAAAAGTAGAAACATCTCTTTATAGAAATCACTCCTTAAGTGGAAGTGTATTCCTATTTACAATTCTAACTTTCACAAGGCTTAAGCAGTTTGAGTTTGTATTGGAGTTACTATTGGGAAACATTTTTCCTCCCAGTTGAAACATTCCATACTACAAAGAAGCTCATTAAGACCAAGAAAGTAGACAACTCAAAAGTTTTAGGAAGTCCCTAAAACTGACAAGATGTGCAAGGTTTCTCCCTCCATAAGGTTATGCAGTGAAAACTACTGAGGAGAGGATACTGTCTCATCTATTGAGCTGCCTCCAAGTTGTTTCAGATCTTTGTGTGTCCTGAGTCATATACTGTGGTGAGCTTTGATACAGCGGCCCTTGAGCTCTTTACATTGTAACATGACTGTGTTTTTATACAGCCACAACCATTGGCTAATTCATGGAAGTACTTCAATTTATAAGCCTTAATCTCTGCCTGAAAAGATTATGGTATAAGCCAAGTTACACAGGAACAAGGAGCTTGAATGTGTATCTACCAGGAACTTTTTACTTTCCTTACAAGAGGCAAGATACCTTTACCATTTGAGACAAGGAACGACCAGGAGGAAAGACAAAAAGACAGAAGCAAAGAGACACATAGAGAGAACAAGAGCCACATTAGCTCTGGAAAACTCAATGAAAACAAAGCTCATCCCACTTCTCTGCTCACCAGGTGAAGCCCCTGTAGTTAATGAGTAGACAATAATTATGACACTGAATCTTAAGTACCACCCCTATGACACAGAGGTTAATGGTGACTTGTGTTCTCTGACATTTGGGTTGTTAGTTTCAGTGGTGGCCAGGCAGCAGAAGCACAGCCTGGCATTCCCAGCATGAGGTATGGTTTCATCCTGGTTCAAACAATTATTTTCACTTTGTTCATTATTAATTAAAATGTTTCTGAAGTTGTAGAGGGAACAAACTCTACCTTGTTGTGTGATCAGCAACCTCACTGTGTTTACTTCCAAGGTCTGTCTACATCTATGCAACATCTCAGAGGCAGTGATGCTGGGCATGACCTGTAGGGGGTCATGAGAATATAGAGATCTATGTGAATTCTGTATGGGTGTGAAAAACACAAGCATTTACTCTTACCAGTCAGAATTCCAGCTGTACAGGCAGTCCACCAAGTTCAAATGCAGAGAGGCTGAAGAATGTGACTTCAAGAGGTATGGTCAAGGGCTCCAGGAACCTGGGTACTAGGAAACCCTTACCATACGTAGTGTTTCAGGACAGCCATTCCATCTTCAGTTTTTAATACTCCTAAGTCTGAAGACCACATCTCCTAAGTGAAAGGAAACAGCAAATTGGCTTACAGCATTTCTGAGTCACTCTTATAAAATTAACCCTGTGGCTCAAAACCATGACTCAGTGCTGGACCATTTTTCTCCCAGGCCTTGCTAGGATACAGCTATAGATCTGTTCAGCTGCAGGGTTGGATGATTCTAGACTGTCCAAGACCTTCTCATTCCCATTCGAGGATAACCAGCCTGCTTCTAACAGGAGCATCTAAAATTTCTTCCACTCCGAACCATGTCTTTTCATGAGCTGGGTGTGCCCCATACGTAGGATGCTCATCTTTGGAGACGAGCATTCAAGAATAGTGGGGATAGAAATGGTGAGATCTTGTGTCACTTCTGATGCAGGCCCAACAATGCTGGTATTGGGCAACTGGAGAATTGATTCTTTCTCTGGGTGGTGAAAGTGCAGTCTCAAGGTAAAGGAGTGAGTACCCAGAAAGACAGACCGCCATTTTGTACTGGACATTACACCACTATGGGGGAGTTTCTCTTAGATATGATATTCATCTGGGCACATTCATTTAATTCCCTGTTACAAGAATCTATATGGTTCCTTACTACATCTTGTAGTGGAATGTATGGGTGACTCCTTGGGTTATTTCAGAGTTTAAGTGTAGTGGGTTGGCCTGGTGCTGCTTGTATTCTTATGTTAATTTGGGTCCCCCAAACTGTTAGCCCCAGAGATGAGAGAATCTGCTGATGCTTAGACAAAGCTAAGTGACCCTGTGCCCAGTTAATTGTGATTGGTAAATAAAGATGACAACAGCAAATAGCTAGGCAGAAGAGACATAGGTTTAGGTTTACCCTGAGCTTGGGACCACAAAGAGAAGAAGAACCTATAGGAGAGGAGAAAAGAGAAGCCACCATAGGTTGGATGAGCCACAAAAACATGGTCCTTGGTGCTGTCCAATTGGAGTTAAGAGCAGCCCAGATAGAACATAGGGTTATGGATGGAAAAGTAGATTCTAACAGTATGAGTGTAGGCAGCTGCCCAGCTATATGATGCTTAGCATATATTTTAAATGTAAAGGCTGTGATGTGTGTCTTTCATCCAGGAACAAAACACCCAAAGGTGGGGTGGAAATCCTAGGCTGGGATTTTAAATATTAAATACTACATATAAGTAATTTCTTTGTATCAATGGTGACCTGGAAATGTCAGGGTGACACACTTCCTGAATGGGTTCTATTACTCCAGAATAAGATACTGTCTGTAGATAGTTTCTTTCCTAGCTACACACACACACACACACACACACACACACACACACCTTGACCCTCATTGACCCAAGTTATCTGCAAACATCAAGAACTCATTTTTTGAAATTCTTCATTTAAGAGTGGGTAAATAAACATACTTCCTGGGACTGTATTATTTTTTTAATCATAGTTTATGAATGTAGGCTGTTTTGGGAGTGTGTGTGCATGTGTGTGTGTGTGTGTGTGTGTGTAAAGGATGTTTTGTGGTATGTCTGTGTGCATTTGCTTGGAAAGTTTCTTTACCCATATATTTGGATATATAATTTAAATATAAAAAATAAGCATACCAAATATAAGATATGCTAAATTTTCAGCAAGGAAGCACTGTCCTTCCATTGGCTTTAAATAAGAAAATCAGACCTGAAGCCTCTCCTAGTTTCCTTTTCATCCACAAATACAACCCCCTCAAAAGCCTACTAATTTGAATTTTAGCAATGTAAATTACTTTGGCCTGCAGTGAGTAACAAAGAAGTGGGCCCCCAAAGTGGCAGTCCTGATGGCACTAACTCAAGCCCCACCTAAGCTTGGTTTTCGTAGAAAATAGAAACTAAAACATTTCCCATTTTAGTAGCTATGCTTCTGCTCCCCATCCCCCACTGCTCCTATAGACCCCTCTAAAATCCAATAAGCTTTTTCAGATAGGCACTGTTCTCTACTATCCAAGGTGACCGGCAGTTTTTCATTAAATACTGTCCTATTTTCATGGAGATTGGCTGTATTCAATGGTCTCTCCTCAAGCCCACCCACAGCCTGGCACGTAACTTTCTTCAGTGGAACAATACCGTCATATCTATGGTGCATTGATCCCTGTGACACAACGGGAGTTTTTACGGAATCCACTCACAATGATTGCTCCTCATGGCTTTTATTTCACTCATTTCTCATTATGAGAAAATGCCTCTGCTTCCCTGACCATAATATGCTTAGAAGACATTCGTATGGCTTTTATCTCATAAAATGTTCTTAGAGATAAACCCTGATGGACTCATGAATTTATGGTTCACTACACCTTTTTCCAGAATATTAAATATTTACTTGGATTTCTTAATCTGAGTCCACAGCATAAATAAATACACAAATTTCCCTGAGCAATGCATATTCCCTAGTCTATACTTTTTCTGAGTACTTAAGGCTAATAATAGATTTATTAGATTGCAATGTTTGAGCATCATGTATGCCATTGGTAAATGTCCCTTTCAGGAAGTGGAAGTTTATCTGTGAATGCAAAGGAATACTCCTGTGTGTATAATCTTCAGTGTGGGTCCAATTTTGAGCAATAGTTAAGCTGAGCATGAAGTTAGCTTTTAGAGATCATGGCTTGTAGACTTGAAGCTTACCAAGGCAGAGGGGCAAGACTCTGAACGATCTTGAGGTCACATAGTTGACTAAAGAAAATCACTGTCAGTGGCTGTGTCTTCAATTCACCCTCTACAACTTCTTGCTCATGAGATTAAGTGCCTTTCTCCAAGTTTGGTCAGCACAGCAGATGTCAGCTCAAGAAGACTTGATATTTGACAGAAGAATAATGTTCACCTCATACCTTGTTTTTCCTCATCCTTGGGAAGATGGTCATGATGTGGGATAGGAGAAAGGGAGATGAATGTTAGACTAGGGGATTCAAACTTGAGATGCTTAGAGAAAGCTTAAGGAGACATTTGCTAGAAAGTTGTTGTTTGTTGTTGTTGTTGTTGATGATGATGATGACGATGATGATGATGATGGTGTTGCTGGTAGTGCTGCTGCTGCTGATGGTGTTGATGGTGCTGCTCCTGCTGCCTCCGCCACACATGCTGCTGGCATTTTGATAAAGCTAATGGTCCTGATGATGATGAAGATGATGATGGTCTGATGTTGGTGAATAATGATATTATGTTTGCAGTAATGGTGTTGGTCCCGATGATGGTGGTGATCATTATGATACTGGTGATGTTGATGATTATAATGGTAATGATGGTGATGATGATGGCAATTTTAATGATGATGGTGATGGTAACTGTGATGTTGATGACGGAGGTGATGACAACCGTGATGATGTCAGTCATGATGATCATTCTCTTCCTCATATATAACAATAGACAATTCATTCTGAGGTATGATGATCATAATCTACTAAAGAAGAAATGAACTTATTACTTTTAGTTAAAGACCAGTTACCCAGTGCTTTTCTCAAGTATGTTCTGGACATGGGGCAGGACCTAAGTTTGTTCCCCATTCCTTGATTCCCATTTTACCAACACAGACTTAACCCGTGCTATAGAATACTTTGTGCCTTGTGCTTAGCATCATTGAACCAGTCAGGAACCCTTCCCTGTAATGAGCCATTTGATGGTGAGCATCCCATTCATTCTCACATTCTCTCCTGACTGGTATGGCTGCTGGTGTCACCAGAAACATAGCTATCAGCACTTACTCCAGGACTGTCAAGAGTTGACCACACATGAACTGGACTTCATCTTGGGTTTTAGGCATCTCAGTGGTAAACTTCTTTCCTTAGGATAGGAAATAAACCACAGATATTGAACTAGACTTGGACCCTGAGCTCTGCCACCAACTTGCTATATGACCTCAGGCATTTCTTCGTCCCTTTTTGGGCTTTATTGTGCATATGATGATGTGTTTTGTTTCTAGTACTTTACAGAACTGTTGTCACATTCTTTAACGCTGGAGATAACACTTACCCTACTTCCCCACTTGGCTTACAAAATCACAGCCTCCTGGATTCCCATTAGGTGTCTTTTTATTTTTTTCTTTCTCATGAATTCTATACCATTGGCTGTCCTCAGTGGTCCTGTATGCAAACTCACTAATTCCCCAGTTTCCTTAAGTGTACCGTTTTTACAGTGTTTACATTCATGCATCCGGTTTTACTGATGACTCATGGAACCATGCCTTCATCTCTATTCTGAGTTCTTGATGCAACCAAATGACCATACGTAGACATATTTAAAGATTTCATCCATGTAGTCATGGTTCATGGCTTCTCTCTATTATCCAGGTCCATGCCTTACCCACCAACCATCTTCTCCAAGTCGTTCCCACCCACCCCTGACAGTACCTCAAACCTGGTAAACTCTGAAGCAACCCCTCACTGCCTGAATTCACTTCTCTGCATCTCTCTTCTGCTCTGAGACATCACCTCCCTAAGGGTCGCAGGTCCTTGCTATTAGTTACCTTCGAAAGCTAAGCCTGTCATTTTTTCAATTCGCTGTTTGGAAGATGGCACTTTTTCATAAACTCTACCTAGTTCCATCTCACTTGGGATAACAAACAAAAGTCTGCCAACCATCTGTCTCCTCTTTTCCTGGGTTGTTTTCTTCCCTTCTGTCTTTCTCATTTATTCACCACACTCCACTAATGCTGTTTTGATTGTTTTTCTTTTATCTTGCCCTGCAAAGCTCCCTACCCAGGGCAAGTGCCCTCTGCTGCCTCCCAACCCCCCACCCAGTACTTTCTATATGCAAACTCTGCAGATCCTCCTGAGGAATGACTAGTAATGCTGCCTGGCAATCAACACCCCCTTATCACAGAAGCACACACACCTGGTGCCAGTGGGGGAGTATATTTTATCAGCTGCTCACCTGAGAAACCCCTCCTGCATCTGTGAAGCATCATTTCCCACGGACTTTGATGCTACTTTTGGCTGGAAACACTGTGGGATCTAAATTCTGGCTCACTGCACTTCCTTTCAATCCCGCCCTCTCAGCCATTTAAGAACTAATTGTTCAGGGAATACGTCATTGTTCTCAGGCATTAGAGATCAAGACGGACACATCTGCTGGGAAGTATTGAAGATGAGAAGGCCCAAAACCAGACCCAGAAGAGGCACTAGGGACCCTGGCTTAAAAAACATCGGCGAGCGCCAAAGTCGGGGCTTTGAGAGCAAACGCAGAATTCTGTATTGGAAAATAGCGTTTGGATTTCCAGCCTGCAAAAGGGACTTTGAGAGTTCTTCACAGCTGTTGATCAGCCCAAATGAAGCTTCATTGCTTATATGGTTTTCACGGTTGATTTTTCTAGAAGATTTGGGGGTTCAGTGATTGTCTCTCTTCTGAGAAATAGTTATGAAACCAGCAAAGGTACCTCAGCTCTGTCATCAACGCGTGCATCTCTGTGGTTTGACTATGGTTGGCATTCTTTCTTTTTTTTTTTGTTGGCTACATCTCCATCATAGTTTTGGGCCAATCTGCTGGACTAGAGGCTTTGAAGGTATGGGCCCTCTTACTGAGATGGTATCCTAAGAATGAGAATGAACAGTCCTGAAAGGACCCAGAGCACCACTACATTTTCTGCAGTGCTGATTCATTCCCTAGAACCTTAATGATGTGGAGAGGCTGGGGTGTTGCAAGCCTAGAGTCACATTATCTTGTGCATCTCCAAGCATTCTTCATAGCCATTCATTGCCCTGCCCTTGAGCTAGCCTTTGTGACCATTCGGTAAATCCTTTAGAATGCATGAACATATTTCCAACCAACCAAAGGGCTGAATGCTGTCAGAAGGCATCAAGTTCAACAGCAGGGTTTGCTCTGGTTTGCTGCAATACACTTTCTATGTTTCCAGCAAAGTATTTGAAAAGTATCTTGACTTTCGTTGTTTTGCTACTGTTAGGGTACTGGCAATTCTGCTGGCCTTCTCTCAGGGACCTCCAATTGCTTACGTCATCACCTGCCGCCGGCAGGTGCGCCAAGTGTGCTACAGTTAAAGAGGACCCACTCAGCACCCCAGCCCTTTCTCTGTCTTGATGTGCCCCATTCCCTCCCTCTCTGCCCCTTTTTCTCTGCTCTCATGTCTCGCTCTCATTGCTCCTACCTGTCTGTCTGTCTACATATCCACCTGTCTGCCTCAGTCTCTTCCCCAAGTCCTCATTTCTCTCCCCTCCCCCAATAAGCCCACTTCACATCAGACCTGTTGTATAGGGTTTTCAGGGGTGCACCTTGGTTCAGACCCACCAAAGAAGGTACCCTTCACTGAATTAAGTTTCATAACAGTTACCATAAAGCCTTCATTATTTTTTAATTTTAATTTAATTTTTAAATTCACTTTACATCTCACTCAACACACCCCTCCTGGTTACCCCCTCCCATATTCTTCCACTTTTTCCTTCTCCTCTGAGCAGGTGGGGGCTCCCTAGGTATCCAATCCACCCTGACACTTCAAGGCTAGGTGCTTCCTCTCCTACTGAGGCCAGATAAGTCAGCCTAGTTAGAAAAGCACATCCCATGTACAGGCAACAGCTTTTGGGATAGCCCTGGCTCACCTTTTCAGGAACCACATGAATGTCAAGCTACATATCTGCTACATATGAGTGGGGACGCCTAGGTCTAACCTATGTATGTTCTTTGGTTGGTGGTTCAGACTCTGAGAGCCCCAGGGGTCCAGGATAGTTGACTGTTGGTTTTCCTGTGGAGTTCCTATCCCTTTCCTATCCACAATCCTTCCCCCTATTCTTCCATAAGAGTCCCAAATCTCCATCCACTGTGGATGGACAACATCCACTCTCAGAGGACAACATGCTCCTGTCTTCAAGCATAACAGAGTATCATTAATAGTGTTAGAACCTGGTGCTTGTTCGTGGAATGGGTTCCAAGTTGGGCTGGTTATTGTTTGGCCATTCTCTTAGTCTCTGCTCACCCCACACCCCCCATGCCTGCATTACTTGTAGACAGGATAAATTTGGGGTTGAACGTTTTGTGGGTAGGTCGAAAGCCTTTATTATAATGCTGCCATTTTGGACCATGGAATCCGGGTTAACCTAAGTCTGTGTCCCTGAGCCACAGCCACACATGCATGGTGCCAGAACAAACTCACTTATCCCTGGTGACATGAGAGTTCCCTCTTTGTGTCAACAAGAACACACACAACCCTCACAAATACCTGCCTGGTCAGAAGAAAGCAGTATCCCTGTAAAGGTCAGCATCACAGTGACCTTCAGGTGACACAGGCAGAGCTCATAAATCACAGATTCAGCTTCCACATCATGGTTCTTTCAAATCACATCCTTTGTATGATGTTCTGTGGATATACTGTGCAAGAGACATTTAGTGTCTGTCTCACTGTGAAGCTGTCTTTAGCAGCTCACATGTCTTCAAGGACCCTGAATCTTTCCATATAGTGTTTCTGTTATTCTTTAGATATAAGCTTAGTCTACGATTGTTTCTCTTATGGCTACAGTTTGGTCCCTGGAAGGTCCAGCATTCCATACATGCAAAAGCACCTCAGAATGAAGGGAGAAGGCACATTAAATATATAGATATTTTAATTGGGCATAAAGCATGAACAGCAGATATCAATAATACTCCCCGTGTATTTCAGGAGCTGTGGTGGGTCAAGCAATGTATGTGGGAAAGCACTTGCCCTGTCTGGGGGAGTCTCAGTATTTCGAACTTTAGGCATGGAATCAGGATGCCCTGGGTAGACTTAGATACATCTGAAGTCACTCTAGATGTGCTCTGGGCTCCAATGAGGAAAGAAGAGGTTGCTACACTGGTCCCTAGAGGAAAACGTCCAACTGTGGTTTCATGTCTCAGCAGTCCTAATTTCACACACACACACACACACACACACACACACACACACACACACACACACACCATCTTTCCTTTGTGATTATTTTCAGGATTAATGAGGCAGAATGTTCAATTAGGAACATTAAAAGAATGGAGGGTATGGGGGTTCCCGGGGAAAGTTCAGTTCTTAGGAGAAAAAGCATTTGTGGATCGATCCTGCCTTCATCCTGCATCTAGCTCTCCTCTAATTGGCTATGCTTGTTGTGGATAGAACAAATCAACACACTAACTCTAACAAGATAAGACCTCCATTTTATTTGCCAGTATTTCTACTTCTGTTTATAATAAAGGGCCACACCACTGAGCCCAAGCCTGACCGATGTTTATAACATAAGAGGTCATCACAAGATACAGATTTCTAGCTCTTTATGGATGAACATAAGAGTTGACCCACTGGGTGGTCAATCCCAAATGCCTGGATTCTTCCACTCTGATGGTTTTTCATTGCCATCATCTTCATGTTTCCCAGGTCTACTCGCCTGACGAGCCAGAACTTACTCCCTGAAAATAACTTAATATTTTCTTTTGTAGAACTCACTCTCAGTGCCTTAAACCACCATCATTATTTTGTTACTTTGTAACTAATATAAATAAGTATGACAGAATTTATCCACTGCCCACCAAGCACCCCCTTCCCCCTTTATATCAACCCTAACTTAGTGCTGAGGCTCAGGAGAAAGAGCCAGGTTGGCCCATAGCAGCTCCACTCTGCCAGCTCCTGTCCTGAGGGCAACATGGACCCACTTCTGTATTTTTCATGGAACAAATTTACAGATGAGGCTCTAGGGGGTAAATTCCTAGGAAATAAGGATTTGTGATAACAAAGTTGCTGGGGAGTCTGCCATTTATCCTCTGTTGCAGACCACACATGTGTAAATGGGAGGTGTTAAGGCTGAGACACTCAGAGTGTACAGCCAAGCCCCAGAGGATACTGGCTCACATCTGAACTCCTGGTTTGAACCTATAGAGAGATCCTGGGAGCTATCAATCACCCTATGTCTGACTACTACAGAGTCTGGCTATGGTCTACCTGTTGAAACAAAATGTGATGTTTGTTTGTTTGGTGGTAAACACCTCCAGTAAACAGCTTTCTTACTGAGGTAGTGAGAATGAGATAGAAAGGGAGACATTGTTCCACACTATGTAGCTCTCAGATACTCACTTTTTCATTCACGTTCTGTTCAGAAACATGTCCCAAGTGCACAATCGCATTGTTGTGCTAGAACACACACAAAATATTTATGCCAACATTGAACACTTAGAGTAGAAATTAAAGCAGAAATTTCCATGTATTGATGAGAATATTCCATGTAACATCATGATATTCTCACTCTTATATTTAATTTTATTCATGTATATATGTATGAGAGGTATCGTGTATTAGTATCATGAAACATCTGTGGAGGTTAGAAGATATCTAGTCAGCTTTAGGTGTCACTTGGCACAGGCTAGAGTCATCTGAGAAGGAAGTTTCAATTGAGAGATTGCCCAGATAAGAATGTCCTGTGAGCATGTCTGTGGGAATTGCTTTGATTATTTGCTGATGTAGGAGGGCCTAGCCCACTGTGGGTGGCACCATTCTCTAGGCAAGTGATCCTGTGCTAAATAAGAAAGCTAGCTGAGCATGAGCCTTCCAATGATCCAGCAAATGGCGTCATCCTCCAAGGTTTCTGCTTCAAGTTCCCAGTTGAGTTCTTGTTTTAACTTCCCTTGTGGATAGGCCATCACATTTAAACTGAAACAAACCCTTTCTTTCCATAAGTTGCTGTTGATCAGAGAATTTTAGCACAGCAACAGAATGGAAGCTAGAAAAGAGAGAGAAGCATTGTGGACTTGATACCTTTTCTCCATCATATATCTTGGGTTCTAAAATTAGAGCCACCATTTTGAATCTCTCTAGATCACATTGGCCTTGATCTTGAGTGTTCATTAATATATGAGGGCCCAGCCCACTGTGGGCAGAACCAGTCATAGTTTGATGATATGAATTGTGTATGTGTGTTATGTATTAGCCTGTCTATGTGCCTATAAACAGTGTCCTGCTGTATTCCTAGGCTGTTCCTTGCTGAGAGGTAATGCTGTATGGAATTCCAAGCATGCTTGTCTCCATATTCCTGCCCTCTCAGTCATGGACTGTGACCTGAGAGAATGAACCAAATAAACCTTTTTGTCCTCTAAGTTTTTTTTTTTTTTTTTTTTTTTTTTTTTTTTTTTTTTTTTTTTTTTTTTAGGATTGTTTTATTACAGCCACAGAAAGAAAACTAGAACAAGAAAATCCATAATGACAGAAACCAGGTCTGTGATTGACAAGGACTAGGGGTTGGGGAGAGAACCTGGGCATAGTTAGTAAAGAACAGGAATGTGTGGAACATAATGAAAGATTCTGGAACTATTTCACAGTGATGGTTACATGGCAAATGTGGTTTGCATTACTTGGTTGTCTTCTTGACAGTGTTATAGCTGCCAGTACACTGTGTGGATCTGATGATTTTTAAAAAGAAAGGAAACTAGATTTAACATATTTATGTACTTCTTTGGCAACTGTTTCAGGTGTGTGCACAGTCTGCAGTGCAGGTATGGGGGTCAGAAGACAACTCTCAAGAGTTGAGTCTCTCCCTGTGCATTGCGTGATTTCAGAATCAGGCTCATCCTTGGGTCTGTGTACAAGTGCCTCTACCCACTGAGTCATCTCACCAGGCCTGACTTTGGACCTTGGCCACTGCTTTTGACTTTTCCTGTCATTCTAGAGTATCAGGGTCCACTGGCAGCAAGCTCTCTGTCCCAGCACACTGGCTGTACTGAGAGGTTTGAATGTCCACCATCAGGACCAAGTGCTAGGGGATGCTGAGAAACCACTGGGTGTGTTTTGATGGAGGGATGAGCAGCTTTCTGCACCCTCCATGCTGAACAGCAGAAATTGAATCTGAGCATTTCTCTCTGTCAATGAAGGGAAGTAAATACAAATTTTGAGCAGGTTTTCAAAATTGCTTTGACAGCTTTTCTATTATAGTTCAGTGACTCTGGGAGTGAAGATCTATATTTTGTTTGGATTAAATTGTCGGAGGGGTAAGCTTCTCAGCCGACAATCCTCCGGTTTTCAACAAAGGTTGGCAACCCAATGGATTTGTGTTACCTAAGATTTTTCATATATATATATTTTTTGAGAAATCCATGACACAACAAAATGGGGAGAGATACATGAGAGTAAGCTAAGCGGCCATGAAAATTGCCAAGTTGGGAGGCTCTGGCATTGCATGATTTTTTTTTAAAACAGAAATGTTACCATTTTTTCTTTGTTTCTGTGATTTGTCAGGTAAAATAAAAGGTGAGCAGAGCAATGCCTGAAGACGTTTTCCTTATTTTTCTCCCATTTTCTCTGACTGCTATAGATCTCCCTCCACTCAAAGTTAGAGATAAATAACCTACCAACAGGAAAACAAAAGCAGGCTATCGACAGAAAATGTTCTGGCCCCAGAACAATAAGTCTAGACTTTAGGAAAATGTGTTTAGCTCAGAGAGAAAGCCTTCCAGTTGCACGGTGCCTGGGTCAAGGTACAGCACAGACCAGAAGGATTAAGCTCAGGCTTGGGGTTCAGCTTAATGATGGCAAGGGAGGTCCCGGATGGAGGAACTGAGCTCTGGGACTTAGCTGTAAGAGTCTGTGCCTCCCAGAGGTGTTAACAAATTGAAATATATTTACATTTCCCGTCCCTGAGAGAGAAGGCATCTCAAGTCCTGAAGTTAATTTATAAGCAATGGTAAAAAGCAGACTTCAGTCACTTTCTACTCTGGGGTTGTAAAGCTAGTGACTAAATCGATTCTTGCTCCCAGAGGGCCATTTTGGGGATGTTTGCTGAGCATATAAACACTGCCAATAAGTATTCTTGTCTTCAACTGAATGTAGTATCTGAGATGAGGCAGCCTCATGTCTGTCTGAGGACATGCACTCAACCATGATGGCCCTCGTTTGGCTAACAGACACAAACCCGTAATGGAAAATTTAATTTAATTTGGGTTTACCTAAGGACAAGCTGATGTGCAATGTCCATGCAAGGAATGGGTAAAATGTGCATCTAGGGTCTTGTGGGGTGCAAAAAAACTGAAGGTAAAACCTGTGAGACACAGATAAGCAAAAAGAAACTTCCATAGGGCATCAGCAGTGTTCCCATTTCCTCCCCTGCACAAAATGGAGCTCTATTTGATTTTCAGGACAAGGTGGTTCCTTTTTCAGTGTCTTAACTAGCAGGTTTAGGCTGGGACTAGAATTTGAGATATACTAGGTTGTCTCATGCATCTTTTCACTGAGGCTCAGACCCCGTGGACAAGGTTTGGACTCTGTGGTCTACGAGCCTATCAATGTCCCCACCTCTGAATACCACTGAGATTCAGGATTAGGTAGTTTTCCTGTGATGTCAGATGCACCTGTTTGTCTCTGGGTTGTCCTACACTAAATCTGACAACCCGAGAGACATTACAAAAATGCAGGAACTGAAGAGGATGAGATTCAGTGGCCATGTCTGTGGAAAAGATGCCTATATGTGAAATCCCTGGGAAGCAGAAGACTGTAAAGTCACTGGGAGTTGTTGATATCATGCTTAAAGAATGTATGAATGGGGTCATACTTGAAGAATGTTTGTGACTAAAGCTAAAATCGCTAAGCCAAAGGTCAAAAGTCTGAGAACGTTATTGAAGGTTTGAGTGCATTATACAGTATATTTATATCAAGTGAGTAGTAATTACAATTTTTCTGATTTTCTCACACATCAAACACTAACTTACACGATTTTTTTAGGTGATTATCTAAAGACATGACTTAATGCTTTAGGGACCCACGAGCCTTCCTGGCCACTATAGCAATTTCAGTCATTTACCCTTCAGCAAACTTGGGTATATTAGGAAGCCTAGAGAGACAGTAGAGTAATCATGACTCTCCATCCCACACTGGATGACATAAGGTCCCAGAGTCAAGCCAAGGTGGATGATGACCCTACTGCCTTCCAAGTTCCTTTATACAATGAATTAAACAGAGGTTTCTTTTGCAAAGCATTTTCTTTGGGTGGGTTGTGGGATAATCAAATAGTTGAGGAGCATAATTGTAACTGAACCGAACAGCTTGCTGAGTCTGCCCAAGCCAGTGTGCCCTTTGTCTCAACTCAGCTGGATTTTCAGTGGAGTTGTATTGTTGGAGCTCAGTCTTTACTTGGCACTATTTACTGATGAGCATTAAATGGAGAAGATAAAATTAAAGTCGTGTGAAAGATTAAAGCTGCTTTGTGCTGAGAGACATCTTTTACTGCTTCCAGTCGGAGTGTTCGCACTTCATAGACCAAGTGCAAAACAAATTTAAATTAAAGGAAGAAGTCACAGGTCTGAACAAAGCAGCTCTCCTTGGGGAACCCGATGATATCTTATGATTGAGAAGATAGCTGCAGATCAACGTGTCCAAATTTCTATTCTGTAGGTATATGTCATGAGACTTATAGTCTTTCTTTGACCCATATACTTAATATCCTTGGTGGGTGCCCACCCAACACTGCAGTGTTCTGTGTGAAGTACAAATAAAGCCATGGAGAGCTGGTCCCTTCTGCCTGTGGCTGAGGACCTTAGACACAGTCTGATTAACTGCAACCAATGGTCACATGTACTTTTAGATGCATGAAATATTTTTTCTTCATTCTTATTCTTTAATCTCATTTTCCTTTATAACATTTAGAGTTGGGGGAGAACTAAGAAGATAACTCAGTCAGTGAGGTGCTCAGCATGCACGCGTGACCATTTGAGTTAGAAGTCCAGACCTCACGTAAAAGAAGTCATGCTCACACTTGTAATTCCAGTACTGGGAAGTGGAGACAGGCAGATTCCAGGCACTGAGTCTGGGGTATTCAGTGAGCTTCAGGCCAAAGACAGACATTGTTTTTTAAAAACAAAGCTGATCTGTATAATGTTGCTTGTGTATATATGTTTTCAGGGCTGTATTTGTTATTGGATAACCAATAGGTGTGTGCATTTCCCTGGTGAATACGATTTCTCCTGCTCTCAGCAGTCCTTATTTGCCCTCTACTCTCTGTATGGGGTTGGATCATCTAATGGCACTGTCCTTCTTTAGCCCATGTTTAGATGTCCATGTTGGTAGAAAAACATCATTTTTTAAAACCAAAATATAAAACAAGGACTGAGGAATGTTAAATTAAAACCTCCATTGAGCTTCCTAAGGGGTATGGCACCCTGCCATATTGGGAAGTATCAGGAAAAAAGAGGTTGAGTGTTACCACATTATTGAGAGGTTCTCTCCTTTGCTGTTGTTATCTGCTTGTTTATCGACAAGTATAAATTTGGTTAAAAACACGCATGAGGTCTTACCCTGGCATGGCTGTACACACCTATAATCCCAGAACTTGGAGGCTGATGCAGGGAGATTATAAATTTGGGATTAATTTGGCTGGATGATATGGTGAAACTTCATCTCAAAAAGAACAGACAAATATGTTTGTAAAGGAGTTTTGTGTGTGTGTTTGTTTGGCATTAAGGAACTAGAGATGTGGGTGAATGTGCGGACATGTAAACCTATAAAATATTTGAAATGATAAAAAGTATCGCAAAGTAGATGATTAA
Source organism: Micromys minutus (assembly GCF_963924665.1). Lineage (NCBI taxonomy): Eukaryota > Metazoa > Chordata > Mammalia > Rodentia > Muridae > Micromys > Micromys minutus. The sequence continues at coordinate 22,145,764 of NC_137964.1, forward strand.
AAGATTTCCAGACATATCATCAAACTAAAGAAAGAGCTGTGGAAGGAGGAGCCATGGTCACAAACAAGGCATGTGATCAATTTTGGTCTACAATGTCTCTCTTTCTCTCCCCATCCCTTCTCCTCCTCTTCTCTCCTCTCTCTTTGTCTCTCTTTCCCCCCTCTCTCCCTCCTTCCCATTCTCTCCAGGCTTCCTCTTCATCTCCCTGCCAACATCTGCTTCTGTACCTCGACTTGCCCACTCATCCTTACCACACTTCCATCTTCTTGCTCAGTCTCCAGCTTCAAATCCTTTCATCAAGCAGATCCATGTACATGTCCCTGGCCTTGAGACACATGGCCAAGCCTGACCTCATGGGAGGATGGGAAGTAAATTCTATTTCCAACGACATTTTGCCTACTAGCAGATGCTTCTTTTCCCATTCGAGGGCAGCAGGGTGTGGGTAGGGTGACATCATGTCCTCAGCCTTGTCTGTGTTTGTCCTGTATACAGCCATCATTTTCTTTGGGTTACAATCCTCCTTTCTCACAGCATTGGAGGGACCTGTCTCTGTATCAGTCATTTTTGTTAATATAATTCCTTTATGTAGATACTCAGAAAGACTTTTTACAGGATAAGAATATCGGACATATATCTTTTCACTCAAAACTTTACAAATTGGATTTTGAAAGCCTCAAATGGATTGCCCATTATTTCTATGAGAATTTTAAGTCATGTCTTCCATTATCATTTTTTTACAGTACTAAAAGCACATTCAGATGCTTTCGTTTATCTCTAGCAGATCTCCCCAACACTCAGTGGTGTCTATATTTCAATCTCGAGGATGGGACTCAATTTCTCCATCCTCTCAATGCAGAAGATTCTATAGAGCCTGCATAGATGTCTCTGTGAGCTGAAGCAGAGAAAGGGATATACCTTCATCACACTTGCTCTTTCTTCCTCCTGCCAGGTTTTCACAGAGGAGGTATCCTAAGCACAGGGCAGATACAAAAGATGCCAAGAGCCTGAGTCCTCAGTAGGTCTGAGAAGCAACCAGGACAGAGACGTGACAGCAGGAGGCTGCTTTAATCCCTACTCGAGTCTAGAATGGTCTGAGGCAGAAATTGCTCATGAGAAGTGTGGCTGAGCCCAGGAATTGGACCCAAGATAACAAATATTTGGATTATTTTTTCAGTTCTCTAAGAACCCTAGAAGCTTTGTTCAATCAGCTTTCCTGATTCTCTTCATGCCTGGTAGAAATATGGTTGAGGGTAAGAACCAGAGTTTCCATGCCTGACGAGGCCCCATGTATACCTCTATCTGTAGTACAATCTTGGAACAGATATCTGAAGGAAGAAGAGAAGAACTGAGATCGGTTCACCCTATCCCCTTCAGATTGGGTGGAGGAGACATTTAGATTTTATCTTCAACCTCAACCTGAGAGGCAGAGGATGTGGGCTGAGATCAGGCTCCTCCTATAAGCTGGTGTGTCATGGGGGTTTGACTCTGAATATTCTCCTTCCAAGCTCTGGTAGCATCAAAAAATAGTTGTAGTTAGATTGTAGAGTGGTTATATCTGTGGATTTTGATAAACAAACATTCTGAACTGACGCTCCAGCAAAAATCATTGCTGAAGATAATTAAAAGTGAATTGCTGGATATAAGTATTTTGATAATATCTGATCCTCCTTCCCCATCTCTAACTCCTCTAAGACCACAACACCACAACACCCCCTCCCAATGCCAAGTTCTTTTCTTTTTAAATCCAATTAGTGCTGTAGCTATGTACATGGTGTGGGGACATCCATGGAGCATGAACAATCTACAAAAAGACATAAATAAATTGCTTGTTCCGCATTGAAAGGACTCTCCCTCCCCGAATGGAGGGTTCACTCACATGAAGGTGGCTCCTATCTGTAACCCCAGCAAGGATGACATGCCCCATTGTTGCCCCGCCCCAGATTTTGGCCCTCTAGGAACATACACAGGAAGAAGGAATGAAAATATTAGGAATGAATCAAATCCAAACACCATGTAAGAAACTTTAGATGTTCACACTGCCTTTGCGTTTGAAAGAGGTATTGTGAATAAATGCAGCATGGAATAGGAGGTGCATGTAAATCTTACAAACCTAACAATTTCCAAGGCTTCTTACACTTTTGAGAAAAGGTGTGTGTGTGTGTGTGTGTGTGTGTGTACGCACGCGCGCGTGCTTTTTTTAGTTGACTAACTTGGAAACACCAACTGGGTCATTTGGTGGGGGGGTTGGTAAAGTCCCAAGTTGGAAGAGTTGACAGGCTGTAGAAATGACAGCAGGCAGAGGAGGCATCAGCCTGAAGGTTGCATAGTTCACTGGGGGTTGAACTCATAGCTTCATGCTTGGTAACAGCTCTACAAACCAAGCTGTGTTCCCATGTGTCAATGGCAATATTTTTGTGTTCCCTATTCTTTCATTAAAAGTTCCATAAATTTATTACTAAAACACCCATTTTTTAAAAACAGTCTTTATGTACCCACCTTGGAAAAACCTCCAGAGTTAAATGTGTAGGGTCTCATACATAAAATAACAAATATTTCTATTGTCTATATAGAATCTCCTTACATGGAAAATATCATGTACGCCATTATGTGCAAAAGGACCCAACTTCAGTAAGTAATCATTTTCCTATTTCAATGCCACTGAGAAAATTAGATGATAAGTATTCTTTTTAAATTATCTGCCCCGGGGATGCAAATACTACTAAACACTTAAGAACCTATACTATTCTTTTAGAAGAATTCAGATCCTTCTGAGCTCATATCTGGGTAGAACAGCTCACAAACATCTGTAATTACTGCTCCAGGGAATCCTATGCCCTCTTCTGGCCTCTGAGGACAGTGCACACACATACACAGATACACATAATACTTATACACATACATAAAAATACATCTTTTAAAACCCTTGATCAAATAAATGAGCTGCCATAATGGCAATCCTCAATAATCGAAGTCCAGCCATTTGCCATGAAAACCAAACAGAGAAAACAACAATGGACCTATAAAGAGTCTTTGATCAGAACGGGAAAGTCATGGAGACACAGACCCTTAGCTCTTCTTTTAGAGGTGTAAGGCTCCATGATTTGCTGAAGAATGACACCCTGGACTCAAATAGTGTACAAATGCAAAGAACGTTTTATTTTGCAGAAGTCCAGCATGCTGGGGTCTCTCATTATCAACACAAAGAGACAACCAAGTGAACTTGAAGGCCAGATTTAAAGCACATTAGGGAAATTCCTGGGTAGGTGACCTTTATTTTGCTCCATTTCTGGGCACATTCCAGGACCACTACCGGGGCATGGAGGTTGGAAACTGTTGCTGGGGAAGTCTGAAAACTGCTGTTGACTCATTGTTTTTGCCCCATGCCATGTGGCAGGACAGTTTCTGATACCTGAACTTCCTCAGTTCTTGGAAACAGAGGCTTAGGCCTCAGAACTGCCAATTTGAAGCCTGTCCTGGAGTCAGCCTGGCCTTCTCACTGGCACTTCTGCGATTTCCCCGATTCTGTAAGGAAGGAATAGAAGGGGGTGTAGATGGGGATCAGGAGGCTTGTGCAATTAATTAAGTCTTGATCAAATCGATGTGGGATGATCATTATCTCAAGATTGATCTGAGAGGCTTTTTCAAGATAAGAACAAAGCTGTTTTCTGAGGCAGACTAGACTCTTGTCACAAGATGTTTATTGATCAGACCCACCATTCTGGGAATCCAAGGTGACTCTGGGGTTAAAGGAGATGTCCAGGAAGCATGGGTAGAGACACCCTCAGGCATCCTCAGGCAACTCTGTACCTCTTGGCCATGTTTACTTTTGGTTTTCCAGAGACTAGAGACTTGGGAGATGCGGGTCAAAAAGCACAGAAAGTCCTTTAGTCAGAATATGTTTTTAGCTCATTCACACAGTACGCTGATATCTATAAGGTTGTGTATTTCTTCTCTGTTACCTGCTTCCTGGGGATGTTTCCAGAACTTCTCACTTGCTTCTTGTCTAAGCTTGTGCCTAAGTAACCCCTACCCCCTACCTGTGAGCTTTCTCAATTAAGAGACCCTATTCCTCTAATAATGAGTTGATATAGCACCCGATATTTTAATGAACTCATAAGTGTTTGTTAAATGAACAGGTGAATGTAAAGTAGGAGTTGTTTCTAGTAATTTTTGCTTTTGGTTTTTGTTTGTTTTGTTTTTTTTCTTCACTTGAAGCACAAGGTCTAAGGAACAGAGTAGACAGGTGTACCTGGAATTTTAGAAGCTTTAACATTGTGTATTGAGGGGCTGGAGAAATAGCTCGGCGTTAAGAACACTTGACACTTGCAGAAGACCCCGGTTCAATTTCAGCACCCACAAAGCTGGCTCAGAACCTTGGGTAACTTCAGCCTATCACTTGGTTGTGTGACCGGGCTTTCTTTTTTTTATCTTCTCCATCTAAGCAATTATATGCAGGTCTGCAGTGTTAGTCCTCAGTGGGGAGACTCTCCAACGTCTGCTACCCGAAGCTGTTCTGTTTCAAGCTTCACACTAGGAAGGAACTCTTTCATTAGCATGCGCACCATGCCAGGAGCATGCGCACCACATGCTTGCTCTCCATGCTTCCAGCTGGCTAGGTTCTGTTGCTGTGTTTTTATCTCCGATTTTGTCTTTGTGCAGGACTTGACTTTAGTACCCATTATCACATTTAAAAAACCTTTGGTATTTAGTTCAACGTGATCGTGGCGTAATTGCAGAGTATCTTAATTGCGGCTGGTTGCGTCTATTCAGATTTCCCTAAACAAACACAACCTTTTTTGTTTCCTTCGTGGTTACCGACTGAGGCTGAGTTAGGACTTCATTGTTCCCTCTTCTGGAATGTCCAATTTCAGCACAATTGTGTTCTGCTTAAAACAACACCCTAAGGACAGTGGGAAAGTCACAGGCTCGACGCCCTGCTCTTCTCTTTGGGTTTTTGTTGCCTGACACATTGGGCTCAGAGTCCCGGTCGGAAAGACTGGGTGATATTTTGTTCCGCTCTACAAGTGCAGAGCTTCCAATAAAGAACAGCTCTGTAGAAAATTTTCATTCCTGATTTCTCATTTATAGACACTTATGTCTGAGTCACCATGCTTTCTAAGACAATAGGCCAGGCTCATTCTTACAAAGTCTATGCGCTGGACAGTGGTGGCACACACCTTTAATCCAAACACTCCGGAGGCATAGGCAGTTGAATCTCCTCTGTGAGTTCAAAGCCAGACTGGTCTACAGGGTGAGTTGCAGGACAGCTAGAGCTAGTGAGACCCTATCTCACCACCCATCTCACCGCCAAAATGTATCTATGCAGGTCCTTTTGTCTTGAGATTAGCTGGCAATTAAAAACACCTTGTACATTACACACACACACACACACACATACACACACACAATCACATATGAGTGTTCCATCTGCATTTATGCCTCCAGCCAGAAGAGGGCATCAGATCCCAGTATAGACAGGAGCCACCAATTCCTATGGAATTGAACTCAGAACCCCTGGAAGAGCAGAAAGTGCTCTTAACTGCTGAGACATCTCTCCAGCACTTAGCTAGTAGTTTATCCTAAGCTGTTAATATCAATCTGTAGTAAAACCTGTCTACACAGCTTCAGGGGCTTCATTCTCCAAGGATTGGTCATCTCAGACAAAGTCCTCGTGTCTGCTGCAAATGTTTCTTATAATCTTTGAAAAGATGGAGGTGGGTCTCTTTGCCTTCTGTGTCCATAGTAGGGTTCATCATAAAAAGAATTAAGGAAACTCCAGATTCCTTACTTTTCTTCCCACAAACCATATGTGGCTTATTTTTACACTTTCGTTCCTTGATCTGTGCTAAAGTTGCCTCCCCCTGTCAAGCAGCATGACATTGAAATTGGAATATATAATGGTCTGGTCATTTATTGGAATATACAGAGGTATGATCACTGCTGTATTTATCTTTAAGGTCTCTGTTGTTCTCACTTAGCTGGGATTGTTTCACTTAATTTTTATTTTTAAGATGTATTTATTCTCAATTAGGTGTATGAATCTGTGGAGTAGGGATGTGCAGTGCCCACAGAGACCAGAAGAGGGCATCTGATTCCCCTGGAGCTATAGTTACAGGTGCAAGGACTTGAACCCGGATCCTCTGCCAAAGCAGTATGTGTTCTTAACCACTAAGACATCTCTCCAGCCCCTCTCACATCCTTTTGAAAAAAAAAAAAAGGCTATTCTTTTCATGGTCTAAAGAATTACTGAGACATTTATCCAAGTGCTCCTGAACATGAGCATGTTTTGTGAACCTGCAGAGTTGTTTGATTGAGCTCTCGCTACTTTCAACTATTTTTTTTTTTTTTTTTTTTTTTTTTTTTTTTTTTTTTTTTTTGTCCAGTGCTTTTAGTATCCGGACAATGTTTCTCTAGAGAAGCTATCCAAGCTGTTAACATTTTATCCTTTACAGAGGAATGTAGCTTTGAATGTCAGGGTTTTAAAATGAAAAAAAAAAAAAATCCTTGTTAAGGTCTCTGAAGCTTAAATAATTTGTTCTCATTTGAGTTCACAAGGACACTCTTTTTTTTTTTTAAACATATATTGACATACCTCTGGGGGGGGTACTCTTGGAGGGTAGCCACCTGCTTCCTCTGACTGCACTTAATAAATCACTGCTTAGTTAAAGGCAGGATTGAAGTCAATATACCCCCTTATATTCACAGCCCACTCTAGAAATTTACAGCATTCAAGATTCCCAGGGCTTTCAATTTACCTAGGTGAACGGCTGACATAAATCCCAATCTTCGACCCAAGCGTCTTTCTCTGTCATACGCCTCCAACAATCATAAAGTTTAAACCAGCATCCTCTGGTTTAGGCATGCAATGTGAATTCCCTTTGCCATTTTCTGTTACTCAGAAATATACAGTTGTTTGTCTCAATGTTGCTTTGACTTCCCAGAAGGCATCTATAGGAACTACTAGGAGGAGTGGGGTGACAGCTTAGCAGTTAAGAGAACTTAGTGTTCTTGCAGAGACAAATTAGGTCCAGTTCCCACTGACCACATCAGACTTAACAACTTGTAACTGCAGCATTAGGGAGGATCTGATGTTCTTTTCTGGCCTCTGTGGGCCTTGTACTCATGTGCCCTCACGTCTGTATAAACATAACTTAATAAAGAAACATAGAAAGAACTGCAGGCAAAGTCTAACCCTTGAGGAAAAACTGTTTTTTTTTTTTTAAGTGTGTGTTTAGAAAACTTTACTGTTTTACCAAATCAGAGACTGATGGAATCCACAGGAAATAATAATATTGTGAATTTTGAGTTATTGACAAGAAGCAGTACGAAGTTAGCCACTGGGTCTTCTTCCGGAGTTGGAGTAAAGCTATGACAAACTGGATCTTGATCTACAAGGGTTAGCACAGCCTATAGGTAAGGACTTGTTAGGACAAATAAATTAAGTTGTAATGAAATAGATTGCTCGGTGATGAAAATTCTAAAATGTGTAAGATCTGCTCATTGTAAGTTTAAACTAAAAACCTCCACTTCATGGAGCTAGTTATGTCGGAATGAAAATCACTTTAAAAATAATGCTTTTATTGGTTTATTTCAGAACCCACCCAACTTCATGTTTTCTCTGTTTTGTGTTAGCCAATGACTCTTGGATATGGAGCCTGCCCAGGAGTATGGTTGGCACACTCAGTGTCACTCTGTGAAGAACACTGTCTTTCCCTCTCTCAGCAGCTATCAAATAGCAATAGCCCTGTGTCTAGATGTGAAACGTGGGGACTCACCTTCTTCCCTCCATGATAGGCTTGTTTTCCCTGGCTTGAGCTTGTGCTTGTCTTATGCATGCTACTAGTCTCCTATGTGTGGCTGCTCTGTTGTTCACACGCGTGTTTGAAGGTCAGTTGGCAATTAAGAGGGTATCATACATATTACTTCAAGAAATCGGTAATTCCTGGGGAGGAGAGCTGGTGCATAACAATTAAGATCACCCAGATAGGGGCTCACAGCTACCATAACACCAGGTCCAAGAAATATATTATCCTCTCCTAACCACCACAGTGTCATACACACAATGTGCATAGCTGTGCCCATGGGCAAAATATCCATACACATAACATTTTAAAATTAGAATAAAGAATTTAGGTGATTTCTCAGTGAGCACATGCTGGGTGATGTAAGTGTGATTATTGTGCTGTCAGATCCTATATTTCTATACACTACCCATTGGACATTCTCTGATCAAATAAAGAACATCTGTAAGGCATTCATCAAGATGGGCTTTGTGATGATGCATCGTGTCAACACATCAGACAGAGCCTTGAATCCTCTATGTGAGTGCCTGTGGGGAAATTTCTTTGATCAGGATAACTGAGGTGGGAAGACCTGACTGCTATAGGCGACATCATCGTCTGGGCTAAGAGAAAATGAGCTGGGCAAGTGCACCCAAATCACACCCCTTCTCTCTTTCCTTCCTGATCGTTTATGTGATGTTACCTGCTGCTCCAGGTCTTGATGCTTTGACTGACTCACCATGGTGAGTTATACCTGGAACTGTGAACTCAAAGGAAACTGTCTTCCTTGCTTAAGTTGCCAGAGTTGGGTGTTTTATCAGGAAAAGTAACACTGCCAGTTTGCAGCCTCTATCTACCTACAAAAGCAAATTCTATCACCTAGGAAGTTATTTCACACATACCAAAGATGATTGTGTTTTAGACTCTATTAGTCAAAAGCAACCATTGGTTGTCAGACATAAAAACAGCCTTCTAGGCATAGATAATAGAAAGTTAAAAGTAAGTTAGTGTGGCATGGACCTCCCAGAACAACATTTGAGTGAACTGTGATTTCCCCATACATCACACATGACCAGAAAAATGTGAGGTCTCAGCTGAGCATGATTGGGCCTTACAATTACAGTTGCTTTCTTTTATCAACTTCAAGATTGCAAGAAAGTAGAAAAGCTAAATGTGGAAGATGATGCTTTGTGGAACAGCTGGGGCAGATGTGTGCTTTCTGAACTCATATTTGGATGTAAACTCTGTGTCAAGTTTTTAAAAAAGAACAGTAGCAACAACAACAAGGAACAAAGCCAATGTTCCACATTTGTTACTGTAACCCCACACCACAGGCCTTTTTTTTTTTTTTTTTTTTTTTTTTTTTTTTTTCTGAGTGCAAATAATTAAATTCATGGCCAAGTCAAAGACTGCTTCAGTAAACACACAATGAGGTGATTTGAGTGAGAAATGTCCCACATAGGCTCAGGTGTATGAACACGTAATGCCCAGCAGGTGGCACTGTTTGGGGGAGGTTATGGCTCCTTTTTGGAACCTTTAGGAGGTGGAGGCTGCTGGAGGAAGTACATTAATTGGGGTGAGTTTTGGGAGTTGATAGCTTCACTCTACTTCCTGTTCTTGCTATCACCTATGTGTAGATGGGATGAAATGTGACTGGCAAGCCTCCTGCTCTTGCCTTCCCTCCCATGATGGACCTCCTCCCTTTGGAACCTTAAGCTGCAACACGTCTTAACTTTTGGAATTTTGCTACTCCTCATGGTACTTTAGTTACAGAAAAGCAGCTAATACCAAAATAATAATAATAATAATAATAATTTGATATGTGATTTTAATATTTTTTAGTTGTAACCTGCTAAGATGTATTTGAGAAATGGGCGACTATTTCAAATAAAATGAAGTAGTTGACCTGTTTAGTGTAATTTATTGTTTATAGATTAGCATTTAAAAATAGATTCCTTGTTGCTGTACAAATCCGGATGTAATACTCTAAAGCTAAAATGAAATTTCATAATTGAGGGGCTGGGGAGACTCCTCAAGTGGTTAAGGCACTGCCAAACAAGCATGAGAACCAGTTTAGACCCTCAGAAACCCACCTACATGATGAGTGGATATGGTGGCCTGGTTGTAATTTTAGTCTGTAAAGGTAAAGACAAATACGATACAAAATATGCTGGCCAGGAAGCCCAGATCGATCAGTGAGCTCTGAGTTTGATTGAGCAACCCTGACTCCCTAAAAAGCCAGAGAAATGATGAAGGATGATTTGTGACACCAACCTTAGGCTGCTTACATATGCATGTGCAAACACATATACAGAAACATGCACATATACACATATTCATACCACACACGTGTAAAAATAGAAGAACTAAAATCAATAAAAATGAATAAACCAATCCTCTTATTTGGCCTTCTGATGGCCCTGATATGGACCGACCAATCAGCCGCTCTGGCATCAAAACCAGCAGCTGCGATTACTCCTACCACCTTCCCCAGGATGCGGGACAAGCTGGTCACACAGTGCTTATCATCCTGCCTTACCCTGCAGGACACCTGTTCCGTCCTCACACTGCTTGGTGAGAAAGCCAAGAGCCTCAACCTGGAGGCTATGGAGTGGCAGCTTATTCCTTCGATGCAGCTTACTTCAAGAAATACATTCATTTAAATTATTAAAGAACTAAAAAAAGCCATCATTTCCACTTAACCTCGTGACTCCACCACCGTCACCACCTCAGGGTCCTGTCATCCCCTCAGAGATACCGATCCTTATCAGCTGGCACCCCTGCCTGCTGTCCAGCATAAAACAGTCCACCAATCTCATGATGAGGGATTTGCAAACACCCACCTGGACGCAGAGCATCCCTCCAAGAAAGGCTATAGATTCCTGGAGCAGGCAACTTCTTGCTTTGTAGCTCTCCAGGCTTACAAAGAGTAATTCTTCTGCATTAGCAACTATCTGCTTCTATCTTTCACTGCTTCAATTAAAAAAAAAGAAATAATCCTGGTTTTACAAGGAAAAGGCACAGCCGAGGAAAACTATCATGATTCCACAAAGTAAAACCGTGATCCGTGATCCATCCTTACTTGTAATTTTCCACAAGCCATCCATTTAGACATATTATTTTGTTTTGTTTTTTTTTAAAGGGATTGCATTAATTATTTTTGCTTATTTGCTCTCTGGTAGACGGCACTTGGATTGATGAGTAAAACTTCCTGGGAGAGAGGCAGAGAGGAGCATGGGCGAACATGTGCGTTAGCTGTTTTGTTAGAAAGCTGCTGCGAGCATGAAAGCCGGCAGGGCAGATGTTAACAGGAATAAACTTCAGCCATCTGCTTGCTCCTTTCAGAGGAAGATGGATTTTTCTGAGACGTGAGTTAATCTGTTTAGATAAGAACCTCAGCAGCCATTTTGCCAGCTTAAGCGCTGACCAATGCCCCTCACTGCTCCTCTGGCTTTGTCCACACCCTACCATGAGGTCATCTGCAGGGGAGGAGCTCTTGGGGTTCAAAGTATGTTGAGGAATCCAGAGAACCTGCGTGCGGGTGGAGCGTTGTTTGTGATGCAGGGCTGTTTACCAGGTTTTCAGAGGACAAAGGATTACGGAACAGCAGATGAAACAGACGATGGGAGGGTTCAGGATACAGCAAGTCCAGTCTGGAAGGCTGACACCATCCAAGCACATAAGGAGAGTACCACAAAAACACCCCCCCCCCCGCCCCAGAAGAAACCCAGTTATCACATCAATTGAGGGAGGCTGGCTGACAGACAGAGAAACAGAATCATAGCTCCTGGCTTTGTAGGTCTTTGATTTTTACAGATATACTCTTATGTGTACATTGTTTTGCCTGTCTGCATGCCTGTGCATACTGTTGGAGGCCAGAGAGGGTGTGGGATCTCCTAGAACTGGAGATACAGGTGGTTTTGAGCCACCATGAGGATCCTGGGAATTGGATTGAGGAGGACATGCTTGGCAACAAGTGCCTTTCACTGCAGAGTTATCTCACCAGCTCAGGTTATTTTTAGTTCTGATACTGTTATAGAAATGCTGTTTGTATCACCCTCTGGTAACGGAGGACATACCATAGTGAGCAACCACAACTGAGCACATTATATATGCACTTGTCACCAATAAGTGACAAAGGCTTTCCTCTAGGATCACAGGAGATGAATGATTTTAAGAGTCTTGATGAATCCATATTACTCATCTTGCTTCTTGATAAATGAGTGTTTTTATGTTAAAATATGGTATAAAGTGAATGGGAGAATAGCCAAGGATGCCTCGACTCTACTCAAAGAGCTGCAGGCAGCTGAGTGTGTTAAGTGTCAACCAGGGCAACCCACCACAGATATGCGCACAGACTAGTTGGTTATCCAATTCCAAATGGCCAGCCCTGAAAACATACTTACAAATAACATTATACAGACTGAGCAGGTTGTAATTTATGTGTTTAGGAAATGGTATTTTATTTCATTTTATTTAGGAAATAGAAGGAACTTTAGATCAGTGTGCTTAACAAAATAGTCCAGACTTGGGGAGACAAATACACATGTTTTTTATATGAAGGATTTAGATTTGGGTGTGTTATATTGTGGTGTGTGTGCTGTGGTATGTGTGGTGTGTGTATGTGTGTTTTGTGGTGTGTGTGTGTGTGTGTGTGTGTGTGTGTGTGTTTGAAAGAGAGAGAGGAGAGAAGAGGCAGGAGAGAGAAAGTAAAAAGGAAATCATGAGAGGAGAGAAAGCAAGCTTAAGTGAGGGGATATCAAGAGAGGGTCATGGAATGTGTGACACTAGGGTAACAGCATTATTTGGGGGATGGGAAGGGAACCAGCAAGAAGGGAAGAGAGGCAAAGGGAGGAAGACAGCAAGAGGTGGATTAGAATGAGGTGTGATGGTGCATATGTGTGAAAATGTCCAAATAAAACTCATCTTGTATGTGTTCTAGATTGCTTTCTGTTGCTGTGATAAAACAGCATGGCCAGAAGCAGCTTAGAAGAGGAAAGGATTAATTTTATGTCTACCCAGCAAGGTCACAGCTCATCACTGAGGGAAGCCATGGCAGGAATGCAAGCAGAAACCACAGAGGATGCTGCTTGCTGGCTCATTCACAAGCTCATGCTCAGTTAGTTCTCTTATTCAGCCCAGGACCACCTGCTTAGGGAATGGTGCCACCCACAGTATGTCAAGTATCAATCAGGACAACTCATCACAGATATGCCCACAGGCTAATCTGATGTAGGCAATTTCTCCATGAAGGCCTTCCTCTCCAATGAATCTGGGCTATGTCACTTTGATGATTAAAGTAGATAGGACAGTATGGTAGCTTAAAAATTGAGGTCCTGTAGAGATAGCCCCATGATTAAGAGCACTGGTTGCTCATCTAGAAGACTCAGGTTCCATTCTTGCCACCCACATGGTGACTCACAAACCTCTGTGACTTCACTTCTAGGAGATTTGACACCTTCTTCTGGCCTCCACCAGTACTACATGCATCTGGTATACCAAAAAATACATAGGTGAAGCACCCAAACACATGGTTGGAAACAAGTTGGGCATGGTGGTACCCTTCTTTAAGTCCAGGCCTTGGGAGACAGAGGCAGATGCAGACAGGTCTACTTAGTGAATTCCAGGCCAGCCAGAGTTACTTAGAGAAATCCCTGTTCAAAAAGTGCATGTGCATAGGTGGGTAGGCAGGGAAGGAGGGAGGGGGAGAGAAAAGGAGAGGGAGAGGGAGAAACAGAGAGACAGACAGAGAGAAACAGAAAGACAGGGACACAGAGAGACTGACAGGTTGTATTTTATACTCTATCATACACACATCACAGGTATGCCTTCACATATGCTATGGGCCCACACTTACAGGGGACACAACCTTCTTCCCCTCCCAGCATCCCCACCTGATGTCATGACATCACTACTTATCCTACTCTGAAAAGTTTCAGCTCCATGAATCACTGGGCCAGCTCTGCATCTGCGGCAGAGATGTCTGAATGAGTCTGATGATTTATTTCCTGATGTGCTCATCAAAGTTCCCGCTATTCATGCCACCAAATGAGCTTACGGAAGCTGGATCTCACGGGGATGACACCCACGTCACATCTGACTCAGACATGATGAACGGATGTAGAAAATTAGTGACTCCACTGCACATCCACTTTGCATGTCATTTGAAGAAAGTGTTTGGCACAATTGTTTTAAGTTACAATCGTGGTTACATGGCTGATCCAAAGAGCCACTGTGAAATACGGTCTGCCGTGAAATGAGCAGACATCTGGAAAATGCCAGTGAGCAGATAATTAAGTTATGCTTCCGGTCTGCTTGTTTTTATTAACAAAGCAAAGTCCCTCTTTTGACCCAAGGAACTTTCTGGAGTCTTAATTATTTTCCCCTACTCAAGAAATCCTTAAATAAATCTATGTGCCTGCACTTCAAAATTTTAAAATTAAGCTAAAAAAACAAAACAAATACAAAACAACAACACAACAACAAATATTCTACTGTTTTAAAACTAAAGTGTTGCTTTGTTCAATAATGGATAGACATGGCTATATGTTGTTTATTAAAAACTAGGTTTTAATTGTTTTTTATTTACTCATTTATTATTCTTCAGTTGAACATGAAGAGAAAGGATGATAACCCTCATGAAAACTCAAGTTTAATGAGTTAAGAAAGTCATTCAATTTTATGTACCCCTCTCCTCTTCTAGCATGATTGGTAAAAACTATTTTCTTTATATATTAATTAGTCTTTGTTAAATTTTTTTCTGAGAGTCACCATTACCACCTCTCAACGTTCTTCATTATTATGCCTAGTGAGAAGCTAAACTGTGCTTCAAGTCATTCAAAGTTATCATGTGACCAGTGTTAGATTGTCCCAACCCAGAGGTTCTATCAACACTGGTCTGATTCTGTGATTGTTAAAAGCACATACTGCTCTTCCAGAGGTGTATGCTTGGTTCCCATCACTCTTATCAGGCAGCTCACAACTGTAGTGCCAAGGGAATCCCGAGGGCTCCCTCTTATGGCTTCCATCAGCATCTGCACTCAGGTGGTCAGATGCATGTAGATAACACACATACACATACCTAAACATAATGAATACTCAAAAGTAAGAAGGTGATCCTTAGAAAGTAGGCATTAGTGAACATGTTCTTATGACCTCAATGACCAATTTTTCACCCTCTCCCTACAGGAAATGTATTCTCTTCTTTTTCCATACGTGCACACGCAGGCACATGAACATATGTCCACATGTGTGCAAAAAATTAAGAAAAAAATAAGAATATAACATATGTATACACATGAAAGAGTGTGCATTATATAACTATATAAATCATTAGAGTGGCTATTTTTCTTGATCTTAAGGGAACAACATAATTCTTTCTGCATAAGGGATATTTATTTAAATATTAACATGTAATGAATGAGTCAACAAGTTAGTTGGCTCTGGCACTCAGTATGTATTGTGATGATTAAGTTAGGGACACTGATATGTCCATCATCTTAAATAGTTATTTGACATTGACAACAGCTATCTGTGTGTTTTGATGCAAACACCCGCTTCTAGGTTTGGGTATTTGGACACTTGTTCTCCAGTTGGCGAAGTGATTTGGAGAAGGGAAGGGGTCTAACCTTGAGGGAGGAAATATGTCACTGGGACAGGCTTTTCGAATTCACAGCCCTGTCTACTTGGAGGTTGCTCCCTCTGTACCCTGTTCATGACTGAGATCTGAGCCCTCAGCTTCCTGTTCCTACTGCCCTGCTTCCCACCATGGTGGACTTTTACCCTCTGGAACCATAAGCTCACTTATATGTTTTTCCCCCTCCCCTGTAAGTTGCCTTTGGTCATGGTGCTATTTCACAGCAGCAGCAACAACAACAAAACAAGGAATACATGGTTTTCTTATTTCGAAATATTCAATTCATTGTGGCTAAGTACAGTCATCCTGCTTCATGACAAACCATGAACACGGCGTCCTTTCTGCAATGTTTGGGACACTCAGCAGAACCTTTGTCTTTTCTGCAATTTTTTTTTTGTAGGGGGAGACACTTAGGAAGCCTGTTTGTAAATCTCCCTCCTTCCATCCAGGGAATCTCATGCTGGGTGCTGGGACATCTTCATCCAGGTTTTTCTTGAGGGACACCAAGGTTGATTCTTGATGTTGGCCTTTGTGAATAAACAGGGAGTGAAGTTGTCTCCTCAGCACACTAACTTCATTTTTTTTTTCTAGGCATACACAGAGGATTGTTGGTCACCGTGGTAGCTATATTTTTAATTTTCTGTAGCACTTGCTCTAATTGGCTTTCCCAATCACATATGAAAAGCCCCATTTTCCCAAGTCTTCCCTAGTATTTTTTTAAAAATATTATTTCTAACTGGGATTAGCTGACGTTGGTCATGGATGAGACTTTTCTTGTGTCTGGTGAGAGAGAGCGTGGCAGTCTCGCACAAATTTAATGCATTGTATTGCATATCCTTTCAGTTCAAAACACTTCGTAAGTTCTGGGATGTTCTGGGTTGAGCTTTGTTTTTTTTGTTTTGTTTTTTTTTTTTTTTTTTTCCTTTTTCTTTCCCTGTGTCTAGAGCTATGGACCAATCTTTCAATGATTGAATTCTGATTTAGTCTTGTTTTATTATCTGGACCTTAAGCATTTTTGATGCTATTCTTATGACAGAGAGCATGGTCCATGTAGTGAAGCGGTCCTTTAGACCTGTGTCTGTGGAGTATTCTGTAAACAGCACTCAAGTCATTTGATGCTGTTATTCAGACTCCTGTATCCTGACTTCTCTTTCTCTTGGTGCCAGTCACTGACAGAATCGTACTCTGCAATCTGCCGTCAGGCTGTAGTTCATGCACAGGTCTATTATTGAAGAACCACCGCACTTGGGGTTCTGACTGGGGCATCAGTGACAGCTCCACAAAGACCTTTCATAATGAAAGCCAATAGCTAGACCAAGATCTCCAGATCTGGCGCTCTGCAAGCCTCTCCTCTTCTATCTTCATCTTCTTCCTAACTGGCCACCATGACGTTGAATTGAATGAAAGATTGCATTATTTATCATTAGATTAGGGGGGCAGTTTTAGGTTACTGATCTTAATTATAGGAACCGACAGGAGGGAACGATTATAATTCGCCAAGCATATACAATTATTTAATTTGATTTTTAGTTATGAGTTCTATAATCACAGCCTTTGTGAGTAATTATCTATAAGAGGGGGAAATGGTCTCCCATCTCATCACCAAGTTGCAAAATTCTCATTTATTAATAATCGTTTATATTAATAACAATTACTAAACTAAATATGCCAGCCCACCCCTTAATAGATTATATTCTGTTGTAGAGAGATTATTGCCTCTGAGAACAAGGAGTATAGTAGAACTCATCAAATGGGCCTATAGTTTCTAATTTTATTCTGGTTCTGGTTTTGTTCTGAGATGCCCATGCTATATGCTGGCAGGAGTCCGCTCTTTGGAGTATGTGCCTGTGTTAACTTTAATATTCTCATTCACTGACTCCTCATCTCATCTCTTGCTTGATTCCAGGTGAAATTTCCAATTACAGCACCCGAAATCCCACAGACCCTTGCTTAGCATCCTGACCATCTATCAGGGGGTTCATAGACACAGGCTCTTCAACTTGCTTCAGCTCACATAATGGGAGGTGTGCTAAGTTCCATGTTCAGTCCTCTCGAAAGCTTGTCCCATCCCTGCTCTAACCAAAAGCAACCTGGGAAGGAAAGGGTTTATTGCTTCTTACAGTGTACAGCATCTCATGAAGGGAACTCAAAGCTGGTACCTGGATGCAGATGCTGTAGCAGAGGACATGGAGGAACTGAACCCATGGCTTGCTCAGCCTGCCTTATTATATAAGCCATGGCTACCTTCCATGGCACATAGGGTTGGCACATCCCACAGTAGGCTGACCTTCCTACATCAGTCAAGAAAATGCACCACAGGATTACACAGCTCACTCTGATGAAGGGATTTTTTTTTTTTTTTTTAATTTCAGTTGTTCCCTCTTTCTGGAAGTCCATAAACTGTGTTCATTTGACAAAAACAAAACAAATCACACCAGCACAATGCCCACAGCACCAGCCTGTCCTGTCTTTCATATTTACTTGGCAATCTAGGACTACATAAAGCGCAGCATCTACTCCGTGCTCCCAGGCCAGAGTAAACTATTTCTGTATCCTCTCACTTATGAAGCGAGAGTTGTTTTTGTGTGGATAGCTGTCTGTGGACAGTGCATATGCAGGTGGAGACAATTAACTTCCCCAGGATCCTTACCATAGCAACACTTCTTTTTGTCCAGATTCATCTTCTTGACTCACCTCTCTCCTTCCTCTTCCTTTTCCTCTTTCACTTCTTTTTTTCTTCTCCTCCTCCATCTCACTAATTGCACTTTTTGTTTTCCATATGTACATGGATCATATATGTAAATCCACCAATTGTACCATGGGAACACAATGGTGATCTCATAGTACCAAAAAAAAAAAAAAAAAAAATTCTCCTTACTCCTATCAACTGCCAATAGCTCTTCAGTTTGGAGTGGGGTCCCCAGGAGTTCCCATTTATGTAGGGATTTTGACTGACTGTACCTTTTATGGGTCACCATAGCTACTGTGAGTTCTGTGAGTTCCTAGGAGGAACAGTCATGTCATTTACAGAAGAAAACATTACCAGGATCACAGGATTATGGGTCTAAATATAAATATTTAGAAGGACACGTGACAATTTAGCAAAATATTAATAGTAGATCCAGCCTACAGGTCTAGGTTCTCCCTGTGCATGAGATTTAAGATTGATATTTTTTAAAAAAAATAATAAAGTTGGTAGCACCTTTAAGAATAAAGGGCAACTGCTGTGTTATCTCTTGTCTACTGAGGTCAGATATGACAACATTGGGTTCTAGGTATCTGCATCTAAAGTAGAAAGTACCAGTCAATCAGACTGAGTTATTCAGAGGACACAGTGTCAGGGAGTTCACCTTGCAGGTTTAAGATTGAAACCCAACAGCAGAATTGATGCCTTAGTTTTTGCTTTTCAAGCAGAGAAGCCAAGCTTAACTGTTTATATATTTGTTGTTGAACTTGGTTTTGTTGTTATTGTTTTTTTTTTGTTGTTGTTCTTTTGTTTTGTTTTTGTTTTTCTTTTTGTCCAAAGCCTGGGGCAAAACATGAGGAGCATACCATCTGGAAACCCTCAACAACAGTTGTTTGTATAAATCACTCAGTGGTGATTGGCTCTAAAGGCACCCCTCAAACTGTAGGCCAAGGAGGACAGTAGGTTGGACATGCCTTGTGGGGAGAGTCCAAAGAGAGAGGATCATGTTTACTTACTGTCATTTGCTGTTTTGGTTGTAGGAACTAAGAGGCTTGGGCCCCACCTTACTTAATTGTGCAAGGCTATAACATGACCTGAGGCTGATAGTGCTTCTTGCAGTGCTGGGGGAGAGCTCAACCTTACTCACACCAGATGAGCACTGTTCTGCGGAGCAGCATCAGAAACTGGTGTAGGAACTTTGCACATAATGAGTAGATTGAAGGTTCAAGGTCACAGTTTTTAAGGTGTAAAGGCATGACCTTGACATCAGCTTGACTCTACTGAGGGTCTTTTGGTTGCATCGAAATAGGGCAGATGACATCAAAGATGACAGCAAAGATGCCCCACAAAGAAGAGAGGTCACAGGTAGGGCAGGGACCAAGGGTGCTCAGAGTTCAGACTCAGTTCACCACAACTGTTATCAAGAGAAACCAGGGTCTTAAAGAAACACAGTAATCCTTCTGAGGATTACATTGAAAATGGCCTAATCACTGCCACTAGGCATGACTGTCTTAAAGATGATACTGTCCCTCAGCTCTGCCACATGCATAACATAGCGCTGCCCTGTGTCTGCTGCTCTCTTGGGTTAGCCAGGCCCATTAGACACTGAGCTGGACTAGAAAAGGGGAAGTTTAGCCCAGCTTGGATGAATGTATGCAGGATCTTGGTCAGCAATGAACACATCCAGGTACAACTTTGGAGAACTGGTTCATTTATTGGGGGCGGGTAGGAGAGGTAAGGATATTTATGCCCCTGGGGAGATGGTTAGGGTCTCTAGGGCAAGGTTTATGTGTCCGTGTACCATTGGACAGAAGAGGGGTGTTGGAAGATACTCCATCTTCATTCTCAGGAGCTATAGAGTCCTGAGAAAAAAACTCATGAGGTCAAACAAATGCTCAAGCCTGATAAATATCAGGGTAATAAATTCTTACTAGGGTTAATGGTGGGGGAGCTAGCTTTGTGGTGACAGGTTAGGAGGGGAGAGGTAGCCAAGTCCTGCCACCCTCTTGTTTGAGGTATCCAGGGCTGAAGCTCCATCAAATCTTCCTCTGTAAGCCTGGGCCATTACAGTTCCACAACATAGCTTCTTCAGAATCCCCCACTATACCATACCCAAACAAAACTAAACAAAACAACCCAACAGGTTCCAATTCACAACCTCACAGAGCGGTGGATGGATACTCAGGGGAACGGTTTGTCTTTGTGTCCTTCTGTCTGTGTAGACAATGCCTGCATTTTCATTTAACAAGTGACTCTCTCCTTCTGTTTTGCAGTTGGTTTCTGTGTTTCTAAAAAATGGTAACTGAGAGACGGCTCAGTGGTTTATCATATGTTCTGCTGCAGAGAACCCAAGTTAGGGTCCCAGCCCTCATATCCTATGGCTCACAACTGACTGTGAACCCCATCCCCAAAAAATTCAGAACTTTCCACAGGCACCTGTAGACACATACAAACACAAACACACACAAACACAAAATTCAAAATGTCTTTTAGTATTGTCTTGGTTTTATTTTTAAATCCTCAGTTAAATGTCTCAGAAGACAGACACCTGTAGCTCCAAACTAGTGAAAGATCAGCTAAGAAAAACAAACAAAATAAGTGGGTGGGGAAATTTTCTTTCAGGGACCCCACTGGGTGATACATTTGCCTCTGCCTTTGTGAGGTATTAAGGAATGATTGGCAGATTGGGGTCAGGTGACTCGCTTCCCTAGTCAGTTCCAAACAAACCAGATGTGAAGAAAAAACAGAGGGTAATGTACAAGAGAACATATCCATAGAAGAAATCAGACACTGACATCAAAATGTGGGGTTTGATTCTGGGAAAAGAAAACTATAAACAAAACCAAAGCACACAGCAGCGATTCTGGGAGTCGTTAAGCTACAGGATGCAGTCAGTGTTTGGGTGCAGTGGAATTTTCCCAAACGGAAGGCATTGAGTTGGATAGTTAGCACAATTATGTAAGCTTTTAAGGAAAGAAACAGAATGAATGGGGCCAGGTAAATGGTTCTGCAGTCTGTGTTTGCGAGGTTGGTTTTATTTAGTTTTATTTGCTTTCTTCTATGAAAATAATGCATTGGACTATTTACAAAACTCACCGTGAAACCTCTGTGTGGCGGGGGGGGGGCAGTAGCTGGACCCAGAAAACTTTGTTTTATGCAAACCCACTGTTCACAGCAGTTAGGATATAAAAGGGGCTCAGAGAAGTGGAAGAGAACTTTTTAAACAGCAACCAAAGAGCTTAAAAATAGTTGTAAGATGAATATGCCGTTTTGTGTGCCAAGGACTCACCCACACTTAAAAACAAAAACAGAATTCATATGTGACAGGTGTTGGGTTTATTTTGTTCATTATTTTTTTTTTAGGTTTGTCTTTGGAGCAATGCATATAAAAATCATCATTCATCAGAGGGACAATCTGAGGAAAGTCAGCCTGGGGTTTATTATTTTTATCAATTGTAACTTGTTAACAGGTCTATATAATATGGGCCTGAGACCCATTCTGGTAAGTCATCACCATGTGTTAGAAGGTTCTGTTGTAGTCCATCTCATGAGTTTTTTGTTTGTTTGTTTTGTTTTGTTTTGTTTTGTTTGTATAAGAAAGATAAAGGGAGAAGGGCTGGAGATTTGGCTCAGCAGTTAGAGAGCACTTGTGCTCTTGCAGGGGACTTGAGTTCAATTCCCAGCACCCACATGATGGTTCACAACCATCTATAACTCAAGTTCCAGGGGATATAACACCATTTTCTGCCCTCAATGGTAACTGCATGCATGTGGTACGTAGTACACGTAGGCGAAACACCCATATACGTAAAATAAAATAAAAATCTAAAAAAACGAACATCAAGTCTTTGTTCTTATTTGGTATTGTTTTGGCTACAAATAAACGCACAAAGCAAATTCACTTCCCCATGCTGTCTGTGCCCATTGCTACTTCCCACGTATGATGAGCCAAATCTTTTATTACTGTGACAATGTTACCATGTATGGGGTGATGGTTTGCAACTAAAGAATCTAGGTTCAGTCATCCATCCTTAAGAAGCCAATTAAGATAGCCAAATCCATAGTTAAAAGGTAAAAAATGAAGGTTTATTCAATGAGGCTACATGAGATAAGGGGACAAAGAGTTCACGAGAGCTCCGCAAGTCTGTCTTTGGAGTTCTGAAGTATGAATTCAGGGCCAAGGGTGTGCATACCTAAGCAGTCCCATCAAGTCCCATCACTACTGACCATCATTGTCTGGGCTTCAGTCTCCTCCTCAAAGGTAGGTTGATACATTCCTAGAACTGTGAAATCCCTGTCTGGGAGACAAGTTCTCCCTGTCTGGTGCCCTTTCCTTTTTCTAGGGTGAGATTCCTGGAGAATTTCCCATTTCCTTGGAGTCCCTTGCTTCAATACTCTAATGGTTAGATTGAGAGACATGGGTGTCTGGTGGTGGATTTTCTGAGCTACTTTATTGGGTTGATATGTCTCTCATTTTAAGACCTTCCAACCTCCAATACTAGGTAGGAGAGAAAAACAAAGGTTAGAAGGGAAAGAGGGTGCAGACCTCTACATGCTACTTGCTGCTGATTAATGTCACCAGGTTCCTTGGGGCAAGTCCAATCTTAGTCACCAGGATATTTCCAACTTCTTTTTTCTCATCAAACGTCAACAACAACCAGAAAAAGAAGAGGGTGACGATGATTATGATGATGATTAATGATGATGATGATGAGGAGGAGGAGGAGGAGGAGCAGAAGAAGGAGGAGGAGGAGTACTTTGGTCCTTTTCTTCCTCTTCTTCCTTCTCTTCCTCCTCTTTCTTCTTTTTATTATTTTTGTTCTTTTTGTTCTTCTTGTTCTTGTTCTTGTTGTTCTTCTTCTTGTTCTTCTTCTTCCTCCTCCTCCTCCTTCCTTCTTCTTCTTCTTCCTTCTTCTTCCTCCTCCTCTTCCTTCCTTCTTCCTCCTCTTCCTTCTTCTTTTTCTTCTTCTTCCTCCTCCTCCTCCTCTTCCTCTTCCTTCTTCTTTTTTGTGCCTTCAGCCCTTCTCAGGGCTCTGGCATCTATACCCCTCTTCAGAGTTCTCCAAAATTAAACTATCTGCAGCTGGAAAAAACCTATGCCCCTCCTAGAGCACCAGACAATCATAGTTAACAGATGTAGACAACTTGAAGCAGCCTCATATCCCATACCTGGGATTAAAGCAGAAACATATTCACATAGCATAACTGGGGTTTAAAAGAAACCAAAACTCTCACTACATGTGTCTCTTTAGAATGTCATCATTTCTGCCAGGCTGGAGGAGAAACTTAGACTTCACTCCTGTAAGAAAACCCTGTACACATCATGTAAACTAGGCTCAATAAGGAGGCATAACCCATACATTTGTTACCAGTTTACTTTCTTCATCTTGGCCTGCTTTCAATATCTGACTTCTTTTCTTGGGACAAATAAGTGTAGGCTTTTCACTGTTTTATTGTTCCATTTGAACAATAAATAAAAATAAATACAACCACTTGAACAATAGATATAAATACAACCACCTGCCCAATATGAGGATCCCTTCCCATGGAGAGCACCAGTTCATTAACGTGTGTTCCCTGTTCCTTGAGAATCTGGCTTTCATTGGGATCAAATATCAACATACTGGCATATCACCTACTGGGAGTGTTGAAGAGTATCTAATGGGAAATCCATCAAGGCTTTAATTTCTTCCCTTGGAAATTGTAATTGGCAGTTCCATCAGTGAGATCATACAACTGTGGTCAATTTGATAAAGTGTTAGATCAAATAGAGACAGGTGGTATATTAGTACCTTCCTTGTTGCTATGACAAACAGCCAACAAGGAGAAGCTTGGGGGAGAAAGGGCTGATTTTACTCACAGTTCCAGGGTGCAGTCGGGCATGGTGGCATGAGGTAGCTGATCACACTGCGTCTGTGCTCAGACGCAGGGAGAGGTGGATGCTGGTGCTCAGCTCACTTCCTCCATCTTCTGCAGCCTAGGACCCCAGCCTGTGCTGATCACATTTACAATTGGCATTCTCACTTCCAATTAGCCTGATCTAGAATCTCATAGTCATGCCCAGAGGTGTTCCTCCGAGTCATATGTTCAAACTGACAGCGATATTAACCATCATGGTTATATTATGGCCATATATGTTGCAAGGCACATCAAATTGTATACCTCAAAGGCTCTCAATTGTTCAGAATTTTTCTAAATTTACTTACTCTTTGAAGATTTCACACATGAGCATTTCATACAGTGTACTTTGGTGATACCCCCTCCTCACTCTTTTCTTCACAGACTCACCCATCTCCAAACAAATCTTCCCAACTTCCTGTTTTCTCTCTTCACCCACCTCAGGCCATCTGACCTACATGGCCACTTGCACAAACACACCATGAACACTAACAACTATATTAATTTAAAAAATACATAGACATGTATACAAACCATATTTCAATTAATCTTTAAATAGTCATAGTGAATGGGCCATAAAGGTAAGTTCCTCCTGGACCATTT
>NC_137964.1:22175367-22202867 GCF_963924665.1 Micromys minutus
GACACATTTCCAATGTTGCCATGGTCATGTATGTGCATGCTTCCTATCTTCCTATAAACTCCACCCACAGTGGATCTCGCTCTCTGCTCTCTTTTATCCCTGCTCAAGGCAGCTTGTGACACCCCCCCCCCCCCCGCTCCCTCCACAATTCTCTTGTATGGTGTGATTTTTGTGGCATTCCTTGGCCTTCTGATCACCACAAAAATCCTTACAGGTCCCAGGAGTTGAACTCAGATTCTCAGGTTTGATGGTAAGCACCTATACCTGCTGAGCCATCTTGGCAGCCCTCCTTTGAAGACAGGAAGCACACATTTTGATGTTACTGGGACATAGGAATCCAGGTGTCTTTTTATAGGTTCCAGGGAAAAATTTACAGTCACAGCTATGGAACCATGATAGGTTGTTTTTGAGAGACTAAAGCTTTATCCAACACGTTTCCATTGGGTTAAATAGTGTTACTCCTTATTTTCTTCTTCAGGGTTTATCTCTTCCCATCTGAAGAAGGGGCGTGGCCACTGCTTCATTGTTGGTTTTGCAATAAAGGGTCTTTATTGCAAATAAAGGGTCCTGGAAGATGAAATACAGAGTGTTTAAGACAGCGCAGAATGGGTGGGAGCTGTAACAGAAAGGGATGCAGGAGGGACTGAGGAGGCAGATCATAATTTCCCAAACAACAGATAGATGGTCCCTTTCTCATGCCTCAAATAATGCAAATACAGATTAGTAGTCAATCCACTTTCTTTTCTTCCTTCTTTTCTTTCATTTCTCTTCCTTTCCTTTCTTTTCTCCTCTTTATTCTCTTCTTCTCCTCCTTTGGCTTTCACTGTTCAGTCATGTTGGCTTTTAAAAAAAACTATCTTATTGTATTGGGTCCTTTTTTTTTGAAACAGAATACAGGAAGAAGAAAAAGCAAAAGCAGAAAAACCCCCTCTGGCAGCATAGCAGGAGAGGACCCAGTGGCAACAGCTGCAGTAACTGTTTGGCTCACATCCTGACACAGTGTATTCATTTCTTCCCTCCTGCCTTCTCCTCCATGCCATTAGAAACCAAGTTTCCCATTTTGCACTGTCCTGTCTGGGCTCCACTTACTGGCATTTTTTTTAATTTTTATTTTATTGGCTTCTTACATTTCTCATCTCTCCAATCTATGCTCTACTCTAATCCCTTCCAATCCCCCAACACTAGGTAAGAGAGAGGTTAGAGGGGGAAAGAAGGCATAGACCTCTTTAGGCTACTTCCTGCTGAGTCCCTGAGGGTTTTTTTTTTTTTTTTTTTTTTTTTTTTTTTTTTTTTTTTTTTTTTTTTTTTTGGGTCAAGTCTAAATGACATAGTCAGGGTATCTCCAACTTCTTTTTTTCAAACTGCAACAACAACCAGGAGCTGCGACCAGCAGCATCTTTCTCCTCCTCTTCCTCCTCCTCCTCTTCCTCATCCTCCAGAGCATCCCTTTCCCATCTCAGAGCTCTAGTATATACAACCTCTCCAGCCACCATTTCCTTAATTACACTATCTGCAGCTGGTAAAATCATGCCCCTTCGAGAGCAGAGACAATCATAGTTAACAATGTGGACAAACAGAGGCAGCTTTATATCCCACACCTGGGAGTAAAATACAAATATATTCATATAACATAACTGGGTTTTTAAAGAAAACAAAACTCTCACTACACAGCTACATTTTCCTTTTCAGAATCATTATGTGTATTCTTATATTTCTGCTCTTCCCACCTCTTCCCCAGCTCCTCTTGTCCCTCCCACTCATTTCCTCTCAGATACTCGACCCCTTTCATTCATTACTACTGTTATAAACATACAAGCCTAGTGAGTCCATTTAGTATTGAATGTATGTACACCTGCTTGGGGTCAAATGATTGGGATTGGATAACCTATCAAATCTATCAGGATATTCATCTTTGGAGAAGACTGGTCCTCCTTCTCTCAGAAACCGTTGATGCTTATATCTCTTCATATATGGGTGGGGCCTGATAGTTCCCCCATCCATGGTGAGATATTGATTGGTATTTAGGTTATGTTTAGGAGTCTATTCCGTTGAGAATTAATGAGACAACTTCTCTGTAGGAAGACAGATGTTATTCTTACCTTCAAGGTTGCATAAGCCATTCAGGACTGCATAGCGTACTACTGATGACAGTTCTTGGTTCAACAGTGAACACATAACCCAAATTATCCTAATGATAGATAATAATAAAAATTCTTTAAAATTTTGATGTAAGAACTATTTTCTTCTCTTTTTCCATCTTATTTCTTTGTGAGTCAAGACCTAGTCCTACCAAATTAATTAAAGGAGATGATATTTCAATTTCCATGAACAGAGAGATAGGAGAAATTTGGGGCTAAGTAAGGGCACCAAAGCTAACTACAGTGAGAAACTTTTCTGCCTTGAATTATGTATTGAAAGATCCTATTTTTCTAAGTTGTTTAAAACACACGTGAATTGACCTTTCCTGCCCCTGGAGCTAGACATTGATCCCCTCTGCCTTAACACCAGGGCGGCCAGTGATTCTCTCTATTCTGTGAACTTTCAGCGCAGGAAGACCCAGCTTCTTCGTGGTCTAGCCTGGATCCCGAGGATACTAAGTGTCTCTAGGGAAGATTCTATATGAGAGCAGGAGCCAGGGTTCTTCTTTACAGTGGTTGGGGGTGTGGGCAGGAAGTGTCTGACACTTTGGGTGGCTTTTCAATCCTTGGTAAAGTATAATAATGACTTTTTGCTTTGTTTAGGTTTCTGAATAAAAAAAAAAAGTGTGGGTGCCAGGGCAGTTAGCATGTTACTCTTCTCCTTTATATCCCCTCCCCCAACCCCAGGCGTGCACAGCAATAGTTTTTGGAATTATTTACTCAAAAGAGTAAGCAGAGTAGAGGGCCATTATAAAAGCTGTGTCTCAAGTGTCATCTTGTACCGATGAAGACGTTGTGATAGTTATCAACTGAACTGTGTCAAGGATGTACATGAAGCTAAGAGGATACACTTCTGGGTCTGTCTCTGGAGATAATGTAGAGAGGATGGGTGTGTCTGGTAACTAAGTAGGGAGAATCTACCTGGAAGTGGGAGGCACTACCCAACAGTCCAGGGTTGGGGAGAAGGGAAAGGCAGAGAAGGAAACTGACATGCCTGATCTATCACATGTGGACTTGACTGTTATCTTCCAAGTGAGTCCGACTCTACATTCTCCAGTCTTTGAACACGGGTCAGAAACAAGAGTTCTCTGGGAGTGTGCAGACAGACTGCCTCCAACAGGGACATCACTGGTCTCTCCCACTATGAGGAATCTGCTTCATAGTCTAAGAGATAACTGTTTTTCACAGGTCCCCTCCATACAGACAACCACTGTGGGACCACTCAGCCCTTGACAATGTCAACCCGTCTAATAAATCCTCCCCTGTAACTGTGTACATCTTGCTGGAGCTGTTTTTTCAGAGAACCTTAATCATTTTTATAAGTCCATCATTTCTTTCTGGCTTTGAATTCCATGGAGGAGAGCAAGACAGGTTTCTCCTTGAGGCCACAAGATTTATTTAATGCTGGAAAGACTGTGGCAGGGTTCAAAGACAAGAGGAAGGACTTAAAAAAATCATTCAGAAGAGCAGAGAAGTCTATTTTAAGCTTTTTTTAGGGAAGAGGGGTGGGTGTCCTGCACTATGGGGAAGAAATCCTACGGATATAGGACTTAGATCATATAGGGGAGACACAGTTATACAGTGGGGTGGGCAGTGAAGTGGGTATGGCCCCTCAATGCCTCGAGCTGGCAACCTGAGGTCTGTCAGCTTCCTTGGTGCCTGAAATCCAGATACCCGAAGTCTGTAGACAGCCTCTTGGTAGGGTGTTTGTTACTTCTGGTGGCATAAGGAATCCCAGGATAACAGTGAGGATAGTGATGGAGAAAGCTAGAAACAGACATAACCTGAGACACTCTGGGTTGCCATTTGGCATTTCTTTCCTGGAGTGTGGGGGCCTTTCCGGTGAGCCTGATAAACAGTCTCGTAGGGTGCCTATGAGGCTGCAGGTTATTACAGCCTGATCTGCCCCTGGCTTAAATGTGACAGTTCCCATCCCTGGCCTGAACAGTAGGCTTGATCAATCAATTCTTAGATTCTAGAGGAGAGGAAGGATAGGCAGGACACATGACTCAGGTCAAAGCCTGTGGCCAGCCTTTGGCCGCTCTGTAAGGGAGGAAAAAGAAAATCTTACTCACTGGTTTTCCTCCTTACTTTGTTCCTGGTCTGCAGGAGTCAGTACTAACTGAAAGCAGCCAAGTATGGGAAGAAACTATAGACACAAGCTCAGATTCCTGGAGACATCCCCATTGGGATTGTCTCATTCTAAGCAACCACACATTTCCCACTCAGCTCACTTTGAGTCTTGTGAGGAGACCGTACACCCAGCTCTAATTCTAATGCAGCTGCTGGAACCAATCTGAAAGAAGAGAAACCCAGAACAGACACTAGAGGAAGGGCCCCCCTAATACAGAGTTTGAGGGGACACCGAGACCAACTTAGGGAGTAAGAA
Source organism: Micromys minutus (assembly GCF_963924665.1). Lineage (NCBI taxonomy): Eukaryota > Metazoa > Chordata > Mammalia > Rodentia > Muridae > Micromys > Micromys minutus. Next base: position 22,179,895 of record NC_137964.1, read on the forward strand.
ACATCTTAGTTACCATGCTTGATAGACAGAAAAATATCACCATGGCAGGGTCTCTGAATGGAGATTACACCCAAGGGCAAAAGACATCTGTATATAGGGACCTCTGCAGAGAGGAATCTGGTCCGCTTTGCAGGGCTGGGACCCTTTATAGATCTCTGAAGATAGGAGTTCCACAGCAGGAAGTCTGTTGTCAGGTGCTCTGATTCACAGGCAGGAAGCAGGGAAGCTGATTGGGAGCAAGCTGTGTGGCTGTCAGTGCCCCTTGAGATGTGAACTCACCTCCCCAGGTAAGAAATATGTGCCATAAAAGTGTGCTAGCTAGGGACTCAGCCAACATTCTTAGTAGGTGCCTGTCAACGTCAGTGGGAGGGAAGGGCTGCTGGAGTGCTGTAGCCTGAGCTGTAGTCTGGACTGGGTTCTATTTGTCAATTACATCATGGTGGAAGGCATAGTTGTGAGCACTGCTTATCTAGCTACATGGTCCCCTGTGCTGGGCAAGACAGGGCTACCTAGAGATAAAAAGCAAACATGTTCAGTCCCTGAATATGTGGTTGAGTGGGCTATAGGATAGATGGCATCTGTGGAACCATGCCTGGGTATAATTTATAAATCATTACCCTGTGGGATCTGAAGATATGGCCCAGTGGTTCGGAGCATTGGCTGTTCTTCCAGAGGACCTGGGTTCAGTTCCTAGCACTTCCATTGGGACTTCTAACCTCTGAAATTCAAGTTTCGACCTATCCACTGCCCGCCTTTATCCTCCATGAGCACTGCCTAGGTGTGGTACGCATGAACACATGTAGGCAAAAACACCTAGACACACAAAACAAGAACAAATAAAATATGTATTTTTAAAAGCATACCCCTTTAAAGAAAAACAAAGACAAAAGTGCTTGCCAGTCTGAAAGTAACAGTTTTTCCTTAAGGAGCCAAGAATGGCCTCTTTGAGGATTTACTATTGGTGGGCAGAGAGGGGAAGGAGTGGTGGCTTTCAGGCCAATATATCCCAATTAGGAATGACACTATCTCCCTCCCGCAATATTTTTTTTTCTTTTTAAGTGTCTCAAATGTCTTTATAAATGATGTGGCCTACACACCTTCCATGGCTTCAGTCTGTATGAGTTTTGAAACAATGTTGACAGGATGTTACTATGTATCAAAGGCTGTCCTGGGCATCTTCCTGCCTCACCCCCTGAATGCTAGGACCACGGCTAAGCAGAGCTCCTTTGCTTTTCTGCAATTGTGGCTACATGTGTCCCGTAGCAGGCTAAACTGATTTAACTTTTATCTTGATTTTTCTCAAGAGGTCACATGCCTGTAACTTCCTATGATTATTAATACTTACTAGTTATTATTATTAATCCCTAATTCTACCTAATATATCTAAATATATATTGTTTTCATTTTAATCTGTGGGTGTTTTACCTGCATGTATATCTGTGCATCATGTGCATGCAGAGCCCAGGGGTACCAGAAGAGGATGTTAGGTCCCTTGTGACTGCAGTCACGGATGGTTGTAAGTCTCCATGTAGGTGCCGGGAACTACATCCAGGTCTTTTTGAAGAGCAACCAGTGTTCTTAACTGTTGAGCTGTCTCTATAGCCCAAAGCTGTGTCTAATTTTTAAGCTAAGTTTTGCTATATGAATGTATGAATAGAGAAGCTTGCCGCGTACAAGTTTTGTGATTTCAGTCATCTCTTGGGTTGTGGATGGCCTTTCCTCTGAATAATGGGTTACCACCATGCATCCTTAAGCTGTGGAGATAAATGTCTACAACATCGATAAAACCAAACTCTATATTTCTTAGTGTAGAGAGGTTCTCATTTCGAGAGAATCCACAGAAGTTATCAAATTGCCGGTTGCCAAAACTGTGATCTCTTGCATCACCATACTCATATGTCAGCAGAGAAATGAAGCCCAACTCCTTTCTTCTTCATCCTCTTGATTCATGTAACAAAGATAAAACCTGTCAGCATAGCTTCTAACCAATTGTCTTTTTTCCTAACAACCTGATATGAGCCTTAAAAAGTGGAGCCAGCTTGAACAAATCCCTCAGCCTGGACTCAGCCTTGCTGATTGCTGCACAAGTCATGGATAGATAACCTGAAAAAACAAATAGAAGAGTTATAGCAACTGGGGTTATCAGTGTCATAATCTTATGGTAACATTATAGCTACCAGGTAGACTTCATTGCCAAAACATGCCCATTAAAAAGATCATATATATTCATGAAACAGAGGCAGCATAAAATGTATATTAATCACTATTATTCAAGGATTACAATGGATAAAGTCTTGGTTAAGACACACAAAATAAGTGTTTCTGGATCATCATTTTGCCCATATTATTAACATAATTTATCTTGACAACCCATATTGGTCTTCAATATGATTTTAAGTAGCTTTAAAGAGAATTACTATGAAAAAGAAGGGGAGAAAAACAAACAAAACCCCCCAAACAATGAAAGCTCCCTCTTGTGTCAGCAGTCAGAATCTGAGTATGCTTTTGCTCCACTTTGGAAGGTTTTCTTTTGAGCATCCTATATGGTCATAGTTTAGCAAAAGAGTGTTCCACAAAAGACTCAGCACATGTTGATGCTATGTGGGTTTTCTTAGGGATACCTCACCAAACATCTACTCATCCAATGTAGGACAACAAGAATGACAAAATAAAGACAAGTTTATAATGCAGTGTAGCTTACTAAATCAGTAAGTATGGAGTTGTACACAGAAGTATGGATGACTCAAAGGCAGCTGTATTATCAAAGGGCCCATACAGGAAGTTTTGATGGCTCAGGAAAATTTTATCCATGGAGCTTTTGATGAAATATGCATATGGCAGAGCATGTTTGAGAGTCTTAAACCCATTCTGTATTTTTTTTTAGCCTTGTAGGCTTCAGGAACTTCTGAGACTTCCTTGTTATTTTCTTCCAGTTTCAGTTTGGGAGATTTGGTTATATTATCCATCTCCACCAGTCTTCCTCTAGGATAGATATGTTTCAATTGAGAGGAAACCTCCTGATAGGTAATCTACACTGTTCAGAAGTCAAAGTCCAGCATCATCCTTGGGCTTTTTAACTTGACAGTAAAGGTAGGTGTGAATCATGTTAAGTGAGACACCAGCAGAAGAATATAGAGAAGGTATCTGTCTCTCTATGTCAGGGAGAAATGGCATACTGGGAGCTGTGCACACAGAATAGGCTTCAGCTGGAAACATATGGGGACTATAAAAGGTGTAGATGTGGTAGGCTTTACTGACTACAGTCTCAGTAAAATAATTGAGTTCATGGTGTTAATGTACAAGGTCAGCTAATGGGCAATGGGTTGGTTCTAGCATAGATGAGCATGCCAGGTTTCCCTTGTTTTTTTTACACAAAATCCTTGGTCCTGTCAAATCTGATCTGTTGCAAAGTCTCCTCCTTGAATGTGGGGCTTGATATTCTATTTGATGCACAGGTAAGCTCCCTAAGACAGCTTAAATATAACACAGGTCTGCTCCTGTGACATATAAGTACTGGATTCTAAGCTTGCCCATCAGAGGAAAAAATAAAGGAAACTTCTGGCTCTGCAGGCCTTCCTCGGAGATCTTTGTAGAAGCACTGTGTTGTTACTGCCAAGATTAGTGAGTGCATGGTGGGACAACCACCTCTTATCTAGCCATCATAGTGAGCCTCAGATCATGAAGCAGCTGTTTGTCAAGATCTCTGTCAACATGCCAAGAACCCTGCAGTAGTTATCCATATCCACACTAGGCTTTCTAATCTTGGCTTGAATTTAGATGTCTACTTCACCATTAGATGTTAGATATGAATGGTAGAGCTAAGAGAAGAGGGGTCTGACAAGACAGTCCAAACTCTGTTGCTCTCTATCCATGCAGAGATGTAAACTTTAGCCCTCGTTTTCAAGATAGATCATTGATTTTAAAACAACAGGATGCCTTAACCGTGAGGCAGTAGCTTGTCTAATACACTGGGTTTCAGAATATCAGAGAGGCCTTGATATATATCAAATGCATTCTATGTGGGCATGGGGTAAGGAAGCTAAATCTTTTTATTTCACTAGTCTGGAATAAAGACAAAATGAGGTAGACAAGCGCTTGGAGGAGGTATAAAGCTATGGGACCCCATATCTCATGAGCTCATTATCCCTTACCATTCATACCACTTGCTTCTCCCTTTATAAGACTTTGCCCACTTCAGTAATTCTTGTTTTCTCCATTTTTGTTTGCTTCTTGTTGAATTCTACAGTGTGGCTCACACCACTTTGTTCTACACAGCCATCCTAGGCTTCATGCTGCCATCTGAAAGGTACGCATGTGTTTACTCTTCTCAAGCCCTGGCTGTGGGTTTACACTGCTACCCTCAGCCTATACCACCACTCATCACCCTTCCTTCCAGGAACTCAGGCACTTCACACATTGTCTGTGTCCTCTGGGTCATCTCTCCACTCTACTTCTAGTGGACCTTGGACTGAAGTGCTTCATGCATCCATTGGAGATATCAAACTCACAGTCTGATCTTGGTTCTGGTTCTGGGCTTGGCATAGGCTCATCTTCCCTTGAAGACATCATGAAACCATGTGCTGGTTTAGAGGTGGCACATCTTAAGAGGCTGGGGGCTGACCTTTGGGTCACATGTTTGCTGATATGTCTGAGTTGGCTCTATTGTGCAAGCACAGAGGGCCAAGATTAGAGCTTTAGACAGGAATTGGTTGAGTCTTGGCTGGAGGCCTTTGTTCTTGTGACTTGTCTTTGAACTCTGGCCATGCAAAATGGGAAAATGTCTGTAAGAGGTAGTTGGTTAATCCAAATATTTTAAGTATCTTTTAATGGTATATTTTAATATGAGAATGACTCGTATTTCATTATAAAGAACTTAAAGTGGACAATTATTTAAACAAAAAGATGTCATAATCTTAGAAAAAAAAATTTTACTGCAGCAGACTTGAAGGTAGATGTCCCTGGAAATATAGGGCTATAAAACAATGGTATAAAGAACAATGTCTTAGTTAGGGTTTTACTGCTGTTAAGAGACACCATGACCAAAGCAACTCTTATAAAGACAATATATAATTGGAATTGGCTTACAGGTTCAGAGCTTCAGTCCATTATCATCAAGAAAGTAGCATGACAGCATCCAGGAAGACATGGTGTAGGAGAAGCTGATCATTCTACATCTTTCAAAGGCCACTAGAAGAAGACTGTCTTTCATGCAGCCAGAATGAAGGTCTTAAAAACCACACAAATATGCACATGTGCATCTCTCTGTGTGTGGTTTGTCCAAAGCTTCCCTTAAGATTACTATATACTCACTAAACTCATAGTTTTCAAACCTGCTATAGCACTCTACTAATTAAGCCATATCCTCAGCCCTCTCTGTATCTTTTATTCCTAATAGTTCTTTATTGAATTAAGAGTCACCTGCTTACCCATTCACTCAATTTAAATATAAGAAGTATTGGTAAATCCATCCTAGCTACTTGTTATCCTCCAAGGCTTTCATTTCCACTTAGCTGGGCTTTCTAGAAAGGATCCTGTGAGTTGGGAATACTGTGAAAGTAACAAGTTTTTATTGCCTTTCAGTTACACAGAGGTACTCAGAGTAAATTTTCACCAGGTTTTAGTTTCTTTTAAAAGTAACAATATCTTCTAGTCATTGGTTAGCTCAAATGTTTTTCAGGTCAACTTGACTAAGTCCTGCCACGCTTCTAGAGGGCAGTGGTCTTGAATCAGAAAGACAAAGTTCTCTGTTCTAGATGGGCAGAGAAACAATTGAAAAAACACATAACTACAGGACAAATTTTGAAATAGAGAATATAAATGGAAAGGAAAGAAGGAAGAGGTGTCAGAGGAAGGACTGAGAGTTGTGTGCCTTATAATAACCTGGAATGTCCCTCTGCTTAATGATGATGTAAAATCATAGACTCAGGACAGTTACATAGACTTACAGAACTCAGGTACTCCACACACTTTAGTGAGAATGAGGCAGGGTAAATGCCAATGCATCTCATCTGGACCTGTTGCAATCAGCTTTTAGAAAAGCAAGTTCAGAGACAAAAAAAAAAGCTTGAAGAAAAACATTGTGTCCATGCAGATGAGATGACTCTGAAATGTTCAAGTTAGGAGCAAGACAGGTGACAATGAGGAAGAGCAAAACATCCAAGTACGAAAAGAGGACATGTTTGTATGTGTGCGTGACATCTGTGGCCAGTGAATTCATCTGTCAGAAGTGAACAAAAACTGAAAAAAAAATTTCACAGAGGAGAGGGGTGGGGAGGGAGAAATATTATTGCTAACAAAATGCAATCAAGTAAGACCTTCAATTTCAGAAATGGTAGGCCATGGGAGGTGGGGGAGGGTTGAGGTAAAGTCATTGATAGAGGAAGGAAAGAGATAAGTGGGGGTAATGCTCCATTTACATTGATATCACTGTACAAAACATCAATTCAAATATGATTAACGCACATATATAGACTCAACTGGGTGGACATTTAAGTAGTGATGGGGGTAATGGCTCTAGGAACTTTACAAAGGAATGGATTTTGCCATTTTTGCTATATTTGCATGTGTGCATACACACATATATTTCTTTATTTGGGGTATATTTGTGTGTGTTTGTGTTCACACACATACAGATAGGTACATATATGTTTGACAATGTACATGTGGAGGTCAGAAGGCAATTCTCAGGATTCTTAGGAGTTAATTCTCTTCTACCACTTTGTGGGTCCCAGGCAGGGCTCCACCTGAGGTCACTGGGCCTGAGCACAAACAACTCTACATTTTTGGCATCTCTACTGTCCAAAGTTCCATTTCAAAAGAGTAACCTGCCCTCAATTGGTCAATGAAACGAAATATAAGGATAAGAAGCAACTCGGAAGAATGGGTTCAGAAAACAGAGCCAGACACCTGTTGTATGTGAATCTCCTCTATGCTCTATGTGGATGTACTCAGAAGCCTTTGCCACCTTCACCTATCCTGTGGCTGTGATAAGCACCATGTCCAGGAGGAGCCTCGTTTGTAAACAGTTTACTTAATCAAGAGAAGCCAAGGCAAAAATTGGGGAGGAACGTTATTAGCTAGTTTGCTCACAGGCTCACCTTCAGCTACCTTTCTTATACAGCCAGAGACCATCTGCCCATCTGGACACTCCGGCATTGATTATCAAACAAGAAAATGCCTGACAGAGAAGCCCATAGGTATATCCAATAAAGGTAATTCCTCAACTGAAGTACCTTTTTCTCAGATGTATCAAGCTAATCAAAATTAGCCATGACAGTGTTTGAAATAATTATAACACTATGGCCTGAGGTCAAACACATCTGTGCTTGAAGCAGAATTTTCTAGAAAACTAAGAAAAAAGATCAGGTTCCAGATAAAGATGATTGTTTTTTTAGGCAAAATTTGTTCCTTGTTAGTGGTCCTGTCACTCTTTGACTTTCTTTGTGATGTACAACAGAAGCCCACATATATCCCCACTTTCCCAACACTCTTTGATGTTAAGCTGGGGCTATAGACTGCATATCTCTAGATTCTGGCCGTAAGTGCTTTGTGTCAGTCTTAGCTGGGGCAGTTAAGGAACATCTGTTCTCACTGCAGAAAGTTGTCTGACCAAACTGTGCTTATATCAGAAATAACACTTCACCACCTCAGACTAGGGAGATGGCTCAGTGGTTAAGAGTACTGACTGTCCTTCCTTAAGACTCAGCTTTAGTTCCCAGAATCCACAAGAAGGCTCACAACTGGAGTTTGTAACTCTAGTTCCAAAAGATCTGAGGCCCTCTTATGATCTCCTCTGGTACTGCATGCTCATGGTATTTACAGACATGTATGTAGGCAAAAATAAATACATCTTTATTTGCTACGTTGGTTGGAAAGATGGCTCAGTGAGTAAGGCACTTGCTGTACTCACTGGCACAAGGGCTTGTGTTTGAATTCTCAGAAACGATGTAAAATCAAATATTGTATATCATGTATCTGTAATCCCAGAGAAGCAGAGATGGAAAAAAGTTGCAGAAGCTTCCAGGATTATTAGCTCAATGTGAGTAACAACAAATAAAAGTCTCAAACAAGGTGGAACATGAAGACCAAGAACACATGTGCACTCTAGCATGTGTTCATCCCTCAACAACATGTATGTGCTATAACATGTGTGTATCCCAATTCTTTGTATCTCTGTCTCTCTCTCAAACACACATATGCACATACACATGTGCCTGCACACATACACATACACATTCACACACATACCACTTCAATCTCTACATCAATAAGATGCTTGCATTTCACTGTGATAACAACTAACTTTAACTAATCTACAAAGAACAGTTTGTGCTAATGACTTTTTCAAAGCATATTCTAGACAACATAGAGAGGCAAGAAAAATATGCAGTTCCTAGGAAATCTCAACAATAGAGTTACCCAAATGAGACCCATGTAATCACAAGACCAGATGATGTGCAAGCATGCACGAAGAACTTCCAGAGGGCTCCTTGCCTAGATGAAGAGCTATAGGCAGTCAATGGCTGCTGAGAGAAAATCCATTTTCTTCAGGGGAGAGCCTCCTGACATGTTATCCAATCCCAACTGTATATCCATGGACACAGTAGCAACACTAACGAACTCACTCTATGTGTTTGACAACAATAACTAAACAAGAGCTCATATGTTTGAGGAGTCTGAGGCATGTGTGTAGTTATAGGGGGAGAGGGAGGTGAAGGAATGATGTAAATACAGTGCTTGTGTATAAAATTCTCAAAATAAAAAAGTTAAATTCAAAAAAAAAGAGAAAAAGAAAAATGTACAAGAAGTAGGTACCTCCAAGCAGAGTTTCTAAGCCAAAGTCAGTGGTTAGGTGAGGAAAATAAAGACCTCGGTCCATCCAACACCCTGCAGGTTAATCATGTTAAACCAACTCCAGGGAGGGAGGAAAGCTCTCTGGTGATGGCAGAGAAAGTATAACTGTTCAGAATAGGTATATTCACTAAATAATAAAACTTGTCCTAAACCTCAAATACAGCAGTCTGACACATCACAGCTCCTAAATTAATAAGACTGTCTCTTTCTTTGGCCTTATACTGTTAAACACAATAAAATACCACCTGGATTTTGGAGATTTCTAATTCTCTCAGTCAAAGTGCATATTATTATTAGACAGAATTATGCGAAGCACTGAAAATTCAGGTGTAGACCAGATACAACCCTTCTCTGCCAGGAATTGTATGCAACTAGTTTAGACACACTACATAAAAGTACAACACTAGAAGTCTGCATGAAGCATCATGGGAGGGCAGTAAGGTGGGGCTCAGCATAGCAAAAGTGTTTAAGAAAGATTCCAGACAAGAGATGGTGACTCCAGGATGTCCATGGAGAGGACTGGGAAGGAACCAAAGGTTGGAGGAAGGAGTATGCAATAATGATCAAGAGAGGTTAGTTGCTATGGGAGTTGTCATGGTAGTAATGGTGATTCTCAGTTTTAATATACAGAAGGTCAATTAAAATAGCAATTTTATACAGAAATACCATATGAATCTGTTTTTGTTTCAATCCCAGGATTGGTATATGAGGCTGCTTCAGACTGTCCACAGCACCTGACTATGATTTATCGTGTGTGATGTTTAGAATTCTGGGGACTTTTCAGAGCGTATATAAATGCTAGGTCTCTGATAGGGACGTGCATTGTGTTGGTTGGTGACAGGTTGTGGGTTGGTTGCTGTTAGTTGTGGTTTGGTAAGCAGTCACGCACAATGAAGAAACAACAAAATATCTAATTTTGATGGTGAAGATCAAACTTTGCCCCCAAGGAACTGATGCCGCTAATCAACAGGAGTAGTCTAATGACAGCAACCAGCCCTGACTTGATTCAGGGAGCTCCTTCCTTTCTATCCTTTTTTATCTCTCTTATCTACCATTATGGAGTAAAGGGGTGGAAGAAAAAGGGATGGAGAAGGGTGGAAGAATGAAGAACCCCCACATAGTAAAGACCAGCTACAAGGATGACTCTCTGTTTTGATTGTCAGAAGGTAGTGAAGACAGTTTTATCTTTTGATGAACAGATTATGTCATGTTAACATTTTCTACTGTGAACTCTTACTTCCCACAATGTACCAAATTTTAGTCAGATTCATACCCAAGTATACAAAGATGGCAGATGGGGATTCTCCAAATAAGTCCCACCCCTCACCAAGAAGCTATTTGCAATTGATATCTTCTGGGAGAAGGAAAATCAATTTTCTCCAATGAAGACTAACTGAAGATCAACCACATCCCAGGGTCTGTAAGCTCCCATCATATGTTCATTTCTCTCCCATTCTCTTAGATTTAGGGAGGTTATCACTTTAGGGTCTATGAGGAGACTCGGTTTCCCCTCACTCCATAGGCAATGCTTGGTTGCGTTACTTTTCACATCCTGGATACTGACTCTTTAGGCACCCCACTTTTAGTCTTGAGGATAGTTATTGATAGGTTATTTCTCCACCTGTGAAATGAGCCAATTCAAACCAGATTAGATTATATTAAATGCAGGTTTATTGGAAAGCTGTTCTCTAGCAAGTTCACTGTCCCAGAGGACCAAGACCAGGGGAGTCACCATGGGGAATGTGGGGAGTAAAGGCAGAAAAAGCTGAAGAGAGAAGAGAAAGAGGAGGAAAGGGAGTTGTATAGGGAGGGAGGGAGGGAGGGAGGGAGGGAGAGAGAGAGAGAGAGAGAGAGAGAGAGAGAGAGAGAGAGAGAGAAAGAGAGAGAGAGAGAAATATGTCTGAGTTATATAGGAAAGGGCCTCTGGGGTAAGGGTAGCCTAGCCCCGAGGTTGGAAAGTTCAGGGTTGGGGACAGGTCTGCTTTGATATGTGAAATATGCAACTCAGTCCCTTATACTAATTGGGTCTAATACCAAACAGTTCTGTGTTCTCTTATGAAAATCAGGAAGACCCACTCTCTTCCTGGCTAACTTTTGTAATCCCAGATCTTGAAACACAGAGGCAGATGGGTAGTCATGTACAGCATTCGTGAGGGACTCTGGAAGAAAAAAATCATTCCATGGAAAACTGGGTCCGGTACTAGAAAACAATGGGAGAGATAGGAAGATCTGGGGAGCAGAACACATTGGGCTTTGCCCAGTGGAAAAGACATTCCCATTCTTCCTGACAACAGTCATTCCCATGAGTTCTACCTGAAGGACGATTTGTGTCTCAGCCTTCCAACCCTGAGGAAAAAATATAGGCACAGACATTGTCAGGCATTATTCTTGCCGAGAATCTCTCTGTTTTTCTTCTCTTTGTGTTGGCGTGGATTCCTGAATATCTACTTTGAGACAGTCTGATAGTATGTATTTTTTCTTTGTTCATTTATATCACTTTTTACAGTTTTGACTATGTTACTAAAGCTCTTCCAGTTGTTCCCTTCTCCTACTGTGACATTTTCTTCCTTAAAGATAGTCCAAGTTCATGTGTCTATCCCACCTCCTGATCTTTATACATTTCCAAGAATCTTTTGAAAGAGAGAAAGACACACACACACACACACACACACACACACACACACACACAGAGAGAGAGAGAGAGAGAGAGAGAGACATGGAGAGACACACAAAAAGACAGAGAAACAGAGAGACACAGAGAAACAGAGAAAGACAGAGAAACAGAGAGACAGAGACTCAGATACACAAAAAGAGATAGAGACAGAAACAGAGAGACACACAAAGAGAAACGGAGTCAGAGACAGAGGACAGATAGCTTCTGTATCACAATCTCACATGAAATAAACCACCATTGCTCTCCCATTTCTAAAATTCATTTCCAAATTCTCTTTTATGTTTGTGGGCGCATTATCATACATTTCTATATTAGACTATCCTTATGACTATATTTCTATGAATCAGAAGCCCAAGTAAGGCTTTTTATTGGGGTCTTACAAGCCAGTATCAAGGCAGCCATATTCCTTTGCTCTTTCAGACTCTTTCATTTCGGGTTTTCTGTTCCCACAACATCTTTTTCTTATGCTGGTTCATAGACTTTGTCTATGCAACAGTCTTAGGAATGCTCCAGATGTAGCCTGGCTCACTGAAGACCAGGCATGTCCTGAATTTTTTTTGAATCCATGTCGGGTACCATGTTGGTGCATTTAGTTGCATTTGTGGCTGTGTTTGACACTGTCAGCTGGGAACCTAGAACCGGCCATACATCTTTCTTCTGGGCTCTCTTTTGAATAATAAATGACACAATCTCTCTCACATTCTCTCTTCATTCTCTGAGAAAGACATCACAGCCCTGCTGCCATGTTTGGACTTAAAGGTGGAAGGCTGACGAGGGAGGACATGAAGCTGATATAGGACTATAATCAGAACCCAAGGAGCAACATTCTCTGATTCCCACTTGCTGTTTTTCCATCAACGACCCAGAGTGCCTCCTGGTCCTATCAGGATGGGAGAATGGTTACCTAATGGGCTAAAATAAGTGTCTCAGACCTATTTGCTCTGTTAGTATAAAATCATGAGTAAAGAGTGGAGACAGAGGGAAGTGTGCATCTTTGTGATGTTTAGGCAGAGGGGAGGCTTCAGCATGATAAAAAGCTATGTGAAAACTAATAAAGAATAATCTCAGCCATATAACATTGTGAAGTTTCTGTTCATCCCATTCAACCAAAGCCAAAAATGAAAGGAGGCGTATGACATTTTTCGAAGGGGGGTGGGGGGAATATTTGCAAAGCAGATAATGGGACTCCAGGCTGAGAATTTGTAAATTAATCAAGTTGAAAGCAAATTTGTCAACCAAATGAGTAAAGGGCATTAGCGAGGAAGTGGGATGGGAAGTAAATGAAACATTTGAGGAAGACACTCAACTTCATTAGTCATAAAACGATTCGAGGAGCTTGAAACGGTTGTTTTATTGATATAACTGGGAAATGTCTTGTTGGGCCACTGGCCCGACTTCCAGCTGTGTTGAAATGGGCACTTCAGTCATTACTGGTAATCCTGCATATTAATGTCACCTTTCTAGAGGACACATTTGCAATTAGAATCAAAAGGCTTCTTTTTAAATGACTATACTACCGGATACAACGATTTTCCTCTTAGGTGTTTACTTGAAACAAAGGGTCAGAAATGCACCAACATGGCTAGGCTACAGAGAAAAGCAGCAAATTCTCCATTTCAGGGGGAAGCTGACACCTTGAAGCAATGAGGATTCCCAAAGAGGGCTGATTCCATGAGCACTCCTGGAACTCCATGTTGGGGATCTTATGACTCTATTGCCTTTGGATAGAACATAGGACCCAAGTCTATAATGACGCTGTAAACTCTTTATTCATCATCTTGATAGGCAGCTGGACGTTACCTAACACTTGTCCTGTACCAAGCACTGTTGCAAAGCACATTCCATATACTAGCTTAATGATGCTTTGCAACATTCACATGGTCATTTTTCTCCTTTCACACCTAGGCAAAGGGAGACACAGAGATGTGATTGAAATCAAAGGAGGGTAGGCACAAGATAAGACAAGGCCTGTAATTGGGCAGTAAAAAAGTAAGGCAGAGACAGCATTCTGGAAAAGTGAGAAAAGCCAGGAGAGGAAGAGAGAGAGAAGGCAAAAAAGAGGATCAACCTCTGTGTGGCTTTAATTAGCCACAATAACAATGAGTATCTTATAAGGATTATTATAAGGATTATAAGTATCTTATATGGATTATTATAGGAGAGTTTGTCTTGTCTATGTGGGCAAATTATATCATATCAACTGGCTGAGTTTATTGTGCAGACATTTTGTGGAGTGTAAATTTACTGAGATAAATTACTGAGATAAATCTGATTTTTAAATTACAAGTTTCTGGAGTTTTGAATTTGTTAGGGTGGTGGGAGTTGAGATGGTGACCACAGGGGGTGGTTTCAGGGAATGTGAGCAAAGTTCCTGGCTGGCACTCTGCTGGAGAGGGTGGCCACAGCAGGTGGCTACCAATGCGGGAGGGGGAGAGACCATCAGGGACAGAGAATAGCTGAGAGTAGTGTGGCATAGTGCCCTGGAGCTGGTTGCCGATTTTTAAATATTTACCACTATACAGAGAGGTTAAATAATAGTCTCAAGGTCACACAGAAAAGAAATAGATGGACCAGACTCTAACCATCCTGGAAGAAATTAAGATATTCCGAAATAAACAAATAAAACAAACACTCATGTCCCTCCCCTTGAGTTCTCAGCCTACTGAAGCAATGGGCTCCAAGAGATTGGCTTCCCAGAGTCTCATGCTAGGGAAAGCAGATGGTGGAATCCTAATGCCAGTTAGAGAAGAGCTTGCAAGAAAGAGATTTCCATAGTCAGACAACTTGTCAGGGCTCCTTGCAGGAGAGACTGGAGCTGAAACAAAGGAGTCAGTGATGGGCAGGACCTAAGCCTTATATCTGGAACCTGAAGCTGGACTTGGGGGTCACTTGATTTCTGTATTTGTTTCTCTTCCCAAAGTGGCCCCATGGAATAAATTCCTACTCTCTGCCTTCCAGTATTGTCTGTTTAATTGGCGTATTGAGGATGCACATGTGAACCTTGTCTCTGACTGTGACAACTCCAGTAACAAGGCTTTCATCCCAGATGGTCACCTAAAGCACACATTGACTCCTAAGCGGGGTTGGCATTCTAGTAAATTCTAAGTCGGTATTGGGACCTGCCTTAGTTGATTTACAAATTATTCATGGTGTCCTCAGCCACCAAGGTGACCTCCATGCTTGTCCTCATTCACACTGGTTCTCTGAAGTGGTGAGTCTGATTTTTTTTTTATCATGGTAATGTAATCCCCATGACTGGCTCAGGCTCAATGTCATGGCCCTGGCATTAGCTGGGCTCTCCTGAGGACTTCACAGAAGATGTAGTATTAATCAGCACTCTCTAGAGTGGCAAAACCAAGAGAATATGGATTATTACATGAGAGATTTAGTGGACTGGCTCACACAGTCAGAGAGAAGACAGTCTTGAGGGAGTAAGGTGGAGAGTGATGGAGTAGACAGTTAAAGTCCTCCTTTGGCCTCTGTAAACATGCACATGTTCCTGCACACATGTGCACATACTTGGTTTCAAGAGAAAAACATGGTAGGAGAGAAGTGATTTTGGCAAGTTGTTCCCTGAGCTCTCCATATGCACCATGGTACATATGCACACACACAAATTATATGCCTAAGTAAATAAAGCAATTTTAAATGCAATAAATGGGAAGGTCTTTATGGAATAAAAAGACCATGGGTCAACAGTATCTGTGTACCTGTGGAATTCTGCTAGACCAAAAGTTCTCAACCTGTGGGTCAGGATCCCTTTGTGGGCGGTTGCATATCAGATATTCTGCATATTAGCTATTTATATTACAAATCATAACCATAGGAAATTACAGTTATGAAATAGGAATGACGTAATTTTATAATCGGAGGTCACCACAGGTGTAGAAAAGTTGCGAGCCCCTGAGGTTGATGGAGGAAGAAGTGAATAGTAACCACAGCCAGTCCTTTGTCACCCTTGGTGAGTACATCTCTATTCATCCTAAATCATAGTTGTCACCCTTGGTGAGTACATCTCTATTCATCCTAAATCATAGTCTTGGTTTGCATTGTTGGTGGCTCTCAAATGTTCATGTGTTCATGTGTTAAATGTTTGGTCTATAATCCATGATTTAGACACACACACACACACACACACACACACACACACCTCATCTTAAAAGGAATTGAGTGTTGCTATAAAACATTGTGGGGGAGCATGAAGACAGGAAACATTTTCAGGTAACATTGACTTTTTTTTCTCTTCATAAAAAAATGACATAAATTACTGAGTGATTTATTTCAACTTAAAGCAGGATGGATTTGAAGTTATGAATCCTGTGTGATCTACACAGAGAAGTAAAGCATAAATTCAAAGATGTGTCTGGAGTCCCCAGTCTGGTTTATTTCAATTTCCCTTCTTTCTGGTCTTCCACTTGCTTGAGGGGGGAGAGATGGGCCTACGAGGTGACTCGGAGAGTGAAGACCCTTGCAGTTGGGTTCAACTCTCAGGGCCCAGATGATGGGAGACAAGAGCTGACTCCTGTAAATTGCTCTTTGTCTTCTGAATTTGTGTGATGACAGTATTCATAGGCACGCATGACAAATATATTCAATCAAGATAATAAAATTAGCAATTTAAGACTGAGAACATCACTATTTAGGAGAAGAGAGCAGAGCTGCTTAGAACCTACATAGCTTCATGCATGGATCTGGAAAAATGACAGCTGCTGCTGAAAGTGGAGGTCCTCACCAGCAACCAATTATAGGGTTCATTAGAAACATACTTCTAGACTCTCCAAAAGAAATAGAGCCTGCTGCCACACAAAACACCAGGTTCTGGGTGGGGCCAGGCCACAACAAGACCTTTTGCTACTTTGAGTTTTTATTCTTCAGGAAAAGCATTTTAGAGATGCATTTTATTTTTAATTATGCCTACGTGTGTACAGAAAGTGTATGCAGAGGCTGGGGATGGGATATAATATATGTATGAGCGGGTATATATCAGGTGCCTGTGGAAACAAGAAGAGGGCATGTCGAACTAGAGTCACCATTGGTTATTATTTCTGGGAACAAAAGCCACAGAGAAGTGCAGACATACTGTGCATTGCTGGGTGCAAAGAACTTATAACAACAACAATAACAACAACAACCACAACAATAACAACTCAGACTGGTGTTTTTACATTCCTCTTTCTTCTTTCTTAGAACTCCACAGTGTCATCCCCATCCCGGGTATTACAACAATCATCAAAGATTCTCTTTTATACCACTTCCTCCCTGTTGGCTAGGGCCCACTAGCTCCAAAGACAACTAATGCCAAATCACATCTACACACACACACACACACACACACACACACACACACACACACACACACACACACAAAGTTGTCACAAACACAGCTTGGTGAATCATATATTTAGCCCTCTGAGCTTGCTTGCTTTACAAGGTCTGTGTAGTTGTATCCAAGGACATCTGTCAGACATCGCAAAGATGCACCATGCCAGTATAAAGACCTGAAAGTGGGTGCTAAGTTTTAAAATTCTCTGATCCAGGAACTCTCGCAATGCTGTGAATGGACACGTCCTAGACACGTGATTCTCAGCCCCATCAGCAGCGTCTGTGATCATTCAACCTGGGCGGGCACACCTCTTAGCAGCTACCTTCTTTGGACCTCCAATGTCTGCAAATCTTATGATCTTGCCAGCGAAGACCTGCGTGCTACTGCCACCTGGCGGCCGAATCATTTTGACTGCAGCTGGCACCCCAGAGGCTTATAGTTCCCCATCTATCCCTTAGTCTTGCCTTTTGTTTTTCTTACGTTCTTGAAAAAGTTAAAGGGCCTTAACGAATGGTTGGTTACACTTTCCGATATGTCTCTGAAAATCTGGGCTGTTTGTAACCTTGTTTTGGAAATGCTAACCCCCCCCCCCCCCAATTTCCGGTCCATTGTGCAGAGAATCTTTTATAGGGGGTAGAGCAGACACTTAGCTGCTAGCATTATGGCACATTGGTATATTACTAGACCTAGCAACACATTGATATTGTAGGGGCATTAGATGCGGGGCTAGGGATGGGTTGTAAACCCGAACAGCATGCTGGTGCTGTGGGGGATTCTGCGCTTTCATCCATTGAGGTTTTGTTGGTGAAATAAAAGGAAAACTCGTCCAAAAGTACACGTCTTCTCCCAGCCCCCCCTCCTCCACACATAGTTTGATATGACTTCCATTCTTTCTAAGGCATAGTCATCACTGGAAACAGCGTCATCCACAGAGCAAACTGCTCTGTGCTATTTTCTTTAGAGTTATTGTAAGAGCTCTTCGGGGGCGATTTTATGGTGGATCGTTTCCCGCTAGTGTTGTTATCAGTGCAGAAATCCCACCCTGTGTGAAACACAAGAGAAAGGAGACCCAAGAAAAATGCCGACCCTGCACTTTCGTGCTTTATGGATTGAGGCGGAGGACTAAGTAAGTGGTCATTGAAGAGTCTCATTCTGAGCATGCGTCCTGTTTTGACGCTGTACACAATCTGCGATATGAATGGAAAGGCTAGTGTGGCTAAGAGCATGAAGGAGAAGGTGACATGTGACAAGGATCAAGGCTTGGAAGCCTGGTCGGTGGGGCTAGAAATTTTAATTTTATCCTAATGGGAATCTAAGTGGGAAGCTCTTAAAGATTTCAACAGAGGCGGTGCCTAACTCCACTCTGACTGCTCCATGCTGAATGGGCTGCAGGATCAGCAAGCCCATTGACAAGCTTGGGAGACAATGCAGGAGACATAGCTTTAGTTCAAGACAAGGTGTTTTCATCTGAGTTCGACATCTCCTTCCTTCTTTCAGCTGCTGACAGTAGGGTTCTGCTGGAATAAGTGTGGATTGGAAGCACACATGTCTGCTGAAGCAGATATACAAATCAGCACCCTAGGGCTGAAGAACAGGTCTCCAGGAAGAAAGAACGGGAGGATGCGATCTTGTCCCTGACTCAGCAGAGTGACTGTGAAGCAAGGTGAATACTTAGGTCTAAAGCTCATGTCCAGAGCTCATGGATAGAGAGGAGAATCCTATTCTGTTATCAGACTCCTAATAAAGCTCACGAACAGAGCTCTATTGGGAACTCCTGAAAAGATGTCTGATTTCTATCTTTTATTGTCTAGACAAGGGGTTCTCTCTGAAAAAGAAAAAGAAGCTGAGGCATGTCTTGATGTAGATGTATCTTCACGTCTTCTCCATTCTTGACCCACACACAAACATCCAAGTGGTTGTGTGAGTAGAATAGACGAAACTCAGCCTGTTAAAACGTCAATAACCTTGATTCTCAGAGATCTCTTTCCATAGTGGGTCAAAGCTCAGAGAACCCCATTTCCCCGATGAAGCTAGTTTTGCAGTTGGTTCATCTGCATGGATATCTGTCCAAAACATGCATGCAGTACTCACAGAGAGCAGAAGAAGGTAGAGAATGCCCTGGAACTGGAGTTCCAGACGGTTATGAGCTATCATATGGTTGGTGATTATTACGCATGTTCTTTTTTTTTTAAGATTTATTTATTTATTTCATGCATGTGGGTACACTGTAGCTGTCTTCAGACACATCACAAAAAAGTACATCAGATCTCATTACAGATGGTTGTGAACCACCATGTGGGTGCTGGGATTTGAAGTCAGGACCTCTGGAAGAGCAGTCACTGCTCTTAACCACTGAGACATCTCTCTGGCCTGAAGCCCATGTTCTTAACTACTGAGCTGTTGATCCAGCTCTCTGTAGAGATTTCTGTAATACATGGCATGTCAGGACTGTCTGGCTCATGGCTCACAATATGGGGCAGTTTCCCAATCTCAGGAATCTCCCTCCACTGTGCCCTTTTGTTTGTTCATGCATTTCTCTTTGAAATCTAAGCCCCTTAGGCTATTCTTGGAAATGCAGCCTGCAAATCTGATTCCCTACATCCTATTTATTTTTTTCATACTTTGGTATGTGTTTGTTTTTTTTTTCTCTGTTGCTGTAACAAAATGTTCTGACTGAAAACAACTTTAGAAAGGCTTATTTTAGCTCACACTTCCAAGTCACAGTCCATCACTGGCAGAAGTAGAGGCAGGAATTCAACCAGATATAATTCTTGCCAATCCACCAACAGGATTATGCTTAGTTACCATACTTATATATCCCAGGACTCCTTGAGTAGGGAATGGTGGCACCCATACTGGGCTGGACCTTCTTATGTCAATTGACAATCAAGACAATGTCCCCCTGCTATGCCCAAAGGCAAATTTGATATGTGCAATCCCTCAATTGAGAATACCTTCTGAGATGACCCTACACTTTAGAGTTGACATTCAAGGCTAACTAGCACTGTCACACCTCTATATTACTATGTGAGCACGTAAACTTTTATGTGGTTGTACATGTGCGTGAAGATGTCATAGGCCAATGCGAGTGCCTCCCTTAATCCCTCTTTACCTTATTTTCTGCAAGAAGGTGTCTCACTGGACTGAACTGGAGCTCACCAACTGTCTAGGCTGGCTGATCAGTGAGCTTTAGGTGTCTCCTTGTGCCTACCTCCCAATTTCTGGGATTACAACATGTAGGCTGACATACATGGATTTGGATATGGGTGTTGGTATCCAGACTAGGATACTCTTGCTTGCATGGCTAGCACTTTACAGACTGAGTCACTTTCCTGTTCCCTTTATATCCCATTTAAATGCTTTTGGCATTGCATGCTATAGCATCCTTTAGTGGTGTGTGTGTGTGTGTGTGTGTGAGAGAGAGAGAGAGAGAGAGAGAGAGAGAGAGAGAATGTTCTTCTATCTGTAGCAGTCATTTGTTATGTAGTTTGAAAACCACCAGCAGGAGCATAATTCTTATGGGTACCCAGGGATATTTTGCCTGGGGTCTGAATATATCAGACATGTAGAGCCTAGCACTGTGCACAAAGTCCATTGCCATTTAACTCAGAAAGTGCGCATCTGTCTGGCTATAAAACATGAAGTTGGAAATGGATGTTTAAAATGGGACATGTAAGAACTAAATGAACTCTTGGACTCATCCTAACGAAATACCCAGTGGGGACCATTCAAATTTCTATATTGAGAGAATGTGACAGGCTCATAGTACAAAAGGCACTGACTTAAACGAATCTTGGATGGTCCCAAAGGAAAACCTGTCAGCAGAGTGATAATCTGAGTCTTAAGCAGACAGTTTCTCTGTGAGCAAAGCTCATGGGACCAGGGCCTGAGAATAAGTCTAAAAATCAGGCCAGAATTTGGTATCTGATCTGGAAAACTAGCCCATTTGGATAAATTAACATAGTTAAATTGTTTGGTATGTGTGCCATGACAGCGTGGGTAGGTTGGAGCCTCCTTTCTGTTCGTGTGCTGTAACACTCTGACCACCTTGGAGGAGGAAAAGGTTTATTTGGCTTCCACTTCCACTGTCGCGCCCAACCTCGTCCCGCAAGGAGAAGACTCAACGCGGCCAGGGTCTTCTCTCGGCGGTTTATTCAGGACTCCTTTCTTGATGCTTTTCTGTGGAGGGGGAACCCTGTGCTCCGGAGGCTCTCTCCTTTTCTCCTCCCTGCTGTCCACCAGCTGAGGTGTATCATTATAATTGGTCAGTAATATGGCGTGATACAGGTGTTTACTAGTCAGAGAGGGCAGAAGCCAGCGCCATCTTAGGGTGTGGCCCTTTGTCTCCAAATCCAATATGGCTCCCTACATTCCACCACTTAGGGAAGTCAGTGCAGGGACTGAAGCAGAAACCATGGAGAAATACCGTAGATCTCATGGATAACCAGCACTTTAAAAAGCCCAGACCAACTACCCAAGGACTGTCAACTCTAGAAGAGTGGTTTTCTTTACACCCTAATCTCATTTGTTGTTGGAACAGTGTTTGCTGACATTAATGATCTTTTGTTGTTTACTTGCGACCTAAGGTCTGGACACTTTGGGTTTCTAGCCAAGGCAATTTTGATTGATAAAATCATGCCCTCTGCCTCAGACACGTGACACCCTAGTATATATTAGAAAACCTTTATTTGAAGACAAGATATCTGTAGATGTCAAGCTAAGAGTAGGTTATTCAGGTAGGCTCTGATTAAGTATGTCAGGTGTCAGGGACAGGATTATTCTTGCTCAGAAGATGGTCCCGAGATGAAGATGTCATCATGGGTGTTTTCCTTCTGTGGATATTCTTTTGTGCTCACAACCAAAGTAAAGCTATCCTGGGACAGTTTGATGCATTTGGATTAGCCTTTGGGGAATTACTTACTAATCAGAAATGACTTCCACAAATAATTTAGCTTGAAGACATAATTATTTCCAAGTAGGGAATGAAAGCTTTTTGGGATATCTCAGCTTAAAATCACACAGGAATTGATGTTGTGATGGTTGATGTTGACTGGAAACTTGGCAGAATCCTACAGCACCCACCAAATCTGCTCCTACTGATGGCCAGGGCTCTCCATGTCCCTGCACCCAATCTCCAGAGTCATCTCTCTGTACTTGTCTCCTCCTGAACTCAGGAATTCAGAGACCCTCTCCCCGAATTCTCTCCCCTTCCTGTAACCAAAGCTCTCCTAGTCAGTGCACTGGGACAATTTTGGTGTCTGCTTCATTCATTTTTCTTCTTTTGTGAACTGCTATCTTTTGTGACCTGTATTTAATACATTTGAAATTGTTTCTATTTTTTCGGATATTGTGCTTTATTTCTTTAGAATGGTGAAACTATTTTCTATCATCTTCTCCACAGGAAGCACATATAATTTATTTGGAGAACACAAAGGAAAGTGACATTTTGCTGCAGGTCACACAAGATACACTTACACACACAGATTCACACATACATATACATAAGAATCTGCATACAGTACACACATACACACAGGTATACACATGCATGCATACACAGATACACACCTGTATACACACACAATATATACATACAGACACAAATACACACGTTCACACACCTCTACACCTGCATGCTCATACAGTGTATAGATACACACACATATATATATATACATGTACACATTTATACATATGTACATATCTGCATGCACTAAACACATACACACAGATATACTCATATACACACAATATACACATACACACAGATATACATGCATGCACACACATACATACTCATCCATACTTATATACATACAATGTACACATATACACAGAAATACATGCATGCACATACACTCATACATACTTGTACACACACAATGTACACATACACACAGATATACACATGTGCACACATATACACATACATATCTGCATATAATACATATATATATACACATACAGGTACACAAATGCACACATATCCACATTTACATGTGCACACAGTATATGCATACACACAAAGATACATTCACGCACACACATACACACTCATCTACAACTGTACAAACACAATGTACACACACACATATATAGCTGCATATAATACACACACTAGGT
>NC_137964.1:22805367-23086835 GCF_963924665.1 Micromys minutus
CCAATGACCTGCTTCTGCTGTTGTTTCCAATACTTGGCTAAATTTGTATCTGAAACTTCATTTTTTTTTTTTGTTAGACATAATATTTGCTATGGGTTTTTTTTTTTTTTTTCAAGAATTCCTTCATGCGCTTTTGAAAATGCTTTGATACTGTAAATGAAACACTCCCACTGAGGCCCAAATTAAAAGATGCTCCATCACTAAATCACATCAGAGATTCAACAAAAAGATTGAAAAACTCATTTTAAACTCATTACAGACTTTCCCCAAACCGGCAGGAATTGTTGACAAGTAGCAGCCTGTGTCCTTGATCAAAGCTGCCACGAGCTGTTTGCAGAACTGGCTGTTCTAAAGGCTGTGTCTCCCTGTGCATTAGAAGGTTGGCTTAAAATATAAGCAAAGTCCCACTGGACCCAATCACAGGAGGGAGTGTAAGAACTGACACCATCACTCTGGAGAGGTGGCTGGGGGTGTGGGGCGGGGTTAGAGCACTGACTGCTCATACAGAGTTCAAGTCACATGACAGCTCACATCCATGTGTAACTCTAGCTATAGGGGATCTGTTGCCCTCTTCTGGCCTCTGTGAGCACTGCACTCACATGGTGTACATACAGCATCAATAATTTACATAAATTGGTGCCGAGAGTTTTGAGTGTCTTGCACTGCCTAATTTAATAAAAGTCATCATTTTTAGGAAGGCCCTCATCCAATCTTCCCACTTCCAGAGGGGAAAGTTTGAGTCTAAGGAGATTAACAGCTCTAGACAGAACAACTATATACCCTGCTCCCAGATCCAGAGAGCGTAACAGAAGAAGGATCAGGAAGATGGTCAGACTCTGGGGGCAGGAGAAAAGCTGTGAATAGCGGTCATCTTGATATGACACGGCCATATCCATGAACAGACAACCACAGCATCTGAGGTTACCTACACAAGGACCGCCCTCACACACACACACACACACACACACGTTGTAAGAAGTAAGAAGGAGAGTGCTAGAGACATGGTTCAGAGGTTAGGAGCATTTCCTGTCTCTGTGTTCCCAGCATCCAGCTCAACTAGTTCACAACTTGCTGTAATTCTGACACCCTCTTCTGGCATTCAAAGGTACCAGTGCGCCATGGTGCCTACACACAGAGATAATACACACACACGCACAAATAAAAACAAATCTTTAAGGAGAGTAGGATGGAAAAATCAAGGTGTCATCAGGAATGCCAGAAGGATAGGAGACGATAATGGGGTGAACATTAACTCCCCCATCATAATCATAATTAATCACAATATTGTGCACATATATAAAAATCATCAGAAGTAAAAATTGATACAGTGGCTGACTGTGTAATCCTCAAATATCAAACAACAGAGGAGAGAGTCAAAGAAACTCTGACTGCAAATTGTACATGAGCACCCTCTGCTCTGCCTCCCTGGGTAAAGGAAGGCTTTGGGGTGTGTGAAACTGCCTTTTATACTGTCTTTCTCTCACGTGCACTTCTTTCTACAAAAGAACAGCACTGCTTTCCTACCTGAGTCTCGGCCACCCTTTAAGGTGCCTATGGAAATCATACTAAAGAGGCACAAATGAACAATAGTGGTGTTTGCAAAATCAATATTTACTATAGATCACACAGCATAAACATCGCACAGCGTATTAGGATAAAATGTGAGCTGCCATAATCTGCACACTATGGGGAAATTATCGCGGCAAAATAGACTCAGTAAATATTTACTAGGACAGTGTACCTGGAACTGTGTCTAATATCCTATCTCAGCTAGTGTATTAGTCAGGGTTCTCCAGGGAAAGAGACCCAGTAGGGTTTATAGAGGTCTATAAAGGGAGATTTATTATGGGACTTGGTTCATACCATTACAGAGGCAGAGAAACCCCACAGTATGTCATACTTAAGCCAGAGAGACAGAAAAGCACAAGGTGTAATTTAGTCTTGAGGCTAAAATGCTGTGTGTAGGGCAAGAGATGGAAATTGGGAGGGAATGGTGGGGGCGGGAGTTTAAGTTCAGAGCAAGGACTGAGGGGGCGGGGGATGGAGAGACCTGTATCCTTTTATGTGTTTCTTTTCTTTCTTAGTAAATCAGAAAGGATTTTACTCTATACCAAAATGAGGCTAATCTCTTCCAGAAACACATCTAGCCACCCTGAGAAGACAAGGCTGGGCACAGCTAAAAAGCCACAACTTGACAACTACAAGGTGACACAAAATAACAAATCCCACACTGACAAATGTGCTGGTTAGATTTTGTTGATGATGTTGTTACTTGGACACAAGCTACAGTTACCTGAGAAGAAAGAACCCCAATTAAGAAAAGGCCTTCATCAGATTAGCCTGTAGGCAAGTCTGTGGGGTATTGCCTTGATTAATGATTTATGTGAGGAAGGCCCAGTACCCAGATTACTGTGGGCGGTGCCACCCTTGAGAAGATGATCCTGGGTACTATAAGGCAAGCTCTGAGGAACAAGCCAGTAAGCAGCACCTCTTTATGGCCTCTGCATCAGCTCCTACCTCCAAGATTCTGGCCTGAGGTAGTACCCTGACTTCCTTCATGATAGACTATGATGAGGACATGAGTTCAAATAAACTGTTTCCTCCCCAAGTTACTTTTAGTCATGGAGATCATCACAGCAATAGACATTTAACTAGGATAACACATAAAATTAAATAGCCACAGGTTCACACACACACACACACACACACAAATCCCAAATTGATACAAAATGTGAACCAACCCCAAGTTGACGTACAAAACTCATAAAGCCAACCATCATAACTACAAATTCTAAAATTCTTTTTTCAAAAATGTTGTTATATATATATATTATATATAGCACATATCCCTAAATACTTGAATATAACCTTCTCAGTCTATAAAATGCTACTTTCATGTTGGTGTTCTGGGCTGAACATTTGGAGTTGAATAGCCAATTTGTGCACCATTCCCTGGGGAAGACTCTTTTCTCCCACTCAGCATTCTTTGGTTTTCTGAAGTCCTAGTCATGAGTGCAGAGGTCAGCCTTTCTTCCTGGGCACTCATTCTGATCCACATGCTGAGACCTTGAGCTTCTTTCTAGGGCAGTACAACTGATTTCAAGTGGGATATCCCCTTGATGCATAGGGTTATGCTCCTTGTCTTTAAAATGCATGGACAACCTGTGTGTGGAATGACTGGGGAGGCCTCTGAGTAAACGCATTGTCCCTTCCATTAGGCAACTACTCTGAGAGTCCACTGATACTTATTACAGTAATTCCTCATAACATGTGTACTGTCTGGTTTTCTGTGTCAACTTACATAAGCTGGAGTTATCTCAGAGAAAGGAGCCTCTGTTGAGGAAATGCCTCCAGGAGATCCAGCTGGAAGGTATTTTCTCAATTAGTGATCAAGGCTGGGAGGGCCTATTGTGGGTGGTGCTTTCCCTGGGCTGGTAGACTTGGTTTCTAAAAGAAAGCAAGCTGAGCAAGCCAGGGAAAGCAATCCAGTAAGCAACATCCCTCCATGGCCTCTGCATCAGTTCCTACCTCCAAGTTCTTGCCCTGTGTGAGTTACAGTCCTGACTTCCTTTTGGTGATGAACAGCAATGTGGAAGTGTAAGCTGAATAAACCCTTTCCTCCCTAAGTCACTTCTTGGTCATCATGTTTTGTGCAAGAATAAAAACCCAGACTAAGACAACGTGTTTTCAAGTTGGACTCTTCATCTGTCTCAGAACTTCATCAGCACAGCTGTGGTGTGCATTCTTTGGGAGGGCATGATAGGTTCCTCTTGTGCTAACTTTGTAGGATAACTTCCTTTGAGTAGAATGTCTAGATGTATGGTCTTAACAACACAAGACTTGACAAGAGTACATAACATCTTCCATCTCAGGAGCTGGCTATCTTCCTTCACCTTATGAATTATGGGTATTTTCTAGGGTTCTCCCACACAAAAAAAGCAATGATCCAGATGGACATATCCCTCCCTAGCTGAAGACGAGCTTCAGCTGTTTGGATAACCCAAATCTGGCAGGGGTTGGACCGGGTTCAAAAGCTAACAGAACAATCAATACACTGTAATAAGAGATGGAGATTTGAACTATACAGAAATAACTTAAACTTCTGGGGTGAAACACACTGGCTGAGTGTGCATGGTACCTTGGCTTCAATCCTCAACACATATACAAAAGGAGTTTAATATTTCTGGTCAGCAAAAAGCTGGTGAGTGTGGAGGCGTGTGTGCGGAGGCGTGTGTGCGACCCACTTTCTGCCACTGTCGTTGTAGCAGGCTCAGGATCACAGGGTACTTGCTTTGTCTCTCTTCCCTTTGCTGAGCACAGAGGCTACTTATCCTAGATTGGACCAGACTTCTGCTGTCTACCTCTGGTCTTAAGAGTAAAACTAAGGTGACACCTAAGAAATGTGCTTCCAGCAGACCGTTCCTGACAAGCCTTTTCTTATGAGTGAGTGAAAAAGACGCACTTCTCAAAAGATAACCAAGAGGGTCTAACTTGGCTATAGGACCTTTGCTTCCTTCAAGTGTGCACTTGTAATTCCAGTGTCGGGGAGACAGGGCAGATCCTTCCACCTCACCAGCCACCTACCTCACCTGATCAGTGATCCTCAGACCAGTGAGAAACTTTATCTCAAAAGCCAGCGTCCTGAATGATGGCGAGGTTGGCCTCTGGCCTCCGTGTACACTTAACTTGGCTCGCCCGGGAGCATGCATGTGCAAAATACAAGATACTAAGTAAACTAAAGTAAAAGTGGGAAATGCGCATTGTTGGTTTTCTGGCACCCGTGACAATGCATAGCTTCAGGCGACTATGTGGTGGGGCTGTGGTGAGGAGAAACTGTGCCAATTACTGTTTTACTTTTCCACCTCTTTCCTGATTCCTGAGCTTTACATGGGAGATGTGAGCACAAACAGAATATAAAACATAGTAGGCTTCTGTAAATATTATGGAGTAAAGACTGCCAACCCAGTCTTTTTTTTTTTAAGTAAGTACAAGTAGAATAATAGACTTTTAAAGAAAAAGATGCTGGGCAGGGAAGTATGCATCGTGAGCCCAAGAGCATTAGCAGCTTGCAAGAGGGACATGGGAAGGAGAGCACTCCACCCTTCTGGACAAAATCAATTATAAAGGTTTGACTTAGACTTGCCAGTCACCCTGATAACGCTTGTTAGACATAGCATTTCTGGATGAAATGACCACACTATGCACCGAACCCGTGATCATTATTTTTTCTATTCAGAATAAAGAGGAAACATTGTAATAGAAAAATCCTTCTTACCAAAACAAAGTCTTCCACCCCGAAACAGACCTGTATGGATATATTCCGATGTGATATTATGTATTCTTTAAAAAAAAAAAAAAAGAAAGAAAGAAAGTCACACTGCCATCTGCAAGAACCTGGATGGACTCGGAGGACACTAAATGAAATAAGCCGATCACAGGACAAAGTGTCGAGTGCATTCACAGAAACAGAGAAGAATCGGGGCTCCCTGGGCCTGGAGATGGAATGGAAGTCACTATCCAACAAGCACAACTTTCCTTTCTACCAAAAGATAAAGTACTACTGCTCTTCTGTGGGGCTGGGGTTAGCTCCCCTGACTGAGGGCTTGCCTAGTATGCAGAGACCCTTGCCTCTGTCCCCAGCCCCACACAAATCATGTCTGTAATCTTAACAGCTGGAAGCTTGGTAGGTGGAAGCAGGAAGACAAGGAGGGAAGGGCCATCCTTGACTTCACAGCATTTCCAAGGCCAGCCTGGGCTACATAAGGCATTCATCTCATGAAGGAAGAAGGAGTTGTTCTGCCCTATAGCATGGTGGTATGCTTAAAATGTCAGAGCACATACCCACTATTAAATATTCATGCTACGTTAAAAAATTAAATAGCTAAAAAAATAAACACTTAAAAATCAAATAGCTAAAAAATAAAAAGATAATTTATTGATAGTCTTGCTTTCCCGCCAGGGAATTCTTGTCATTTTGGCCTGTGGTGGGATGGAGATTGGTTACTGTGGGCATTCCCATTACCACTGAGTCCACTCTAAACCTCTTCTAGTCAAAATGGCCAGACACCAGCAATTTCACACTGTTACCATAGCAGCAGGCACAAGACAACCAATATTGGCTCATATTTGTCTGCCTGTGGTAGACACCTGCCATGGTTAATACGAACTCCCAACTAGAGCTCTAGAGCCACCTAGGAGGCAAAGGTCTCTGGGTGTATCTCTGAAGGAGTGGCCAGGTTTGCATTTCTGCTGCTGAGCTGAGAACCCCGACCAAACTCAACCTGGGGAGGAAAGGGGTCATTTGGCTTACACAGTTCATTATGGAAAGAAGTTTGGCCAGGAACTGAAGACAGGAACTGAAGCAGAGGCCATAGAGTATCAATGTTTACTGGCTTGCTCTCCATCAATTGTTCAGCCTGCTTTCTAATAGCACCCAGGACCACCTGCCTAGGGATGGCACCGCCCACAGTGGTGCCCTCCCACAGCAGTCATTAATCAAGACAGTATCCTCACAGTCTTGCTCACAGATCAATCTAATGGAGGCAATTCCTCAGTTAAAATTGCCCTTTCCCAGGGGTGTCTAGGTTTATGTCCAGGGAATTTCTAAACTAGGTTAATTTAAGAAGGATGCACTCTGAGCAAGAGCAGCAGCATCCCAGAGTCAAAAGCCCTGATCTGAGTTCAAAGGAGAAAACTGAACACCAGACCTCAGCTCTCTCTACTTCCTAACTATGGGCACAACATGGCCATATACCTCAAACCCATGGTGCCATGTCTTCCCCTACAAAGATGATCTATGCCCTGGCGTTATAATACAAAGTAAATTTATTTATTGTTGATTGATTTCTTGTCAGATATTTGGTATCAGGCACAAGAAACATAAAACAGCACACAAGAATGAAGACTCCAGAACTGATGTCACCAAGCACCTGACTGCTACGGAGAAATTTTTCCTTGCCTTCTGACTCCTTAGAGCACACACCTTACTCATAGCTCATTAGCCAATCAGATCACCTCTTTTCCACTGAGGAACATCTGATGCCCCCAGGGGATATTTCCATGAGGTCAATTTAAAAGACTGCTATTAGCTATTAGGCACTTCTGCTTGGCTCTAAATACCTACTTGGAAGTGCCAATTTGCCAGTGAGTTGTAGAATCCAGCCCTCGCAGAGTTGTTAAGTCCCAAGGCTCTGAGTCACTAACACGGCTAGCTGCAGGGCTCGACTCCGGGTATCTGTCAAGATCATGCATTTTCTGCCAGCAGGCATCTGAGCTATTTAAGTGGGTGACAGCCTATGCCTAGAACAGCATATAGAGTGAGTTAACATCAGGGCATCTGAATGTAAAATGTCAGGATAGCTTAGCTACAGCATGGGGGAGGCTTAACACTGACACTCACTCTCCCTACCCTCATTTCCAAGACATGGGTATAGTTTCTGTTTCCCATGCTGGCCAAAGATGACCTTGGGCTTCTGCTCCTTCTGTTGGTCCTTCCAGGTGCTAGAATTACATGTTTATATATACTCATCCCTGGTTTATGCTGGTATTGGGGACTGAACCCAGGTCCATATGCCTGCTAGACAGGCACTCTACCCACTGAACTACATCACCGTTTTTGCCATATCTCTTCTTTAAGATTTATTTTATTCTTACATATGCAAGTGTGCACACATCATTCATTTCTCTTTGTATATGCATAGGACTTTAAATATGCATCAGTGTTACTTTATACTTACTATATATACCTATACCCGGATACTTGTTTACTTAAGTCTGTCTGTAAACACGTTGCCTTTGTTTGGATTTGGTTCTTCCTCAACATTCAAACAATCAAACGCCAAGAGCTCTGCATATGATATTGACAGACAGGGATGGGTGGCAGGGAAGAACAATAGAAAGAGAGAGAGAGAGAGAGAGAGAGAGAGAGAGAGAGAGAGAGAAAGAGTATGTCTGGGGAGCTGCCTCAGGGGCATAAAGGCTGGCACTCCTGTGGAAACCCTGGCTCTTCTCCTTACTGCCTGCAGAGCTTGGTTTTAGACTCTCAGTTCTGCAGGAGTCATTTGTAGCTAAGTAAAAAGGAAACTTCTCAACTCCGTTGGATGAAGCCTCAATGCTAAGGATAGAGAACGGTGATGGACAGCCTACTAATTACCAGGGCCCTCTGCACTGGTGTCTAGGGAAAGCAGAAATGGAAACTGTTGTAATAAAACAGGTGAGAGTACATCAGAGGGACAGGGGAAAAGCCAGGGTGTCAGACATCAGCCCTGGGAGGCGGTGTGATCTGTCCTCTACTCTGGATTGTGCATAACTTATCTGTGTGCATTACATTCTTTTATAGAATTTTATGTAATAAATGAAAATACAAGGATTCTATAGAAAATAATATAACCTATAGAAGATAACGTAGTATAAAATACTATAGTGTGCTATTTTTATTCTTTGGGGGAATATATAGAGTACCCATAATATTTTATGTACATTTAATTTAGGTTGTATATTTTTATGCACAGCATATATAGTCTCATGGTACAGCTCATTTTAATTTATTACCATGGTAACAAAAATAAGTGAAGTTAGCAGACAGCCAGCTCTGCTTCCATGCTCACCTTTAAGGCTTGTTTTAATGTTATAAATAGGTATGGCATCATTAATAAATGATTTTTTTTCTGCACTACCAACAAGACATAGTGAGTAAAGATTCTAAGATCCACATGAGTGTGTGTGTGTATGTGTGTCTGTGTGTGTCTGTATGTGTGCCTGTTTGTTTGTGTGTGTGTGTGTGTGTGTCTCTCTCTCTCTCTGTGTGTGTGTGTTTGGGTGTGTGTGTGTGTGTGTGTACTTCTGTGTGTGCTGTTCAGCCATGTGGAAGAAACACAATTAAAAGTCTGACTTCAGACCCATTCACAGTGTGAGTGTGTGTGTGGTGTTCCAAGAGTACTTTACTGAGGCAACCCTTGTCCTGTCCTGGTCCACATTCCTTCCTGAATGTTAGCCTCAGATATGCTAACCCATATGCCAGTGGGCTGTGTGCCAGGGCTCAGTTCCATGTTTCAATACATGACATGCCCATCCTTACCTGAAAAAAATCAGCTATGGGGAGTGTTTGTGAACTTACCCTAAGGTGGCATGTGTGCTAGTGAGGGGGGCCACTCAATCAATCTGTGAGAGGGGTCTGGTAGGCACATCATGGAGACCAGTCATATCTGCCTTCCCTTCTGTTTTAATAAATCAGAGGCTCACAGACAGGACAACGGGCCCCAGATTCACTGTGGCTGTCTTCCTCACTCTCTATTGCTTTCTGAACTTGATATTATACCTAACCTGGGTAGCTGCTGCAGTAAAAGGGAATCATACCTCGCTCTCACACTTCTGCCCACCAAGACCAGCCTCCTTGTGAACCCAGTGTAGATGCTGTCTGCAATGTATGTCTGTTTCTTTTAGTAAATCTTTGATTAACAGAAGACTCTTCCATCTGTATTACAAAGCAGCTCTCCTCACACTTATTCAGTAAGGTCTGAAAGCTATACACTGTGTGTATGTTTGTGTGTTCTGTCGACCCGTCCTTGGAAAAGTGACTAGGACTTCCATTATTTTATGTCTGTGTGTATATGTACACATACCTTCAGAGACCAGAAGAAGGCATCAGCTCCTCCTGGTCTGGAGCTCCAGATGGTAGGAGCCACCTGATGTGGGTGCTGGAAACCAAACTCCAGTCCTCTATGAGAGCGGCAAGTGTCCTTAACCCCTGGGCAACCTCTCCAGATCCTTCGATGATGTTGATATACATGTATATCCAAAATCTCATGCCTCGTCTTACTGCCTTATTTGATGTATTGAGAGAAACAGAACCAATAAGCAGGGTGTGGGAGGGGCGGGTGTGGGTGGAGGAGTAAGGGAGATCACCGTGTATCTGCTATTTCATTATGGCTGTCTCTGGCCACCTTAAACGCAGAAGGCGGGGAAGAACTTTTCCAGCCAATCAAATCTCCCATCTCCTCGTCATCACTAGTTGCCAGGTGCTAGTTGGGTTTCATCACAAAAGGATCTATGTGATCCTTGGAAGCCCCAGCAGGGAGGTAGCAACCAGAAGGTAATCTGTAGGTTCATACAAACCATCTCATCTCATTGTATCCAACTCACCCTGTAAGAGCCAAAGGGGTGGGATTGGCTGAGGACAGGTCATGGTTCTCTTGAGAAATAAAGTGATTACTTTCACAGTACATATCTCATTGAGATGCGACAAGAGCTGACCAATAAGCCCACAACAAACTCAGCCCATATCCTGAAGCACAGGCAGCTTGAGCCACCAGCCACGGACACCAGCTCTTTCGCTTTGCGAAAGTTTTGTAAGTCTATTTTTATTTATCCTTTGAGAATCTTACGCATGGTTACAGTGGATTCTGATTGTATGTATCCTGCTTCCCCCTCCCCCCGAGCCTCCTCACAGACCTTCTCCACACACAGGCTCCTCCCACTTTCACGCCTTTATTTTAGTAACCCACTGGTTCAAACTCATGCTTCGCCACATGTGCGTGAGTATGCGGACATCCACTGGAGCAGGATCAACCAAGGACCACATCCCTGTGGAGAACTGACTTCTCCTCCACAAGTGACCTTCAAGTTCTAGTGACTCCTCAGCCTAGGATGAGATCTTGTAGGCCTTTCCCCCCAAGTCCATGCTGGACTGTTGACTGGCTTGCCTGTGTTCAGACCTTGAGCAGGTAACCATGGATACTGAGAGTTCAAGACTACAGTGGTGCTGTTAAGTCCAGAGCACAACACTTAGCTCCTGTCTCCCTGACCTCTAGGCCTTATGACCTTTAACCTTAGCAGCAAGAGTTACAAGTCCAACCAGGTCCACCTCTTCTGCTGAGGATAAAACAGACTGTCTGAAACAATAATGAGAACAATCCTTGGGGTTTGCTTAGAACATGTTCTAAGCTGATATTTGAGGGTGAGTGTCATCACCAGACACCCAAGTAAAATACCAAATGCTTGAGCTAAAATTAACAGATGCCGTCAAGAAGAACAGAGAACTGCCTAATTAATCTAATGCATCGTGTGCATGAAAAAGCTCAGGGAATGACTGGAGAGATGTCTCAGTGGTTAGAGCACTGGCTGCTCTTCCAGAGGACCCAGGTTTGAATCCCAGCACCCATGAAAGCTCACAACCATCTATAACTCTGGTTCTGTGGAAATGTACACTGTCAGCCTCTGAGGGCACCCAACAGCATGCAAGTGGTGCACAGTCCTATGGACAGAGAGAACACACATATACATAAAATAATAATAATAATTAATAACAATAATTGCAAAAGCACAAGGAAAGTCTAAAAATAAGGTTTACAAGGATAAGGAACTTGAAGGAAAAGTATGAAGGTTTAGAATCAATAGGTACATTGGTCCTGTTCCAATACAAATGCTTTCTTGTGGTCACAAAGACCTGGACTAAACTCTGAGTGACAAGGGTGTCAGTGGACTCCCACAGAGGAAGGCATGTTTGCAGAGTCTTTCCAGACAGAACCGTGGGTGGTCATAACAGGGAGTGGATTGCAGAGGGGCAACCACCTGAATAAGAACACAAGGTCTTTTTCAGCTTCCGAATGCTGCTGCTAAATTTACTGCCTCCTTAAATACCCCAGAAGTTGTACAAGACAGCTAAAAAATGGCAAATAATTAAGGCGATGCGTATTCAAATTAACAATTTCCAAATCGAGCAAAAGCATCATCCTGGTCAGGAACTGAGCAATTAAAAAAAAAAAAAAAAAAAAAAAAAAAAAAAAGGCCAGAATTCAAGATACTGCCTGAAATATGCTAGGAAACATGAAAGAAAACTCTTAAGAAAGTTACCAGAAGATGACCTTGCCACATCCCAAAGGAAAAGATATTCTCAAAGGACATGAGTACATCAGTTGTAAGAGGGGATGGTAGAGAGATGGCTCAGGACCTAAGAGCACTTGCTGCTTTTCCAAAGGACCAGAGTTCTGTTCCCAGCATGCATTCGGATGAGCCACTTCTAAGATGGGGTGTAAAGTGTATGAAGAAATACTCCTTCCTTCCTCGGGTTGCTCCTGGTCAGACTTTTATCACAGTAACAGAGAGGTGAGACAGATGAGAGCTTGCGACTCCTGGTGGAGAATTCGTAGGATGATGACCAAAGCCAGTTCTTATCACTGAGCACCCCACAGGCTTCTCTGATGGAGTCCTGCTCATACTCATGTCTCACCTTCTATTTTCCCGGGACTACGAATCTGCCCTCCCCCCCTTAACACGCCTCCTCCTACTCTCTACTTTAGATTCTCTAGAATCTGAACTTCCTGGGTTGGCACAACAAATCTTTCCCTGCCCTTCAGATCTCTGACCTAGATCCTTTTTCTGGAGAAGTCTTGCCTACCACTCAGCTAAAGAAATACCCAAGTCCGAGTTCACAAAACTGGTTTTGTTTCATCTTTACAGCCCATAGAACCGATTGATGTTTCCCTCCTATTTATGGATTTGCTGTCTTTGTCTTTCTCTGAAATTTACTCTCCACATGAGCAGAGCCTCTCTGCCACATTCCCTGCTCTTCCCTGTGGCTAACTGCACTGTGGAAGGGGGAATCTGGTCATGCTAAAACCGAGCACTAGGTCCTGTGTGGACCCCTCAGTGTGCAACCATGGAAACAGAGACAGCACTGAACGGGTGTCACTTGTGAAGAAAGTGACAGAGTTGGGGCCTGAACCAAGGACAATTTCACACATCAACAGAACCATCTGCCTGCGCCTTGGATCCTGCTTCCTGTCTAGTGTCAGAAGAGGCGTCTACCAGGGTGAGCCAGTTTGAGTTTGATCAATTCAGTAAAGCATATCTACGAAACCAGGGAATACGCAAAATGCAAAATTCTATCTCCTTTAATACATAGATTTAAAAAATAATATTTGTTTTGATCCTTTGAAACCTTTATCCACATACACAATAACTTCTAACGAGAGCCACTCTCTGCGAACTCCTTCCAAATGCTCTAGTGACTTCCCAACCCATCTTTCCCAACATCATGTCTTCTTTTTAAAAAATGATTATTAATACTATTCTGAGTCTGACTAGTGATAATCATATTGCTTGGGTATAGGGTGTAAGAGTTGGCATTACTATTGTGTATACGTGCGTATCAGAAAGTCATCCCCATTAAGATACAGAGCACTTTCATTATCTTCAAAAGATGGCTAGTGTCCCTGTATGGTCTACTCCACCAGCTGTTCCTGCTCCAGGGTCACTGCTGATATCCTCTTTGACACAGTGAACTGGCTTTTCATCTCAAGGAAATGAAAAGAAATAAGACTCAGAGGGTAAGGACCGTCCTGCTCCTGGCTTACTTACATTAATATAATGATATGGAGATATTCCAGAATGTTGGCGCAATTATAAATAATTTCTTACTGTGCTGAGTCATATCCTGTTATATATTCATATAACTATTTTAGAGACTTTTAAATTTTTTAATAATGTACACACACACACACACACACATATATATGTGTATATATATATATGTACATGTACTATGTGTGTACAATCCCCACTGTGGCCAGAAGAGGGTGCTGAATCCTCTGGAACGGGAGGATCCACCATGTGGGTTCTGGAAATTGAACCCAGGTCCTCTGCAAGGTGCTCTTAACCTCTGCAAGTGATCTTAACACTGATCCATATCTCCAATCTCTATCTAACATTTTTAGCATCTTCACTCAAGCCATCACCCTACACCTGGGCTCATTAGAGAGACAGATGTTTCTATGTTATCTTGATTCTCTCTAAGTCTTAGGTGGAGTATTATGTCAGGATCTTGGTGTTGGATTTCATAGGTCCTTTCTCCTGCCATGGCAGCCAGACTCTACCTATTGCAACTGGAATCTTGCCAACATGCTGTCCTATCCATCCCGGGAAAAGTTATACTCCTCTCTGCCACCAATGCTGGGTCTAAGTCTGTGTCCTAGAAATAGAAGTGTTGAGAGAGAGGACATGGGAGTGTTGGAAGGAGAAAAGGGATGTAATTATATTTTAATTAAAATGAATTCATTAAAATAAATGTTTTCCTCCAATAGACAAATGAAGGAAAAATAGATATCATATATATAATTTGGTGTATACATATCATACATATATAATTCATCTTTTCCCATGTTCACTATAGATTCATCAAATTCAAACTCTGTGTTTTACAAAGTATAATGAACACTGAATAATCAAAATAAGAAGAGCAAAGGGCATAAAAAGATGATACCTTTTAAAATAAAATGCATATGAAGAGTCATAAAGAGATGGCTCAGAGTGTAGGGCACTGTCTACTTTCGTAGATGATCTGTGTTCAATTCCCAGTGTCCACACCACCATCTGTAACTCCAGCTACAGGGGATCAGATGCCCTCTTCTGGTCTCCAAGGGGACTGCATGAATGTAGTGCACACACACACACACACACACACACACATACCTGTAGACTCAGCACTTATTTGGGCTTCCAGAGATCCTGTTACAGAAAAAAGGAAAAGCAGAAAGGGGGGCAGACAGACAGGAAGGCAGACAGACAGGAAGGCAGACAGGGAGGAAGGAAGGAAGAAAGGAAGGAAGGAAGGAAGGAAGACAGGAACAAGAAAAGAAAGAGATAAAGGAGAGAGAAATATGTATAAACAATCCTTGCATTTATTTCATGGGTTGGTGCTCACACTGTTGATCATGGATAGTACATTGAGCAGTCTATGCTGACCAACACAGGACCCTTTTTGACACACTAATGAGAAATCTCTGAGGTACATTGCAGAAGTTTTGGATTTGATTTGGACAACTCAAGGGATGTAAATAAGATCTGAATTAGCAGCCAGCAACAACAACAACAATAACAAAAAGGGCCTCCAGGACACTATCTCCTTTTCGAAAAGCAGAAGAGACTCTCTGAACAGCCTGATGGCATGAAATCATGATAATCCACTTAAAACGGGGTTGGAGAGGTGGCTCAGCTGCTTAAGAGTGACTGCCCTTCTTGCAGAGGACACACCCATGTTCTTGTCTCAGCGCTGTCAGGTGGCTAAGAACTGCCTGTAACTCCAGCTTCAGGGCATCAGATGCCCTCTTCTTTCCTCCAAAGTTACCAGCACGCACATGCTCATACCTACACAGAAACGCTTAATTCTTTAAAACTACAAAAAGAAAAAAATTAGGTGGCTGCTATGTGGCAATTTACCTTTCAGCGGGCCCCGCACCTTCCCCTTCTCTGAAGTACCCCACCCCCCCATTTCATGGCGCACAGGTTTTCCATATTTGCTCTTTACCCACCCGAGGCCTGTGAGCATTCAGATTTATGACCCTGGAACTAAATAACCCATAAAATGGAACAATGAGTGCCCACTAAGCCATGATACAAGAACATCTCCGCCACAGTATGCGGAGTCCTTCTATTTCATGTTCCCGTGTTATTTTTTATGTTGCATGAAATTATCACAAAATCAGTGATTTGAAACACAGGAGGAGCACTGCCTGTTCATCCGTCTGCCTGGATCTCAGGAGGTCCAGCCTGGGTCTCATTGGAGATTGTATCCTCTAGGGTGTGCAACCTCAGCTGCAAAATCCCTTTGCCTTAGCTCTGTGTGGACCCCATGCACAGATTCCATGTCACCCAGAAGAGCACACATACGAAAGCACCAAGGAGCTTGACTTGGGATCCACACCACCAAAATTCTGAATGCATTTGAAAACACTTGAAAACCCATGCACTGAAATTGCCACCCCAGTCTCCACACACTGAGATGAAACATGTGTTGTCACTGCTCTTTGAAGTGAAAGCTGTTTCTCAAATCTCCTGTGGGAAGATGGACTTTTGTAGTAAGAAGACTCAGAGAGGTGATAGAGTAATAAGGCCTCGTTGACCTTAAAAACTCCAGGAACTCATTAAGACTGAAGCTCTAGACTTAAACACAGACCTCTAAGTTTTCCCTTAAAATATTAACCACTTGGAGGACTGGGGAGTTAGCTCAGTTAGTAGAGTTTGACCTGACCTCAATCCCAAACCCATGTTTTCAAGAAGCCAGGCTTGATAGTGTCCACTGGGAAGGCAAAAACAGGATCCCTGGGGCTTGTTGACCAAAGTAGTTTCTAATCAAATAGACAAATTCCAGGATAGTACAAAGCCCTATCTCAGAATGTCAAGGTATATGGCACATGAGGAATGACAGCTAATACTGTCCTCTGACCTACACATGCATATGCATACATGTATGTGTCCACATGTACACACACACATGTATAAACATACACAAATACATATACACATATATATATAAACGCATGCATATACACATAAGCATATATTTCATGGACATATAAACACATAACACCACACCACACACACACACACACACACACACATTGTGTCATTCTTTTTTTTTTCTCAGCCACTCCCAGGCCTGTAATGTCTACCCAGCATATCCCAGGGTACAAATTTGGTTACAATGAGGTTACTAAATTGTGTTTACTTTAAAATTTGACCCACTTACCCATTTCCAAAGTGGGCGAGGGTTTACAGAGGTAGATCACTTGTGTAGTATTGACTGTTATCCTGGATCTCTTGATGCTCCTTGGCACTGAGCAAAATGACTGTCAGTAAGCTGTGGTCTACAGACAGGGTCAGGGCAGTAACTTAGTTAGGGTTACTATTGCTATGATGAAACACCATGAAACACTATGACTGTGATGGTTTGTATTTGCTTGGCCCAGGGTGTGGCACTATTAGAAGGTCTGGCCTTGTTGGAGTAGGTGTGGCCTTGTTGGAGGAACTTTATCACTGTGTGTGGTGGGGGCTTTAAGACCCTCATCCCAGCTGCCTGGAAGCCAGTATTCTGTAGCAGCCTTCAGATGAAGATGTAGAACTCTCAGCTCCTCCTGCACCATGCCTGCCTGGATGCTGCCATGTTTCTACTTTGATGATAATAGACTAAACCTCTGAACCTGTAGCCAGCCCCAATTAAATGTTGTCCTTATAAGAGTTGCCTTGGTCATGGTGTCTGTTCACAGCAGTAAAACCCTAAGACAATGACCAAAATCAAGGTGGAAAGAAAGTTTATTTCACACTTTCATATTTCAGTTCATCGCTGAAAGCGGCTGGGGCAAGAACTCAAACAGGACAAGAACCTGGAGGCAGGTGTTAATGCAGAGACCATGGAAGAATGCTGCTTGTTCCCCATGGCTTGCTCACTCTGCTTTCTTATAGCGCCCAAGACCACAAGCCCAGGGTTGGCACCAACTCCATGGGCTGGGCCCTCTCACATCAATTACTAATTAATAAAATGTCCTACAAGGTTCCCTGCAGCCCCGTGCTATGGAGACATTCGCTGAGATGACTCTAGCTTGTGTTAAGTTGACATAAAACTAGCCAGCACAGGCAGGGTCACAGCCTCACTGCAGGAGAGAGTTGTTGAGAGCGGGGCAGATTTTTAAGTGAGGTCCCATATTTCAATCAAATCTGTTAGAACAAAAATGTGTATCATGGGGGCTGATACTAATAAACTGACTTTACAGGAAATTTTAATACTCAGTAACTGGCAGCACAAAGGTATTCGGTAGCTTGTACATGGGGGGGGGCGAGGGGGTTCAAAAGGGGAGACAAGAGAGATACTACTGACAGCCTTGGCTGCCGTCCTTTGCAGACTTCCGATCAATGGAAAGCCATATCCTAAGGATCGTTCCCTTCACTAAGAGGAAAGTACATATCTGCCTTACGTGCGCACATAATTTCATTTCCAACTACTGAATGAGCACAAAGAAAGAGCTAGAGCCCTGCAGAGAAGCCTGGTAGTCCGCAGCATCACAGGAGAAGGCTGGTGGCCTTACAGCCTCACGTCCCTCCCGTAATTATCTGTACCACAATGGACTTTTCTCCAGTCTGAATAAAACGAGGCGGCGTTCGTGGGCACCGGCTGCCATTCGCCCAGAGCAAAACACAAAGCCATTGCTTCTCAGACCCCTTCTTCTTTATGCTTGTATTTTGACCAGCCTTCAAATGACAGATTTGAAGAGATTCTCAATCAACCCCACCCCCACCCCCTTCTCTGGCATTTCACAGTTTGGGCAATGGATATTAATAAATGAAATATTGTTTTCAAACTTTATTGTGCATGGGACAAACTTTTTTTGTTTAAATCGTTGATTTGCAACCAATGAATCTATTTCTATTCTAATTAGAGAGCTGTAGAGAGCTCCTGGTGGTGGTGGTGACACCAGGCTGTTGCTTGCTGGGTTTTGCTGGCCACTGGCAGGTGGCAAGAGCCTCATTATTCCGTGCAGGTCCCTTCCCTGGCTGTTTGAGAAGGAGCCACTAAATTCTTTATCCTGCTCGTCAGAGGGTTAGGCCGCAGCTGCGGATTATGCTAATTCTTGCCTACTTGCAAATAGGCCTGTGTTTATTTTGTGCCTCTCCAGCTGTCAACAAAGACATTTTGGAAATAATTCCCATATTTAAGGCACACTTTGTTCCAGGGGTCCTGCTGCGGGGTGGGGGGGGGCACCCCACCCCATATTCGGCACACAAGGGGTTCTTGGGCTTCCTCTGATGTTGAAAAGCTGGGTGTGGCCCCGACCTAAGGGCAGCTCTATTTAGTGGTCCTGTGGCATCTCTTCCTCCCTCATCTGTAAGTCTTGCAGAAGCCAGGCCTGGTTTTTCTTCGAGAAATTTAAAACGTTGCTCTAACTGGTTCTCCACGGATTGAGGAGAAATCTCATTTTATGGTGGTTAGGGAGGCTGAAGATTTCATTGCTTTCAA
Organism: Micromys minutus; assembly: GCF_963924665.1. Lineage (NCBI taxonomy): Eukaryota > Metazoa > Chordata > Mammalia > Rodentia > Muridae > Micromys > Micromys minutus. The sequence goes on from NC_137964.1 coordinate 22,824,152, forward strand.
ATCAGCGTTTGAGCAAACATCCTCTCAAACTGGAAACCCTAACACTTCCCTTCATTGCCTCTCTGTCTCCCAGGCTTTGAAAAGCATTCCCACTTAGCCATCACAGTGAAGAGCCTGTGACAGCACGTAAGGGAGTAATTGCACTTCTGATCTTACTCCCGGGTTATATCCTATCTACCTGTCCCTTTCCAGATTTTCTTTGATTTGATTTCACAGAAGAGGTAGAAGAATGCTTAATTATCCTTTTCCAACAGGTATTGCTTCAAAGCAAATCGGGGAAAGTCGGCAAATCAAAAAGCATTTAATTTCCACCGGGTGTTTTGTGGTTTTTTTGTTTTTTTTTTTTTTTTTTTTTTTTTTTCAGCAGCCTTTCCTAATAGTTGAATTCAGAAGAAACAACCTGTGCATAAGGAACGCTCCTACCCGCGCTTTCCCAGAAGGCTTAGCGTATTGTTTAAATTTCTCTCAAATTACATTCCATCTCGGTTCCCCCCAAAACACAGTGTGAACAAAGGGAAGACTCAACACACACTTAAGATTCCCTTGGAAACGCACGCACGCACGCACGCACGCATGCATCTATGCACGCACGCATGCATCTACGCACGCACGCACGTACGCACGCACGCAAGCTCACTAATGTCCAGTGAGCACGTAGACCTGATGAGCAAGCTTAACCCAGGAGCTTAATGCTGAACCCCAATTACCCCCAAGCTGCCACACCTCAAATGATCCAGATACCAGCATGTAGCCACGTGTTCAGTCACTGCCATCAAGGTGTGTGTTTAAGGGTACACTTAGCAGGATCTGGTCCCCTAGATTGTTAAAGGTGAGGAATGCAAAATAATACTAGTGAGCTCTTGACCTTTTGGGGGTGAGGAGATGGGGGCACCCTTCCAAGTAAGGGCAGAGGAGAGACATAACACGGCTCAGGGTGATGATAATGGTGATTCTGGTCATGGTGATCAGGATGGTAACATGGGACTGGTGAGATGTTGGTGCTGGTGGTTGTAATGAGAGTGATGCTGAATACGGTGATGGTGGCTGTGGTAATAATAGTGGTACAGTGATGCTGTAATAATGGTGGTTATGATGAGGGTGCTTATTGCTTACAGGAAGTGTGCCTGAAGTAAATCACATTGTCCTCCATTCTCAAAGTTCAGTTATGATGGTGATGCTTTGCCTTTTAAATCTCTCTCTCTCTCCCTGGGTTCCTCACTCACTCCCTTTCTTCCTCCCTCTCTTCTTCCCTCCCTCCCCTTCTGAATGCTGACAATCAAAACTTCCTTTGGGAATATGGCCTAGGCTTGTCCTGAGCTGTTGAAATTCCAGTTTGGGAACCAGTAAAGTTTCATGGCCCAGGCATTAACATCCACAGACAGAATGGTCCTGTGGAGAAATCATCACTCAGTAATAAGGAGAAACACATCTTCCCTCTTTGTCAGGGCCACATGGTGCTGAGCTATTAACAGAAAGAAGGCAGGAGAGCATGTCTGTGTATGAATTTAACTGTTTATATTTCTTAATTCTAATAAATGCAGGATTTTTGTTTTTTTGGCTTTTTGTTTGGTTGGTTGGTGGCTTGGTTGGTTGGCTTTTGGGGTTTTTGGAGGGAGGGGGATTTTGTTTTTGAGATAGGACTTCTCTGTCTAGTCCTGGATGTACTGGAACTCACTCTATAGAACAGAATAGCCTTGAACTCAAAGCTCTATCTACCTCTGCCTGAAGGCTGGGGTTAAAGGCATGTCCCACCATTAAACATTCTGTGGTATGCTGTGCCCCATGTTAAGGGTCAGACATATGGTTTGGGGTCTAACTGTGGTTCCTTGTCCTCTGCATCCTTCCTCTCAGGGTGTCCAGATGCTGGCTGCACAGCTCACCAGGCTGGAAGCATGAACTGGAGTCCAAAACAGGTTAGAGAGAGAGAGAGAGAGAGAGAGAGAGAGAGAGAGAGAGAGAGAAGGGACCTTCTCCAGGGATCTTCAATCAAACTGCTCTTTCAGATGTCCTTACCTTATGCGCATACCTTTATTCACGGTTGGCTTGTACGAATACACTTTATTAAAAGTGAATATGGGCCCTGGAGAGTGGGAAGGCGTTCTTAGGGTGAGGTTTCATTAGCTAGTGTTTAAAGTGCTGGGAATCCCTCATTTGTTGGCCTGGGTACTTACTGAACAGTTCTTACAAGGGAAAGAGGAAGCTGAACTTGTAGATCTGCCAAGGACCCTTCAACCTTTTCCAGTTAGAGGGTGTGGGAGGTCAGGCTCCCCAGACAAGGTCAGAGAAGGGGAAGACTGGCTGGTGAGGAGTTTTTGCCCCTCACTCAGAGGAGCTGTTCGGTCACAGCAGACTTCAACCTTAATTAGCAGGGTTTACTCACAACACTTAACATAGTTCTCATGACTGCCAAGCTAGAACAGGTGTTACTCACCATTTTTTCCATGTAGGTTTGTCTCCCGGGTGTGGACTCAGAGAACCGGTTGAGTCTCCCTGCAGAGGTTCATTCAACCTTGTGCAAGGCAAAGTTTCTAGTTTCCTACACTCACCCAGCTCAAAGGGTGTGTGTACACCAGAGAGAACTGCAGGAGGCAGTTCCTGTAGGCCACATCTGGATAAGCCTCCCGTGGAGTCTCTTCTCCTTTACTAATCCTCAGATACATGGTCACCCTGAGTGATGTCATCCAGGTGTGTTAGGAAAGTGCTCACCAAAGAGTTTCTGTTCCAGTGAATGGGAAGGCACTGTCTCTGGTCCCCACAGGCCATCTCTGACCTACTCAGGTGTGTCTACCCCTCCCCACGGTTTTCTCAGAAGCCCAGTGTCTTAGTCTGCGCATCACTGTTGTAATTAACGCCAGGATCAAAAGCAACATGGGGAGGAAAGAGTTAATTTCAGCTCCCAGGTAATGTCTGCGGAGGAAAGTGGGGGGGGGGGGGAGGGGATAGAATTCAAACCAGGAACTTGGAGGCAGGAACTGAAACTGAGGCCATGGAGGAGTTGCCTACTGGCTTGTTCCTCATGGCTTCCTCAGCCTGTTTTTTTTTGTTTGTTTGTTTGTTTGTTTTTTTTTTTTCTCAACTTAGGACCATCTGTCCAGGGGTGGCACCATCCACAGTGGCTTGGGCTCTTAGCACACCGATGATTAATCAAGAAAATGTACCACAGGCCTATCTAATAGAGGCAGTCTCTCAACTGAGATGCTTTTGTTCCTCACATAACCATGTCTGTGTCGAGCTGACAGAAGCTAACCAGCACACCCAAATAGGATGCTCAACCTAGTAATATTGAAATGGTCTTGGCAATAATTAAGAGTATCCCCCAGTCCTCAAGACAGAAAGCATTAAAAGCAGGGGGGAAATCCTTTATTATAATCACTGGACAGTTTGATATAATTATATGGCTCAATAAGATCTATGTTCCATTTCAGCCTAAGAATGTGAGTATCAACTCCAAGTCACCCTGAACTTGAGCTTGCTTGTTACTCCCTGGGCTGGCTGGTTTTAGGTCAACTTGATACAAGTTGGAGTCATCGAGATAAGGGAGGCTCAGTTGAGGAAATGCCTCCATAAGATCTGGCTGTAAGGTATTTTCCTAATTAGTGACTGATGAGGGAGGGATCAGCTCCTTGTGCGGGGTGCCAGTCCTGAACAGGTGGTCCTGGGTTCTATAAGAAAGCAGGCTGAGCAAGCTACAGGGAGCAAGCCAGTAAGCAGCACCCCTTCATGGCCTCTGCATCAGCTCCTGCCTTCGGGTTCCTGCCCTGGAGTTTTGAGTTTCTGTCCTGTTCCGAGTTCCTATCCCGATTTCCTTTGATGATGAACAGTGATTTGGAAGTGTAAGCCAAGTAAGTTTCTCCACAGCTTGCTTTTTTGGTCCTGGTATTTCATCACAGCAACAGTAACCCTAACTAAGATACACCCTGATTTATTTATTCCTGTTGTGCCTCCTTAAGCCCCAGTTTAGCAAAAGTCCCACCAGAATGAACAGGCATAGTTGAAGCACGCCGTGGTCTCCCTCGTAACCTCATAATTGTTTACAAAGGACTGGCATTTGTCAGAATCTCATGGGAATTCTTGGGAAAGGCTCAGCCCGGATGAATTATAAGCTGGAAAATACAAATTTAGAATTTACGAAGTTCACCATCTCCTTTTTTTTTTCCTTCCCAAAATTCACTCAACACCCCCATCCCAAGAAGTCTACCTCCTGGAAAGACATATGTGACTCATTCGCGGGCCACCTTGTCTTCTATGTTCAGAGAAATCTTTCACAGTCAGCTTCCTCTCTCAATGTTTCAACTTTTGCTGCTTTAAATGGATGAGAAGCATGGCATAGATTTCAGTCAGAAGAGACCAGTAAATGAATAAAATAAATAAAATGAATAAAAGGAAAATCAAAGACTGTAGCCTGTGAGCAAGACAACAAGCAAGAGAAAATATGAGAAGGGAGCTGTTGTGGACCAGGAGAGCAAAGGACCTTGGTAGCCTTTGTCCAGACACATCTAAGGATATGAGTGGGGACAGGTACCTCCCTCCCTAAGACTTCTTCCCAGCCACAGCAGAGTGGATTTCACGTTTCTCAATGGTAGCTCCATGACTATGACATAGCGTGTCACCAGCATAAGCCTTGTGACTGGCTTCTTCCTATTCCCCAGCCTCCTCCTCTTATACAGGATTGTCCCCAGACAGTTGTAAGGACCAAACAGAGCAATAGAGGTAGCTGTTGCTATAGTTTCCAGAACTTCAAGCTGACTCATGCAAGCCATGGGGAGAATCAGCTTCTCCTCTGATACCCATCCTAGGTCTTGCTAAAAAAGGGGATTGTGTTCTGGTAGCCCTGATTCCTCAAGTGAGCTGCTGAACACCAGGATTCTAGCAGCCCTGGGTGTGTGTGAACTACATTTAAAGATTTTCATAGACTTTTTTAAAATTAGTTTTTTGTGTTAGCATACAAAGAAATGAGTTGCAGTGTGGCATTTCCATACAATGTCATATCTGTACCATCAGGAGCCTGTGGAAAGAGGGACAGAAGGAGGAGCCACACTGAGTTCTCACAACCCCAGACCAGAAGTCAGAGGCACCACTTGCATGTATAGTTCACTGGCCAGAAATGGTCACATGACCTCAAAGAATCATGCAAGGCTTAGGAGAAGACATAAGATATCTGAGGGGCACAAGTTGCCTCTGCTACATACTCAGATGCTCTGAGTCTTATCAAAACACCTTCTGGTAGCCCACCATACGATCTAATGAACAATTGATAATTCTTACCTGAGGACCTTACTCCTTGGCTGCCTCCCCATTTGACCTGTCAACTTGACTGTTCTTTGTAGAGGAAAGCAATGGGACACACTTGGAAGAATAGCACCAGAGGCCATGGGCAGTGAAAGCGGAGCTCCAGAGCCTCTGGTCACTGTGAACTTTTAGAAGAGAGTCATTTGAGCAAGAGGCTTCTCTGACCTCAACAATTAATAGCACATCTGAGTGCTTGGCTTCTTTCACCTCTCTGGTGGCTCTCCCACTAGCCTGTGAAAGAGGGAGGCTGAATGAGTTTAAGGGTTAGTCCAGGTATGAAAGCCTTTGTTAGATCTTGGTCCCTGCCCACCTCCGGCCAAGGAGTCAGGTGTTGAGACAAAAGCTCTCCAAGGAGCCTCATTTCTCTCCAGATCCTCATGTGACAAAGTGAGGTTTGCATCCTGGACTGAGATGCATGAACAAGAAGCATTCTATAGCTCCCTACACTTACCACAAGCTCATGGACACTACTAGTTCCTGCTGTTGCCCCTAAGCTCTGAATCCATCCCTCACTGGCCCTTTGCTGTAGGTGACCTATAGATCCATGGAATTGTATTTCTTACCTTAAGATGTAGAGGGAATATCTTGTGTATCGTATGGACAATCAAAAAGCCTGTGGCCTATGGCTTAGGCAGGAAATAGAGGTAGGGCGCCCAGAAGAAAGAATTCTGGGAGAGAGATGATGGGAGGGTCACCAAAAAGAGGTGATGAGAGCTGAGCACAGGTAATCAGCCATGTGGCAAAACGTAGGTTAAGATAATTGGGTTATTTTAGGTATGGTCTGGTCAGAGTAGAGCCTAGCTGTATGTCCAAGGTATTAATGAATATAATTTGAGTCTGAGTCTTATTTCTGAGAGCGTGGGGCTGGAAGAACTAGGGTTAACTACAACATCAAGAGAACACATAGCAGCATATGACCCAGACAGCAGTCATTATAGCACAGTGAAAAAGAAGAAGGCAACAAGTTTTATTTCAGCACTATTAACATCATTTTAAAGCCTCCTGTTTTCTAAATATACTTAACACCATGGAGAGACGCGTCTAGTGTATCGGTTTTTAATAGATGAATGAGTCCAATTTTCCAAGAACTGTGGAATAAAATATGCTTCTGAATGCTCCCACCCATGACTTATGAATACTTCTCTTTGTTTTGTGCCTAAAACAAATGGGAAAAGCAAATAGATCAACATATTAACATGGTTGTTTCCACTGGAAATGTAAGTGATTTTTCTTCCTTTTAGGTCTCTTAAGTTTTGTTTCTCTGTCATAAACGTACATGACTTTTATAGGTATGGATGTCTCCGTTAGTAGATTGTACTGGTTAGTTTTTGTCAACTTGTTACAAACCAGAGTCACCTGGGAACAGGGCACCTCAACTGAGGAACTGCCTCCATCAGATTGGCTTGTAAGCAGGACTATGAGACTGATGTGGAAGGACCCAGCACACTGCGGGCAGTGACATCCCTGGACAGGCTGAGAAAGCCATAGGGAGCAAGCAGGTCATCAGCTCTCCTCCATGGCCTCTGCTTCTCTTTCTGCCTCCAAGTTCCTGCTCTGAGTTTCTGCCCTGATTTTTCTCCATGATGGACAGCTGCAATCTGAGGTGAACCCTTTCGTCCCCGAGTTGTTTTTGGTGAGGGTTTTGACCATAGTAACAAAGGCAAACTAGGATTTAGATGAAACAACTTGATAATAGTTAACAGCACAAATGCACTGGAGAGTTTATGTCAACCATCTGCACATCAGCCACAACCTGTACCTGTCTGAAAACAAGGCTCAAGCAACCTCAAGGCAGGTAGGGCACCAATCAGAGCAATATGCTGTGCTGTCTCTAATGTGCCAACAGGAAAAATTATCATAGTCCCCATTTTTAAAATTTTTTTCCATTGCGCGTAATTTGGAGCAGAAAACCGGGCCTGATTTATCAGGCTCTTTTTTATTACTGATTAGCAAAGCATCCAGCAATGGAGAAGCGAACATCACATCTGCACTCGCTTCCCAAGCAACAGCTCCATCTCGCTGACTGTGCGTTTCCTTTCTGTCCTCATCAGATGCAGCTCCTAGGTTCATCTCCGTGACACACGGATGCCAGATGCTCTTCCTGATTCGAATTTCAAACTCCACAACAGCAGCCATCCAACTGTGCCCATCACTTTCCAACAAGAAGACCAGACCCTGGCTCATCTTAAGCTCCACGGTCAAGTCTGTCCTCCATAGCTGCTAGCCTGTCGCTCTGTCAGGAGACTAGTTTGAGGGTTTTCTGCTGCATGGGATGATGATGTGATCATCTATGCAAATTGCTGATGTGTGGGGACAGGCTCCAGAGACCCTAGGGACAAGCCCTAGCAATGTCCCTCTTGCTTCAGTCTGTGCTTACGATTTCTCCAGCAAACATCACTAGCAGGCTAGCTTCCTGACATGGGAGTCAGACATGGAGAGAAAGGATGTTCTCTAAGGAGTTATTGTATTCAAGTGTCTTAGCCATCAAGACTTGTTTACAAGTTGACTCTCTCTTTCTAGGGAGAAGCCCACTGATGTAGATTGAATGCTTGTGTTCATTTCTTCCTCAAATTCACACACTGATACCTGACCCCAGAGTGACAGTGTTAGGAGGAGATTAGACCCTTATGGACATGGTGAAGGGAAAGTCCATTGTCCATCCATGTGCCCTATCAGATGATTCATGTTCAACCTGGGATTCAAGCAAAGCCAAGATACAGGAAAGTTCCCACCAGCTTTTAATTTTTAAATAAAGTGTCTTATGTATTATGTTTTGCATTTACCTGATTGTCCTAGTTGGTCTTAATTGTCAACTGTATACAACCTACAGTCATATGAAAGGAGATGCTTCAATTGAGGAATTATCTACATTAATGAAATGGGAGGTTATCTTCATTGTTATTGTTATATTAGGGCCCAGCTCACTGTAGGTGCTACCATTTCTCAAGCAGGTAGTCCTGGGCTATGTAAGAAAGCCAGGACCTTAAGTTTGAGCAAGCCACCCAGCAGTGTTCCTCCATGGTTTCTGCCTTGAGTTCCTACCTTAAATTCCCTCAACAACGAACTGTGACCTGGGTGTGTAAGCCAATTTACATTTGAACAGAGTGATTCATCACAGCCATACTAAAGCGGTATGAGGACTGTGGAAATCCTGAAGAAATTGTTTCAATTGCCATAGAATACACCAGTGACTTCAGAATGACATCATGACACTGCCCAATCATGACAAGTGATGGGCACAACACAGTGCAGAGCTGTAGGTTCGAGAATGCCTCTGTCCAACCATCCATTTGCTTACCTTTCATAACAGCCTTACATTCCCCGCCCCCACAAAGCAGAACACAAATTAAGCTGACAAGTGGCAGAATCTGAGATCTCACCCACTTCCTGTTTCTATAGAAGTCAATGGCCTAATTTCTGTGCCTTCTTTTGCTCCCATTAGAGAGCTACAGTCACTCAAAGACAGTCCTGCATGTGTCAAGCCAATGGCCATCATAACCCAGTTGTTAACACAAGCTGCCACAAGCTAAGAAGCTTATAGATAACACAAACACATCTGCCAGTGTTCTATTATTATTATTATATAAGTACAATGTAGCTGTCTTCAGACACACCAGGAGAGAGCATCAGATCCATGGGGTTTCTGGGATTTGAACTCAGGACCTCTGGAAGAGCAGTCACTGCTCTTACCCACTGCACCATCTCTCCAGCCCATCTTCCAGTGTTCTCGAAGGTGAGAAGTGTTAAGACGAAGGCATCGGGAGATGATGTCCAGCTAGAACTGCTCACTTTGACCCCATGCTAATGGTGGGGTCGTGGCCTACACACCCCTGAAGACGCTTTGCTAACACCATCCTGTTGGCTCAGCATTTAAACATGGAGACTTCTGAACAGACCCTGGATCCCATGCACCAACTGGGGCTCAAATTCATCCCCCACAGAAAACTAAAGGACTAATAGCACTAAGGCTAGAGCCACCAGAATGATTAAGGGTCTTGTTGTCTTCAAGATGATATTTTCCTTCTTCCCAGACTTCAGCCACAGGATTCCAAAATCCATTAGTGAATGTGATGCTGGAGACAGAAGGGCTAAGAGACAGAGCCCAAGGGGCTGAGGAAGCCATTGCCAATTCCCTTCCTTGCACAGACCCAGGCTGTCTTCCCATCTGTGTTGTTCAGTCTCCCTGCAAGCAAGGAGGTAAGATAGACCCTTCTGAGTCCCCTGGAGAAGCAGAAAGGATGAAAATCGTGGCAGACCTGAGCCCTGGCTCCCTTGCTCCCCTCTGTGATGCCTCTTACCAGGAACTGAAAGCCTTTGTGTCAGCACCACATGATGTATGGTGGGAGATCATCAGTATTTGACTTTTCCAAGTACCCATGGGTCCCTTCTGTCCCCAGTGCTTCCTCTGGGAAAATGACCAAGTCTTTCCAGTTATAGAACAACATGGGGCAGTCACTGTCATGCCAACTTTAAACCAGCTTTGATGCAGGCAAAAGGATGCCAGTCCAGTTGGTAGAGCCTTAAAAACCTCTCTTTCTCTCTCTCTCTCTCTCTCTCTCTCTGTGTGTGTGTGTGTGTGTGTGTGTGTGTGTGTGTGTGTGTGTGCTTGTATGAATAAATATGTATGCATATGTGTGCTTGTGTGTGCATTTATGTGGATACCTATGTGCAACTGTGTATGCATGGCCATATACACAGATGTGTGCACATGTGCATTTGCACATGTAGCACCTGAAAGCATCTGAAACTGAACCAGCATTTCCTTGTTTTCTAGTTTGTTGCAGTCTCACTTCTTACAATGTCAGTATCCAATATAGTCCCTGTAACAGTGGTTATTGAACACTTGGGATTTGTCTGGCCCAAACCCCAAACTGTATGTATGTATTTCACATAGCCACTGGGTTATCAATATCTAAGGTGAAAGGGAAAATGTTATATTTATATGATCACATGCTGAAATAAAACATTTATCTGTAAGTTTAATAGTATATATTAACAAAATTAATTTTATCTGTTTCTGTTTATATTTTTCTACTTATATTTTTGACTCACGTTGGACAACGCTGTCCCAAGAATGTGAACTTGTGAAGCAGAAATTGCACAAAAAACACTTGTATCTCACACTTAAATTTCCAAGAAGGCAATTCTGATTGGCTCAGCTCCAGCCTAAGGATTTGTTATGATTGGCTACTTAACTCCAGGCTTGATGACCCAAGTTCTATCCTCAGTACCTACAAGGTAGAAAGTGAGAACAGACTCTTCAAATTGTCCTCTTACACACACACACACACACACACACACACAGAGAGAGAGAGAGAGAGAGAGAGAGTAAAAATATTTTTTAAATAAAAAAATAAAATTTAATCCATGTGACCTCAGTTCCTGAAGACCCAACTAAACATTCCAATATCATCGTTTAATTCCCCCATCTTGGCCACTAGCCAGTCATCTGAAAAATGGTTATATCCAAGGTTAAGCAGGCTAGCTGGAGCTGCTTGATAGCTTCTAGAAACGTGTGCTATTGTGTCTCTGTTCTTAATGAACAAGTGGCAGCCATATATTTATGTTGACACTTAAGCTTCTTTTTGATGAAGAGATTTCAGACTTTTTCAGGCATGTGGACATAACCACTTGTTTAATCTCAGGACACAATGAGAAGCACACACTGTTCTGTCATAGCTACTTGAGAGATCTGAGGAAAATGTGATGCATCTGCACCTCAGATACATTACAACCAGGGTTAGAGAGATTATCACCCCGAGTTTTCAAGGCCCTGGAAGTGACACCCAGTGCAGCAACAAAAACATTCATCAAAATTTAAGAGGTTTCCTGCTTCTTTGTATTCCTCTCTAAAACCCCCAGAGGCTTAGAATCCTATTAATTTCCAAAATGCTTAACCAAACGTACAGATTACAAAGAGATACAAATTGGGCTGTAAGAATTTAATGAAATTTAAAGAAAGTCTATTTTCCCAGATGCTCCGCAATGAAGAGCACTTACTTCTCTTACAAAGGACCCAAGTTCAGTTCTCAGCACTCACATAAAGAGGCACACAACTGCCTTTAACTCTGGCTCAAAGAGATCTGTCTCCCCTTCTGGCATCGACAAGAATTGCATATGTGTGTGTGTGTGTGTGTGTGTGTGTGTATGTGTGTGTGTCCATATATTTTAAAATAAAAATATAGCTTAAAAATAAATATATACTTATATCCATGATAAAAACTACTACATCAAAGTGTGGTGGTCACTAATTTTAATATATCATTGAAGATGGCCAGAAAAGTCCCTAATGCCTGTGTCTACTAAGGAGCAAGCAGATTTCCCTATATTCACTGGGACAGAACCTGGTTCATATGCAAATGTATTGCCATTGCAACCAATCACATTTTAGCAGCAGAAGTGGAAGCATGAAGGCTTTTTACTTTTATGATGTAAATACTCTCACCTCTCAGCTTTGACATCACTGTTGATTCTAATTCTCCCCCCCCCACCCACCCCAGAGTGATTCTAGTCTATTGTTCCACGTGAGCTTCTCTGCTGGGGAGTGCCCAAGTTTGATGTGGTTATTAAAATGGTGCCGATATAAATTACCATAGTGACAAACACAAATTCATAGCCCGATTTATCCTGTGGGGGCTGAAGTCTTCTACAGCTCTTGGAAAAGTACAGAGCAAATGAAACAGTGGCTCAGAGACTCAAATGCCCATCACCATTAACTGATACTAAAGCCCCAGCAGCCTTCAGCAATGGACAACACGGGGCATTTCCTCTGAATGACACAAGTCTTAAAGGGGCTGAGCGTGGGCCCATCTTCACCCGTGTGGCCTATGTTTATGTCTGCCACACACAGGCTACATTCTGATGACGGTCAAAGAAGGAAACATCCCCACCACAGCAAAGGACTCTCTCTTTTACTTATAATTTTATCAGGCTTGACTCACAACCACGGGGGTCTCTGTCCTCTAGTAATTAACTTGAATATAAACAATAAAAAAGACAGCCACCAAAAGAAGGGCAGGTCCCTTGCACCAGACAGCAAATACCTAGGTAAAAACAGCTGAGGAAAATATACGGGTTTGAGTGAGGGGATATTCTGCACAGTCTTGTCCTTGTTTGACAGGCACATACATCTCTTGTTGCTCCCTCATCCAAATGCAAAAGTTAAAAATAAGAGGTAACACCTGTGTTCTTAAGCAGCACTCTGTGGTGACAACGACTTTCAAGGGAACGGAGTATTTTTGGATAGGCACACTAAGACATCCCTTAAGCGAAAAATCCTCAGGAGGATTTAGACTTGATTCCAACAGGAGAGCATTCGCGAGTTCGTCCTTCTCTCTGTGTGACTGTGGACAGTGTTAGCAGACAGATCCATCCCCTGAATGTCCTTTTTCCCAAGACTTTGTTCCATGCCTGAGGACTCTGTGCCCTTAATATCAAATGCTGATGGATCCCATACAGTGAAGATTCCCTAGGTGTGAATTTAAAGGGAAAAACTCATCTTGCTCCTGTGTTGGAAACAACACTATTTTTATTTATGTTTGTGAGGGTGTGGATGAGTGTGCATGTATAGGCACATGTGTGTGCATAGGTGTACATGTACATGTGTATATATGGGTGTGGAGACCCTAGGTTTGTGCCAAGTGTCTTTCTTGATTATTTTTCACCTTATGTATTGAGGGATGGTGTCTCACGGAATATGGAGCACACCATTCTGGCTTCTCTGGCCACAGGTGATCCACAACATCCACAGGACATTTAAGCAGGCTCTAGGTTACCTACTGAGCCATCTTCCCAGCCCTGGAAGAGAAAAAAAAATTAGAAGTGTTGCTTAAAGGAACCATACTTGCATTGACTCAGAATAATTTTTACTTCCTCCCATTGGCACACTGTCAAACACTAGCGATTCAGATATAAACAAGCAAACAAATCTTATCTGATGCTGGAGAGATGCCTCAGCAGTTAAGAGCATTGGCTGGTCTTTTGGAGGACCCAGGTTCAATTCCCAGCAGCCACATAGAGAGGCAGGAGAGAGAAGGGGGAAAATGAAAAGGCAGAACTGAAAAAGAAATATAGAATCCAAGCTGGAAGGTGAAGGGAAATGGACTCTGGAAGATGTTGTGTAGAAAGATCTTCAGATGCCAACCCAAAATGTAGTTAGAAATTATCAAAGTTACAAGAACCAAAAACCACCTCACTCGCACATGTGCGAGAGTGCGCGAATACACACACACACACACACACACACACACACACACACACACACACATTGTTTCTGGGCATTAACTTGATGTATTGCAAAAAGAAAAGAAGGAAGCACTCCCATTTACAATACCTTCCAAGAGGGATAAATTTAACCACAGGGAAGAAACCATTGCACCAAAACCAAAAACACTGAAGAAAAAAAAATTTTTTTTTTCCTCATCTGAGAAACAGGGAGAAATGTTTCATGCATTCGGAGGACTCCAATAAAGATTTTGTCAAGCACACACACGTGGAGATGCTAAAAGGCTCTCGAAAGATATTGAACAACTCATTATAATGCCAGCTGTTTCTGTCTTGTTTGTTTTCCAAGCCAGGTTTTTCCACCCAGCCCTCACTCTGGCTCTGAAAGGTGGGGAAAGAGATCTAGAATTGGAGCAAAAATAAACCAAGAGGTTCAGGTAAGCAACTCTGAAATAAGAGTCAGAGAGATAAGAGAGGGCCTTTATTCCGCATCTGCTGACAATGACGAAACACCCATCCCTCGCCAGACATCTTTAGGTTTTACACAAACCACAATGGCCACCCAAAAGTGATATTTTGGGGTCCATCCTTGGTCCAGGTAGAAAAAAAAAGGTTTCAGCTTTCTCCATTATAGGTTGACTCAGTGTGAAACACAATAAACAAAGACAACATCAGCCTCCATAATTTTCTCTTTCTCACCCAGAAGTATACACTACCCCCTTCAAGTGCATATGGAAATACCATTGTGGAGGGAGTAAGTTTGAGAATCTCATGCAGGGGAATGCTCCTCTTTGATAGAACATTTGCCTGCAGCTTGGAGGCAGGTGAAAATGTTTTCCTGGAAAGAAAAAATCAGTCTTCTTGATTTAAATATCCACAGCTGGAGGGTCTAGGGATATATCTCTGTAGATAGGACTCCTGCCTAGCATTGATGAAGCCCTAGGTTTGATCTTCAGCATCACACACTCCAGGCAAGAGGACCAGGCTGGGCATGGGGTGAATACCTTTAATCTCAGCAGAGGCAGGTAGATCTCTGTGAGTTCAAGGCCAGCTTGATCTGCATAGGGAGTTCCAGGACAGCCAGGACTCTGCAGAGAGACCCTGTATCAAAATAACAAGAACAAAAGAATCGGGATTTTGAGGTCATCCTCGGCTACACAAGAAGTTTGAGGCCAGCCTGGGCTACATGAGTCTCTGCCTCAAAAAAAGGACAGAGGAGAAAGAGGAGGAGGAGAGAGAGGAGGAGGAGGAAGAGGAGGAGAAGGAGGAGGAAGAGGAGGAGGAGGAAGAAGAGGAGAAGGAGGAAGAGAAGGAGGAGGGAGAGACCTTGGGGCTTCTGAGATAGTAATAGGCTTTCATTAGACAGTGATGGGTAGAAAACAGACCTGGGAATCTAAAGACAATGGGCGGGAGAATTTTAGCATAAAATTTCCCTTTCAATGCCACCAGGCAGGATTTCACTCCTTGCTTTTATTCAGGGCCAATCTGTCACTTGAGGCCTTATGTCATAATCCAATAGGGTGGCTCACCTTGATTTCAGCATGAAAAATGGCCTTTTCCATGCTGCCTCCCTAGAGGGGGAAATGGATTTGAACTTGTGACATGCAACAGAGTAGTCATCTCGCTGAGTGATGGAAGGTGGCAGAGGTTAGCGTGGGCAGTCAGAGCCTGTGCTTGCATTGACCCTGCGGGAACTTTCTGGCTCCCTTCCAGACCTAGAGCGTTGGGCGGAAGTGAGTGCAGAGAGACTAAATGCAGAACGAGGGGGCCCCCGCCTGGAAAAATCACCATCATTTCTTCCCTTTTGAAGGAAGGTAGACATACCTTCAGTCTAGAAAGTGTTTACAACTCTGCGTGGAAACCTTAGTGACACTGTAAATAGGTCCTGGCTTGTTATGGCTGACGCACAGGGATCGCAGTTGATTAAAACGGAAGGCAGATATTTACAGCAGTGTGGTCAATACAAAAAACTGAAAATTTTCTGAGCTTTCTCCGGCAACATTTGTAACATTTTACTGTACCGGAGTGCCTGGAGGTTGCTTCTCAGAGACCCACTCTCCGGTTTTCCTGTCGAATTTTGGAAGCAGCCACTTGGCATTCCTCCAACCACCTCTCCCGATGCTTAAGAGAGCCACACATGCGTTCTGCCACTTGGGCTGAAGAAGTTTAATTCAGACAACGCATCCATCCATCATCTGGCCAAGGGAAATAGATGCCCTGTTCTCATAGCTCATTGGATATTTCAAGGTCCAAAAGAATTCAGGAAATGCTGTAAAACTGGCTCTAAACCTTCGAAGAGCAAACGCAAACCGAGCAAAGAAACCAATTTTCTCCTGATAGCCTATTTATCTACCCAGTTCATCGCTTTTTGTTGTTTATATTGTTGATGTTGTGGTGTTTTGTTTTATGTTTTTTCAAGACAGGCATTCACTATGTAACTCAGACTGGCCTCGAACTCAAGAATCTGCCTGCTTCTGCGTTTCAAGTGCTGGGATTAAAGGCATGTGCCCCTTTTCTAAATAAGAGGTATTTGGGGATTTGGATTTGCGTTTGATTTTGGCTTTTGTAATTTTTTACAGTAGCCTGCTTCCAATGTTTTTTTTTTAAATCTGTTTCTGTTTATTTTTTTATTTAAGTTTATTTTTCATTTAAATGCCTAAAGAGGTAAATTCTTTAAAGACTATGGAACTTTTAAGTTGGACAGTGTTTTATAGGAGGATACAAACATGAGACTCTGAAAAACAGGTTTCCATTTTAAAGTACTGGGCTAGAGAGATGGCTCAGAGGTTAAGAATATGTGCTGCTCTTACAGAGGACCCAATTTTAATTCCCAGCACCCACACTGGGTGACTCACAACATCCTGTAATCCCAACCATAGAGGATCTGACTCCTTGTCACCAGGAGCACACCTGCACACTCAGAGACAGACAGACAGACAGACAGCAGACACACACACACACACACACACACACACACCACAGACACAAATAAATTAAAATAAAATCTAAAAAAAATGCATGTAACTATTTACCCAAGAATGCGTTCAGGTAAAACATGAATGACTGAACAAACCACAGATCTCTTGTCCACCCCCAAGGATTTGGGGCTCAGCAATTAACAATAAGCAGATGTTTGGACCTAGGGTGTTTTTACCTGCTTAGACATCAGTTGTCCAAGAAATGGCTTCCCGGAGCAGAAGGTGTGCACTGGCAGCTACTGCCCCAGCCTCAGCCTCTGGCCCCACTGTAGTAGACTAGAGTGTTCATTGCAGGTCAAGTTCCCTGCGTAGCTGTTTCGTCCAGGTTAGGAGCAGCACTCACACAGAGGGATGGCATTCACTTAAATACCGCTGGGGTGAATGGTAACTTTCCATGATGACTTCCCACTCCGAAGGCCCAGAGGACTCCCTTCCCTGAGGCATTGCTGCTAACCCTTCCAGACGATTGGTTTCCCCTGCCCCCTCGAGCCGTCCTGCACACTCTGATGAGAACTCTACTGGAGACCCTCTGCAGATTTCCCCAGCTCTTCCTGCCATGACAGTGACAGATACCCTTCTGACCACCAGTCCCTTGCCCGGGGCTCAGCTCCTTCTCCAAATGATAGGCAGGATGATAGCTAATCTTAGCGGCCAGTTTTCTTGGTTCTGTGATTAAAATAAGACCTGTGCGTGTCTGTGTGGGTATATAAGGATGGATCCTGAAAGGGTTAATCACATTAGGAAAAACCTTCCCCCCAGAGTGGGTAACAGACCAGGATAGAGGGCTCTGAGAGAGATACGGTGCTGCTGTGGCCTGCCCACCTTTTCTGCTCGCTGCTGAGTGCATCTACCCTGATGCTGTTGGCTCAGCTGCGGCATCCTTACTTGGCACAAGAACCCAGCATCTGTGGCTTTTCGATGTAAACCGAAGACCAGCAGCTCTCCAGGAAGCTTTCTGGCCTTCAGCACCAGACTTGGACTGCTGAGACATCCGGCTCAGGGTTTCAGCCTCCCTGGCAGGTTGCCATTGTTGGTCTAGTAGGTCTTATCATGTAAGTCAAAACAGTCTACCACGGGCGGTTCTCTACCTTCCTAATGCTGCCAGCACAGTGTGGTGACTCCCAACCATAAAACTGTTCTGTTGCTGCTTCATAATTTTATAATCTCGCTACTGTTAATATGAATCGTAATATAAATGTCTGAGATGCAGGATATCTGATATATGATTCCAAATGGGTTGTGACCCAAGGGTTGAAAATCACTGGTCTGTGTGTGTGTGTGTGTGTGTGTGTGTGTGTGTGTGTGTGTGTGATCTAATATCCCATCATATAATTTCCAGTCTAGCTGATACTAAATGATCTGTTCCGAAGAGTCATGTGACACTTTCCCCAGGAATATACCACACACACCAATCTGCTCACCCCGTGTAGGAAACCCAAGTCAAACCAAAAGCAACAGGTGCCCAAAAGGCCAGCTTGGTAAACTGAATTTTAACTGGGTATTTTGGATAGGGTTTCTATTGTTGTGATGAAATACCTTGACCAAAAAAGCAAGTTAGGGAGGAAACATTATTCATCTTACACTTCCAGTTTGCTGCTCATCAGCAGAGGAAGTCAGGACAGGAACTCAAAGGAAGCAGGGCAGGAACCAGGAGGCAGGAACTGATGCAGAGGCTATGGGTGCTACTTACTGGCTTGCTCCTCATGGCTTTCTCAGTTTGCTTTCTTATAGAACTCAGGACCTCCTGCCCAAGAACAGCACCACCCACCATGCCGCTGGACCCCCTCCCATCACTAAGAAAATGCCCTACAGCTGGATCTCATGGAGGCATTTTCTCAATTGAGGCAGCTTCCTCTCTGATGACTTTGCTTGCGTCCAGTCAACACAAAACCAGACAGTACACTGGCGTCACTTACAGCCAGGCTGATCAGGGACTCTTCCCCAAGCAGGTGTTGACCGCTAGCAACACTGGTGCAGGGTCCTCCTCGGGACTCCTGTGACTTTCAGGTTTTCCCAGATGGTTAAGCTTGCTTGTCACTGGAGTATCCAATCCAGGCTCCTTCCTAAAGGGAGGGTTACGTTAAAGAGCACATAGTCAGGTTCTGTGCCCAAATTACACCCACTGTACTCACTGGGTTATAACTGTCTGTAGGTGCTGTTCCAAGGATCCCCTACTCCACAGTGGTTCCATCCCAACACGCTATTGACTTTAGCTCGGCAAAAGTGTTTATTGGTTCTTTTTCTCTGACTTTAAGCTGCGCTAGTCATTGTTCTTGGTGAAATATTGTGTATCACAGCTATTAGTCTTTGCTGGCTACAGGGTAACGGGGGTGCCATCTATCCCGTGAGCGTCAGGAGGAAGCCCTGCCCATCCATCCTTCATTACTTCCCCTCGCCGGAGACCCTGGTCACCCTGCCGCAGCGATCGATTCTTCCTTCAGCACCTCGCTGTGGGCTGCTCGCCCGTTTCTGCACCTCTCAGACATCCATTCTCGCAGGCTCTGGTGGGCTTCTGAGAATGAAACACCTGGAAGAAAACAAAACATAAAGAATAAGAGAAAATCTATACTAGGTTTCCAGTCTTCACAATTCCCACGCTTTGAAAGAGTAAAATTATGTGTATGTATGTGTATGTGTATATGTATATGTACATGTAGCCGTACCTGTATCTGTGTATGTGTATATATGTATATATTCTAGGAGCCCCCCCAAATAGCCCAGATTGTTTGCCTGCTATGCATTTCTATGTGTGTATGTGCATGTGTGAATAGTGTTTCTAACTGCATGTGTGTTTGTATACATCTTTATGGGTATGTTTCGGTGCTTATATGTATATGTGTCTGTGTGTACATATGTGTATATTGAGTTTGTATGTGTATATGTATATATGTGTATGTGTTTGTATATATGAGTGTGTTTGTGTGTATATGTGTGTATGTGTTCCTGTGTACATGTATGTGAGTACATGTGTCTACTTGAGTGCATCTGAGGCATGTGCCTTTATGTGTGAATATATGTGTCTGTATGCATGTGTTTGTATGCGAGTGCGCATATATGCATATCTATCCCTCCGTGTGTGTGTGTGTGTGTGTGTGTGTGTGTGTGTGTGTAGGTGTGTTACCACTCTGAGAAGCTGTACTCTCCAGTGGGTGTGCTCTGCATCACTGCAGGGCTGCCTCATGGGAATTGAGCCTCTCACCACTGCACTGTTGGTTGAAAATGTGGAACCTAAAGAGTCTAAAGTGGCCAAATTAAGCCCTGCTGGGTCTTTCCTCTCCACCATCAATCCACATACTTTCACAGAAGGGTGAGATGTTCCTGGTGTGAGATCAGTGTTCACAGAAAGCACACACACAAACACACACACAGGCACATGTACACACACAAGTTCATGTTTACTTTTAGGGCACCAGGGAGAAAACAGACTCTGGGTTTTTAGAGAGTAAACCGTTGTCAGTATTTTGAGTTTAACAGAGAGAAGACTGCTGTGTACCTGCTTGGTCCCACCGCCTGAGCAGAACTGGAGGGTTCTGTGGGGTTGGCTCTGCTGAACTTAGTGCACTAGAAGAGGCATTGGTGGGTGAATCTCTAAGAGCAGGGAGGCCTGGATGAACCTATAGACCTGGGTTCACTATGCTTCTCACAAAACAGAAATCACACACAGGACCCCTGACTGTGGGTGTGTCCTTACATTAGTGACTGGCCTCCTACAGGTCCTTCCCAAGGCATAACAATTATAGTTAAGTAGAAATTTATTCATATCTCTTCTCCCCTTCTGCTGCCTCTGTCTTCTGTCTCTGCTCACCTGTATCTCTCTGCCTTTCTCAGACACTCCTCCTCCTTCCCTCCTCTCTGACTCTCCTGTATCTCTCGTCTCTCCTCCCTCCATCCCTATCTCTGCCAATCAAAATAGGCAACATTCTAAAGCATGACATGATACTGAAATACCAGACAGTGTGTGTTGCATGGAGCTAAGGATCACATGCACAGGCAGGACCCTGTTGCCTGCCAGCACTGCAGAGACATTCAGAGGAAAGGAGAAGGTAGATGTGATTGGACTCAAGGACTTTTCTATGGATGACACATTCTTGTCTTTCTTGTCCTTCTGACAGGGGCCTCAAGTGACCCTAATGACAGAAAATGAGCCTCTCAGATAAGCACAAAGTGCAGATGCTGCGGGTGGATGCATGGGGCATGGCCATTGTGAGCTGCCAGGAAGAAAGGCAGGTGGAGTCTCTGAGGTCAGCACAGATTTTCAGCTGTCCTCTCGCAGTATGGTGATTTAGGGCAAAGGATTTTCCAAGGAGAAACTGATGGGCAAAAATTAATAAGGCGGCTGCAAGGTCAGCCTTTCAGCGGTTGTCACTTCTTGGCTGGACGAGCATTCCAGCTTTCCCACAGAAGATGGCTGCTTCCAGAACATCAGCCTCGTTGTTGTTGCCAGTGGCTTCCACCACCTCGGGGATGAGGATGTTGTTAAATTATCAGCTAGCATTTCTCTGCAGCCACTGGAGGCACATGCGTGCGTGCGTGCGTTGCTGCATGCATGGTGCATGAGTACGTGCATGGGTGGGTGCGTGCATGCGTGCGTGCACATGACTGAGTGTGGATTCACCATAGATGGCAAAGGACGACCTCACTAGCAAGCCTCAAGATACCATCCACTTTGTATTCAGGACAGAATCCTCCCTCGTTGGCCTGGAACTAACCAGGTAGTTTAAGTTAACACTAGTGACCCCCAAGGATCCACCTGTCTCTACCCTACCAGTGCTGGGGTTATAAGTGGGTACCACCACACCCAGCTTTTTTTTACATAGGTTCTTAGGGTTGAACCCAGCTTCTTGTACTTGTGAAGTGGGGAACGCTTTACCCACCCATCTCTCCAGCCATCAATGGAGTCTTGATAGAGATGAAAACCAAGGGTACTACAGAGCTGTCCGGTAGATTCTAGAAGAGAGGTAAACTCAGCTTTGACGTAAGATTAAGAGTTACCCACAAACAGTTCATGATCCATAAGGTGTGTGTGTGTGTGTGTGTGTGTGTGTGTGTGTGTGTGTGTATGTGTGTGTGTGTGTGTGTATACATGTGAGGGCTAGGTTCCTTTATTGTTCTCTGGATTATTCCCTAGCAAAGTCTCTCCTAAAACAGGAGCACTTGCTGTTCTTCTAGAGGTCCCAGTTTGATTCCCAGCACTGTTGTGGGGCACTTGACAACCACCAGTACCTCAGATTCTAGAGGAATGTGATATCTTCTCCTGGACACCTTGGGTATTACACTCATGTGGCACAAACATGGAGACACATATACATGCATAAAATTTTAAATTTTTAAAATATTTTTTAAAGAAGGGAGCATTTTTTCTACTTGCTTTGTAAACTCTAAGTTCAGGTCCTTTCAACTATTCACTCACAATAACTCTCCCATCTATAAACTATTTGGGACAAAGGTTCTCTCTCTCTCTCTCTCTCTCTCTCTCTCTCTCTCTCTCTCTGTGTGTGTGTGTGTGTGTGTGTGTGTGTGTGTGTGTGTGTGTGTATCTCTGTCTGCCTCGGTCTCTCTCTCTCACATACACACACATTTAATAGCATTGCAAAGAGGCAGAGAGTTCTTCTTGCATCATGGAACACTATGGGCAGACAACAAAATCAATAACTATATTCCAAAATGAAGAAATTGTTTATTGAACTGCTTCAACAGCCTATTTTTGTAATAGAACAAAATACAACCAAGCCAGCTATTTATCTGTCCCCAGATCCTGTGTCTTCCCTCCAGGACTCAAGTTCCTACAATTTCCAGTCTGAGTCACAATGTGACCCGAGATTACCTTCCAATCTTATCTTCTATCCCTTGCTTACAATGGATGCCCGACTCTTCCTCCTGGTTCAACTGTTTTCCCCATTCTTAAAGCCCCACTGTATAATAATAGTTCCCTCCTTTCTCTCAAGATTCCTCCGAATCCCTTGAAGCCCCATTTCTAGATCTGACATATCAAGATGACAATTCTGCTAATCATAATTACACTGTGGGGACTAGAGACCAGCCTGTGTTGCAGACAGCCATTCTTCAGGCATAGCATGGCCATCACACAACTTGGCTCATTAACATTCCCTCCTGGTGTGGAGAAGGACTCACCAATAGGACATATGGACTTTTCCTCATCCCCACCCCATCCCTAGATAACAAATTACTGGTGGAGGAGAATATTTTTTGTTAGTGGCTTAAATGTGAGTCTCCCCACAGGCTAAGGTGGTTTAACACTTGGTACCCAGCAGGAGGTGCTGTTTTGGAAGGGTATGGAACCTTTAGGAGGGGGATCCTCACAGAAGTGGTGTCTGGTTTTGAGTCCTAAAGATCTGACAGCTCTCTGGGACCCATCTGCCAACCACAGTCTCCATTGTAGCTCCTCAGATACTCCCACCAGCTCCCCAGTATCTCTCTTTGCCTCTTCATTTCTACTTCCCTTCCTCTTTCTGCAATTGTTGCTCTCAACTTCATTAACTGCATCATCATTTTTCTGACCCCTTCCACAGCTCAGTGGCTGCTATTAAGACAACTTGTGGTACCCAACTCAAGACTGGGGTTGTTCAGGAGCTGGAGTGTGAGCTGAAGCAACCAGGAGACAACTTAAGGTTCTGTATTGTTCACAGCAACAGAAAAAATAATCAACACAGCAGTCAACCATTGCCAACTCTTCATCTGTCAAACAGTGGGTACCAATAGCTGAACTTGAATAAGGAATCTGGTATTTGAGTATCAGAAGCTAGACTATACAGGGTCCATGCACTACATCATGTCATAGCATTGGTTCTGCATACAGAACTTCTACTGGCTGGTTTTATGTCCACTTGACACAAGCTAGAGTCATCAGAGAAGAAGGAGCCTCAGTTGGAAAATGTCTCCATGAGATCTAGCTGTAAGGCATTTTCTTAATTAGTGATCAATGGAGGAGGGCCTAGCCCCATTATAGATGGTGCCATTGCTGGGCTAATTAATGGTCCTGGGTTCTATAAAAAAGCAAACTTAGCAAGCCATACGAAGCAAGCCAGTAAGCATCAGTCCTCTGTAGCCTCTGCATCAGCTCTTGCTTCCAGGTTCCTGACTTTTTTGAGTTCTTGTCCTGACTTCCTTTAGTGATGAAGAATGATGTGGAAGTCTAAGTTAAATAAACCCTTTCCTCTCCAATTTGCCTTTTGAACATGGTGTCTCATTCACAGCAATAGAAACCCTAAGTAAGACAAGTTGATACCAGGAGTGGGGTGTTGCTATGACAGACAGCCATGTTTTAGGGAGAATTGTGGAAGGACCTTGGAATTTTGAGCTAGAAGATTCATTGTGTGTTGAGAGCTTAGAGAGATGTTGTTGAGGAGCTTTAAAGATAAGACAGTTAAGAGCAGTGCAGAAGATGGAGGCCTGGCTTTCAAAGTTTCAGAGGGAGATTTGAAGACTCTATCAGGGATGTCTGCTGTTTTAAATTAAGATTCTTTGGTTCTGGTTAGCTGGGTCTGAAAAAAAAAATCAGTCACAATTAACAAGAGACTAGCATCACTGATGTGAAGGTTTTATATCACCAAGACAACTGATGCTAGTGAGCTGGAGCCAATACATCAGCACTGATCAGGAAGAGTCCAGCATCATTGAGGAGAAAACCTCTGGGAAGTATTTTCTGACAGCACAGAGAAGCTGAACTCCAGAGGTAGCCAAGGTCCGACCTTGTGTTGGCAGCAAGACTTGCTAAGAGTCTTGTATAAAAGTCACCTAGGGGATACTCATTTTAAAGGGATCATGGAACGCACCCGAGGCTTGGCAGTATAAGAGGCCACACTGGTGAAGGTGCAGCCTCTGTGACAGATGAAGGCCAAGGACTGAAGGGTTCATGCCAAGGAGTTGAGGCTTGGTACCACGAAGAGATCCAAGGAGAGGCTATTCTTTCAGATAACCCCAGTTTGTGTGTCAAGTTAACATAAAAATAGCCAGCACAGAAATGCCAGAAGAGTGTGTCAGAACCCATAGATCTGGTGATAATGGCAGTTGTGAACCATCAGGCATAGGCACTTGGAACTAACTGAACTTGAGTCTTCTGCACATCATCTTGTGCCCTCAGCCAATGAGACATTTCTCTGGGTCACTATTGTTCATTTTGAACCAATCACAGACACTTATCCTTGAAGAAGCTACAGTAATCCTTCCACATAGGGAAGTATGTCCCTTCAGCCCAAGATGACTCGTATAGTCTTGCGATCCACAAGAGTCTAGTTCAGTTTCAGACAGCTCTCGCAGAGGCTGTACCTCCAGCAGCCAGCTCCTGTCTTTGTACAGTTGTTAAAGGCATCTGTTGTATGTTTTGGTGCTGGCAGTCCCTCTGGCTAGTGGACTGATAATTCTTTTTTTTTCCCTCTAAGGTAACCCAGAGAGCAGCAATTAAACTGTCAAATTGCCCCCACCCCCTATGTCTTTGCTTACTTACAGGGAAATGAACAACAGAGGAAATGTTTGCACTGTGGATGTTCTTAAAGCCTTGTAGTTAACACTGATAATGCAACAGATTTTGACAATGCATTCACAATCCCTGACACCTGCCCCATACCCCATGAGAGGTGGGGATCCCTCATCTGTCTAAAGGAGACATTGATGCCAATGCTGAAGACAATATAATATTTTCCTTTTCATATGCACAGGGCCTGGGGCTTAGTCACCTGCAACCAGAGGAGTCCTGATGGGTACCATCTTCTCTCACACTGCCTTAGTCTCTACCAATATCACATTTGCATCCCGTCCACATTCTCTCCTGTACCTGCATTTTTATTACACCATGACTATCAAAGAAAGGTGAATTTTCATCTACTCTTTAGGCCAAATGTTTGCTTTGCCATAAGTCCCCTTGGAGAGGCTGGTGGATCAATCCTGGGACTCCAAGTCCTCAGCATACACCAATGGATCATTTAAGGGGAGGGAGTTTTCAGTCACATGACCGCAGCCCCCACAACCTCTGACTCAACACAGATTTGCTAAGCTGTGTGGCTGCCATGTAATATTTTGGGGAGCTTTGCTTCCTTCCAGGCTTGGCATCTCACCCCACCTCTGCTCCTTGCTTTCTCTTTGTGACTCTGAGCTATGAATTTATCAAGTGGTGGGCAGAGTTCCCCCCTCTGCTGCCAGATCTGTGGGAAGATGAGCAACAGAATGCTCAGTGTCTTAGCAATGGGAACAAGAGAGAAAGCCCTGCCAAGGCTCCATCTTCTCTGACGTCACCACACTGCAATTTTAAGACCTTGACATGACCTTTCAGGATCTCTGAGGGCAGCCAGAGCTAAGGGGAAACTGAGGGGTGTTCATGGTCATGGGCTTGAAAACACTTCCCACCTCTGCTACCCTGGAAGCACTACATCGTTGCATGATCACCAATATCCAAGCCACTAGACAGAGGAAGAAAGGAGGTCTGAAGGCTGCCTTTCCTGTCACTCACAGGAAGCAGCTGACATGGTCCCCAGTGAAGTCACTTGGGTCAGATTGTCAGGAAGGAAGGATCTAAACGTTTCTGTCAGAGAACCATTTGATGCTGGTGCTAAATTATCTCTTGTTTGGGAGAAATAAAGAAATCTGCTAGCCAGGTATCTCAGGAGAGAGCCTGGAGCAGAAAGAGGAAATTAGACAAAAAAAAAAAAAAAAAAAAAAAAAGGAACAGGGCACTGGAGAGATGGCTTAAAGGTTAAAAACACTGGCTGCTCTTAGAGAAGACCTGAGTTCAATTCCTAGGACCTGCATGATGCCTCACATCCATTTATAATTCCACTTCCAGGGAATCCAATGTCCTTTATGGCCACCAAGAATGCTCACGGTGCATAGACTTACAGGCAGGCAAAGCACTAATACTAAATAAATTGTATGTGTGCCCCCCTCTCTCTCTGTCTCTCTGTCCCTCTGTCTCTGTCTGTCTGTCAGTCTGTCAGTCTGTCTGTCTGTCTGTCTGTCTCTCTCTCTCTCTCTCTCTCTCTCTCTCTCTCTCTCTCTGTGTGTGTGTGTGTGTGTGTGTGTGTGTCACAAAAAAAATAAATAAAAACCAGAGTGTGGCTACAGCAGTGTTATCAATACTGGTTTATACTGGCATACAATGGCAATCCAGTTGTCCCCTGTCTCAGTGAAGGATATTCTCCAACACACTGTATACCTAGAACCATAGAGTATGTTAAACACATGCGCTTTGTGTTTTTTCCTGTGAACATGCACCTCTGATCAAGTTTAACTCATAAATCCCCTCACTATAAGGTTAAAAATAGTAACCAGCACTTGCAATACTAAACTCATTTGTCCCTTTACTGAGTTGATGCATTTTTTTACTTCTACATTTTCACTCTTTAAGTGAAAGCACTATACAGATGGCATTAGGAGTCACTTTTGGACTTTTGGGATTCTTATTAAGTAAAATGAGTTACTTTGGCTTAGCAATATGATAAAAACTGCATTAATCCAATCCCTAAGAAGGCTGCTGGCTAATTAATGGGAGGGTAACATATACAGTATGATTACGCTGAACCCAGCCTATGATTGTGTCTTTGTTAGGGTTTACTACTGTGAAGAGATACCATGACCAAGACAACTCTTATGAAGGACAACATTTAATTGGGGCTGGCCTACAGGTTCAGAGGTTCAGTCTATCATTAAGTCAGGAGCATGGCAGCATCCAGGCAGGCATGGTGCAGGAAGATTTGAGAGTTCTACCTCTTGTTCTGAAGGCAGCTTAGAGAAGACTGGCTTCCCAGGTATTAAAGTCCACACCCACAGTGACACACCTACTCCAACAAGGCCATACCTCCTAATAGTGCCACTCCCTGGGCCAAGCATATATAAACTATCACAGACTGGGATGAAGGAAGACAGGGTGGAATTCTATTTTACAACCAAGAATGACGCACTGTTCAAACTTATGAAGTGATTTTTTTCTGGAATTTTCTATCTAAAAATTTTGGACTCTGGATAAGCATAAGCAAAACTAAAGAGAACATTAACTCCTGTAAGACAGAAAATCACATGGATTGTATTATATATGACCTTACTATATAGTGTAGAGTTAAAAGATACCTGGGGTATTAAGTTTCCCAAGCAACCTTGGGTAAGTTCAAACTTCTCTCCATCTCTGAATCTGAATGGATCATCTTCAATCACCTTAGGGCAGTGGTTCTCAACTTCCTAATACTCCAACATTTTCATACAGTTCCTCATGCTGTGGGACCCCCAACCATAGAATTATTTTAATGGCCACTTCATCACTTTAATTTTGCTATGGTTACAAATGGTGATGTAGACATATGTGTTTTCTGATGATCTTAGTTGACCCATGTGAAAGGAATCACAACTCATAGCTGGAGGAACACTCCTTTAGAGTAATATGACATATATCATGGTGTTCTTGCATGATTTTTTTCCCCTGGGCCCAGAGAAAGTTTACAAACTTTTATTTCTAAAAATGACCATTATATTAGGTCTTTTCCCCACTGTGGTGCCTGTGACAAAATATCTGACAAGAATCAAATAAAGGAAGGACATATCTGTTGTTTTGTAATCAAGGGTGACAGTCCATTAAGGAGAGAAGGCATGGCAGGAGCCGGAGGCAGCTGGTTACATGGTATCCACAGTCAGGAAGCAGAGAGAGATGGATGCTGGTGCTCAGCTCACTGTGTCCTTTGTATTCAGTCTGGCATCCCAGCCCATGGGATGGTCCTGCTCATATTCAGGGTGGGACCTTCCTTCCCAATTAACCCAATCTAGAAAACCCCCTCACAGACACACCTAGAGAGGTCCCTCCTGGATGATTCATACCTCCTATGAAATCAACAATGAAGATTAATCATCACAACCATATAGCAAATATTTCCATTTTTTAAGAACAATTAAGTCTCTTATCAGCGCCCAACACTCTGCCCCTGTACTGTGGAAGCAACCATTAACGATGTGCGGCTGTGCCCAACTTGAATTTATCCATAAAATTTATTCATAAAAGTAACAGGTGACCCATATCTGGTGTGCAGATAATAATTTTCTGATCCTCTACCCCAGACTACTTGGGTTTCAGCACCAGCTTTTAAAACCATGTGGTTTGGGGGCTGGAGAGATAGCCCAGTGGTAAAGAACACTGGCAGCTCTTGCAGAGAGAACCTGAGTTCAGTTCCCTGCATCCAGGGCTCGTGCCCTCTTCTGGCTACTTATGTGCACTGCACACATGCAGTGCACAGACACAAGCGCAGAGGAACCACCCATACACATAAACTCAAAACAAACAAATCTTTTAATGCCGGCAATGTCCTCTCACAACATGATGTCATCTCCCAGGGGAGTATCTGAGCATACAATTTCTAAGAGTCTCCAACAGAAATCTAATGTGTGTGCATTCATAGTTGGGAATCACATGCCCATTAGAGAGAACTCAAGGGGATATTTTTTTTTAGGTGTGGTATAAGAAAAGCAGCTAAAGGTTAGCTGAGGAGATTTTTCTTGTGGGTGAAATGAAAATAGAGTTGGGATGCTGAGCACCCTAAAAATAGAATTCTGTCTTTTCACATGTCCTCCCTCCGTTACTCCAGGCAAAAAGCAGCCAGTTCTAAAAACTTTAAAGGGACTCTATTCTAGAATCAGTTGCACAAGTCCCCAAGGGGGACAAAAAGCTGTAGTATGTGTCACTAACTTTGAATGTAAGTTGGAATTTCCACAGGTATTATTATCTGAACATCTGTAGGTACCTGTATCCACGGCACTTCCTAAATTATTCCTTTTTTATTTCTACAATGTTTCTTAGGCACTTAGTTCCCTTCCCATGTTTAGCCTCTTTCTCTTAATAATTTTTCATTTAATTTAGGTTGTGAATATCCAGTGTCTCGCCTTTTTGCAGCTACTAATGTCTACAGCATAGATCTCTTTTTTAAAAGGGATTTTTTTTAAATCTGTATTTTGTATGTCTGAGCCTTTGTCTGCAAGTATGTGCACCACATGCATGCAGTACCCACGGAGGCCAGAAGAGGGCATCAGATCCCCTGAAACTGGAGTTACAATGGTTGTGAACTACCATGTGGGTGCTAAGAATAAAACTTGGATCCTTGAGAAAAGTAGCCGCACCTCTTAACTGCTGGAGGCTCCATTGCATGGGTTGAGGTCTTGGGTTTTGTGTAAGGGAGAAACTGAGCTGATCACCAGCTGACTGAATCCCTTACTGCCAGGATTTCCACACCATGATGGACTGTGCGCTCTGTGAACCAAACCCAACAGTCTCTCATTTAAGTTGTTTTTGTGTTTTATCACAACAGGAGAGTAATTAAGACAAGATGCCCCTCTGAGCCTTACTGTTACTACTCAGTAAGTGGGGCATGGTAGGGACTGGGTGCCAAAAGAAGAATGTCATGACCAAAAGAAAGTCATTTCTGCAAAGTTCTAAAATCAAAACTCATTACAGGGAAAGAGATCACCATGACAGCTGTTATGGCTTACCATGATGCAGTAGAAATCTACTATGATGCAGTCACAATTTAACATGATGAAACCAAAGTGTATTATGATGTAATGTTGTTATCATGACACAAGAGAAATCTATTACGTTTCAGTCGTGACTTATACTAGAAACATTGTCATGTCGTACACAATAGATAATATGACGCAAGTCTATAACACAACAGAAAATGTCTATAACACAACAGAAAATTTTTCCATAATGTAGTAGGTCCTAAAAGATCTGACGGCTTTGTGTGATGAAATAGGAATAGGACAGAGAACACAGCAGGTCACCACAGGTGCTTTGATTTATTGTGATACCAAGGCTGTTTCTTTATCACATAAAAGAGAAGCAACTTCATCCTTACACAACAACTTTTTTCCCCTGGTTCCAGACAGAGAATGTGGCAAAGCACCCTTGAGCTGCTGATCTCAGACTTCCTGTCACCCTCAGCTCGATGTGAGGTAACAGCACACTCACAGGCTTCCTCCAGCTCAGATGCTGAACAGACAGGACCTCTCCAACCTGCCACCGTTCTGGAAAATGTCAGGCAGGAGAGAACAGTTTGTGGAATTTCTGTAACAGAAACCGCCACCTGAGAGTCAGTTGTATAGTGACGTCACGTAAGTCCCCAACTTCCTTGTGGCAAGAAGTGGAAAGTATGTGTGCCTCGTGGGAAAGGTGTGCCTCCTCCGAAACATTTAGCATCCTGTTTCCGTTCTACCCAGAACACACAACGATGTGTCAGATTTTCCCGAAGTGTTCAGCAGGTGCGTGAGATGTCTGTCTTCCTACTGCATTTGCAGACAGGCAGTCCTCTTGAGACCATGCTATAGACCTACCTCCACTATCAAAGAATACTTAATCCAGCCCAAAGCCTTAATGATTTTAACGATTCCCCCCAATACTAAACACAACCCCCAAATCCTATAAATTGCCTTTGCTAACACTTTCATGTTGAGGAAAAACTCACAGAACCCCGTGGCCTGTGTTCTTCTCCCCAGTTGCTGCAAGTCGATAAACACCAATCTGTTCAATAACAAAGATCAAAGACTGGCTGTGCTCTCCTGATCTTCAGGCTTTGTTCCTGGTGTTTAAATAAATCAGAAGCTCATTGCTAGTTTTTTTTTTTTTTTTAAGTCGGTCACGCTGCAAGTATGAAGTTGTGCACATGTTTTTCCTGTTTAACTGGACCCTAAGGAATCCTGGAGAAAGACCCTAGAGTGAATGGCCCATGTTTCCTCATTATCATCACAACCTTTCGATGAGAAAAAAGCAGTAAGCACTCAGGACAACCAAGGACTCACCTACATCCCACCACAGAATGAACAGAGAAGAGGTCCAGACACTGCTTTCTGGGGCCTTTCAAAAGCAAGAAATACTATTTATGAAGAGTTATGAAGAGTTAGCGATGGAGGCTGAAAAGTTGTCTCAGTGATAAAGAGAGTTTGCTGCTCTTGTGGAGGACCTAGCACCCACATCAGGGCAGGGAAACAGCCACCTGGAACTCCAGCTCCGGTGAATCTGGCGCCCTCTCCTGGTTGCTGTGGGTACCCGCACTCTCGTGCACTGGCATAAAAAAAGGGGAAAGCAAAATTAAAGTTAGTGGTGGGGGGGAGGGGCAAATGAAGAGCCAAGAAACCAGGACAGGAACCAAAAGCAACTGATGTCACAGAGTGAACAAGAATAAAAAGAGTGGGAACTTGTCCCAATTTCTTGTCAGTGATCAAATAATAGGAATCACTGAGCCACAGTGCCCTGTAGTCACCCACAAAAGACTGGGATCCTCTGAACAGAAGTGTCAGAATGGGGGAAAGCCCCCCAAAGTCTCTATCAACAAGCACAGACACCACTGCATAGCTTGCCTTTCAGAATCCTTCCACAGGGAGCATTCCAGGTGGCCTAACAGATGAAAATAGACCCTACACTGGAAGTTTTAGGACCAACTGAGAGAGCACTGAGGAACTCCCACATCGGGCCTTAGTTCATCCCCCAGTCCCTGGCTGAGCCATTCCCTTCTGCTGCCACAGCCCCAGGGCTTGAGGTAGCAGGTTTTATTAGAGTGAAGGAGTGGGTTATATAGTTCATTTCTATGAAAAAATAAAGAATTCTGATCCCTGAATCTGGTCTCTGGTATCAATTTCAGCTCAGAACTTAGCCCCGGCCCAGGAGTTCTTATCTGTAAGCAAAGCTGAGACCAAGAGGATTTCATAATAATTATAATGTTTTGAAATCACTTAAATCTCAGAGGATGTCTCATGATCCGCAGCTGCATTGCAGGAAGCCCCGGGCTGGGGACTTTTGCAAGGGAAAGTCCTTCTCCGTGGGAGAGTTCATAGGTCACTCCCCCAATGAAAGCTAAGTGACTTCTACAGTGAGTAAGGGACAGCTGACCATGATGAACAAGCACCTGAACAAACACATGGGACATATGTACACACACACATACTGTATACTTTGGACGTTGATAAAGATGGGTTTTAATGCTTACACAACTTTCTTTTTGGGGAGTGGAGGTAACAGGAGGCAGGCGGTCACATGTGGAGTGTTCGGTTGATGTGATCTGAACCAGCTAAGCCATTTCCCTCAGTGGCTGTCACACAACCCACACTCCATTGTCCATGCGCTGTGATCTGTTTGGTAGCCCTTGCAATTGCCAGATTTCTCTCCTGGTATCTTAGGTTGATCTCAGAGTCACGTTCCTTCTGCCTTAGCCTCCTGGGTGCTGGGATAACAAGAGTTGACCGCCATGACTGACCCTCAGTTCTGTTGGCTTTGTTTTTATTGTTGTTGTTGCATGTGGTTTGTGTGTGTGTGTGTGTGTGTGTGTGTTGTATGCATGCTTGTGTGTGTGCCTGTTTGCATATATGTGGGTGTACATATAGGAAGTGGTTTTGTACATGTCTGGGCTAATGGAGGCCAAGGCTTCTAGGTCTCCCCTAAGGCTCTCTACCTCACTCACCAAATCAAGGTTTCTCAGTCGAACCCAGAGCTCACTGATCCAACCAGTCTAGGCAGCCAGTTTCCTATGTACGCTCCCTGTTTCTGCCTCTTAGGGGCTGGAACGCTGACTGACCATATACAGACAGCCATAGCTTCCCCGTGTTAATTAATGCAGCTGCCTGTCATGTCTAAAAGATATGGCTTCCCTCTGGTCCTCCCTGGACTCTGGCTCTTACAGTCTTTCCACCCTGTCTTCCAAGATGGTCCCTGAGCTTTGTGGGTGTGACATGAATGGCCTATTTTGGCTTCCATCTGGAAAATCGAAATAGGAGACCACCTAGTCTCCCTGGGGTCTAAGAGTGTAGGCCTCACATCCTTTGGATGCTGAAAACAGACTCAAGATTTTAACACTGCTTTGAAAATAACTTCAGGAAGCCTAAAGTGCATATTGATCCACTGTCATCCAGCTTGTGTGTTTCACAAGCAACCAAATCTCTTCACCCAAGGGAATGTGGTGCTGAGTTATTTGGAGGTAATAGACTGGAAGCCCCTGCCCATGTACAACAGAATTAGCCATTCAGCAGCAATCGTGGGTAGGTGTCTACAGACACCTACCTGCAGCCCCATTCACCCATAGTTAATTGCATCTAAGGATGCAAGAGAACTCCCATCACCTGAATAACATCATTGCGAAAGGCCCATGTACTTCCTTCTCTCTTGCAGCTGACCTCATGCTGGGAAGAAGCACACAGAAGGTCTTCAGGTAGATGTGCATGCTATGAATGGAGTTAAGGAGTTAAGGATACGCCCAGCCTGGTGGTGTATGTAGATCTACTTGTTATACCAACTTGAGAGGCTGGAGCAGGGGGATTGCAAGTTTTAGGCTTGAATGTGCTACAGAGAGAATCAGAGCCAGCTGGGGCAACTCAGTGAGACCCTGCCTCAAATTAAATAATAATAATAATAATAATAATAATAATAATAATAATAATAATAATAAAAGCAAGCAGAAGGCTGGGGATATCACAGTGGTTGGTGCTTATCTAGCATGTACAAGACTGGGTTCAATCAACTCCTACAAGAATGAGGTAGGAAACAGCTATGTGTCCAGTCTAGACTGGAAGGCTTTGTAGAGCCTGTCAGCCTGGTGCTGACACAAAACCACCGTGCAAGTATATGAAGAAAGAAGGAGTCCAGATCCAGACCATGAGAACAGCTGCCTCAGCTCCTGAGGCAGGAGAGACAGAAAGGCACCAGAGTGGCTGGGCACCCAGGAGAGCTCAGTGACTGAGCCCTTGGGGGTTGCGGGGGGGGGGGCGGTTTCTGCTTGAGGCAAAAGTGATTGAGCAGAGCAGGTACAGCCAGTGTCAAAGTTAAAACAGCATTTCTTCAGAGGCTGTGGAAACGCCACAGGCATGGCGGTATTGGATGGAGAAAGCTGTCTGGGTACCAGGAGAGACCAGACCACCATCTATCTACATGCACAGAGCCTTTTCAGTATCAGATGATTAGCCATGAGACAATTATACTGTGATAACATGTGCTTAGTTAGCTCCGTGTTGTTGAAGGAGTTGGAACCTTTAGCCTTTTCTGACCTTTATCATGTCACTGGGATGTGATTTTTCTAAAAGTCACCAGTGTCCCTGGAAGCTTCCTAGACCTGGACAGACCCTCCCTGGTATGTTAATCGGCCTTTCAGTGAAAAGTCCTGGGGGCCCAAGGAAAACATAATAATGATGGTTTATGCATGACCTTTAGCTTGTGTTGTTCCTTTTTACCTTTGGAGACATTACAGTCCCAGCGGAGAGCTGGCTTTTCCCCCATCTCCCCAATTTGAGGAGAGATAAGAGGGGGAATGAGGTGTAGGAAAAGAAACCCAAAGGACATGCTCTTCAATTTTCACCTACAAATGCTTTGTCCTCTCTGAGTCCTAAGCTCTTCCTATCCCTCCAGGGATCCAAAATGAGGTGGTTTCCACAGGAAATCCCTGACAGCACAGGCATAATGGTGTGGGACCTGCTACACACATGACCCCTGTATCAGAAACATCACAGGGCGGGAGTGTCCACGAAAGTCAGAAATGTGATGCTCTATCCATAACCTGCCAGGATCTCTCTTACTCCTGAGAGAAAAAGTAGCCACACTCCTTCCAAAGGCTCCACAGGACCCAGCTACTCCATCCCATCCCCAGTCTGACTCCTCTGGTGTCACACATCCTCCTGCCCCAGGACGAGCCTGAACCATCTCCAGTGATGTCACATTTGCTCTTGATGTAAGCCAAGACACACACTTCTACACCCACCAGACAAAAAAAAAAAAAAAAAAAAAAAAAAAAAAAAAAACCCACCCATGACAGACCAAAGCATTGACTACCGAAGTCCACTTAAGCGAACCTGTAAGTCTGAGGTTGTGTGTTTGTGTGTGTGTGTGTGTGCATGTGCATGGATGTATGTGTGGATGTATGTGTGTATGTATGTATGTATGTATGTATGTATGTATGTATGTATGTATTTATGTATGTATATATGTATGTATGTATGTAGTACCTGTTAAGAGAGTCAGATCTCCTGGAGCTGGAGTTACAGGCAGTTGGGAGCTGCCATTTGGGTGCTGGGAACCAAACCCAGGTCCTCTGCATGAACAGTAAGTTCTCTACACTACTGAGCCATTTCTCCTGTCCCTCAATGAGTTTTATTGGGCGTCATGGGTGAGGGGTTACTTATAGGAGCAGAGATGACTCAAAGACAGACACATCACCAAAACTCCAACATAGATGATGGCTCACAAAAGCATACCTCCTAGGCTCTCTGTTGTAGTCTCAGGTAGAATCAGTCTCCTCCCAGCAACTCAGTCTCTTCCCCAGCAGGTGTTGGTTGCTTCCATAACCTTGGAGAGGGACCCTGGTGAATCTGGAAAAAATTGGCTTTCCCATCCTCCACTGGTTCTCACTGGTGAAGTGTTCCGACACCTTGCTCCTGGAGGGGGTATTTCCAACTGGAGTAAATTGTTGTATACAACTCTTGGTGTCTCCAATGAGGGCCACAGACAAGCTCCCTCTCTTAATAGCTTCCAGTCTTTGCACACAATGTCAGGAGCACCTGGGTTTTTCTCTCCCCCACAAACCGCTTCTCTCCATTTTACAAATTACCAGTGACTGAGTCATATTTAATCCCCGTATCTATTTCCTGTCCCCTCAAGAATGGAATCTTTCTGGGCACAAGGACATCTAACATTCTCTAGGAACTGGGCCAGTTTCTGTCACTTGGGAGAGATCTGCTGACAGTTGTGGGACAGTTTGAATTGGATGAGCAGAGGGCAGTGCTGAGAATGA
Organism: Micromys minutus; assembly: GCF_963924665.1. Taxonomy (NCBI): domain Eukaryota; kingdom Metazoa; phylum Chordata; class Mammalia; order Rodentia; family Muridae; genus Micromys; species Micromys minutus. The sequence goes on from NC_137964.1 coordinate 22,860,390, forward strand.
AGAAAAGTAGAAGTACTTCACAGCATCCCAAGGGCGCGTGTGTAGCTCAAATGAGGCAGTGTGAGGTGAGGGCAGCCCAAGGGCAGCCACTTTGTAATAGTTACATTATCTGTTTAATGAGATAATTAATTAATTAATCAGTGCCCATTAACCCTGTGCCCAGCCCTGGCTGAGTGACACTTGTATGGAAGAAGAGGACAAGAACAAAAATGCACAAAGCCAGTCGGAGCCAAGGTCAGTCTCTGAAGAGCTCACCCTGTTTACACATGCCATGAGGAAAGAGAGCAAATTAAGGGAGGAATGGGGTGGCTGTATGCAAGCACAATTCTATTGGCCTCTCATGTAGAAACCGTGTGTGCAGGAGGGCATACACATAGGTGTGGAGACCAGCTGATATCATCAGGTGTTGTTCCTTATTTTTCTGAGTCAAGGTCTTTCCTTGGCCTAGAACCTGGCTGACTAGCCAAGTGAGCCACAGGGATCTTCATGTCTCTGCCTCCTTACCACCAGGACCAAAAGATCCAGGCCACTGTGATGCACACCTTTAATCCCAGCAATTGGAAGCAGAGGCAGGCAGATCTCTGAGTTCCAGACGAACAGTCTATAGACAGTTTCAGGGCAGCCAGGGCTACATATAGAAACCTTATCTCAAAACAACCACAAAAACAAACCAAAAAGCAAACAAACAAAATAAAACCACACTATCCCTCTCCCATTGTTTTTTCTCATACCCCGGGGGGGGGGGGATCAGGGACTCCCTCAAGCACTAAGGTTTGTCTGAAGTAGCCAAAGTAAAAGGCTTCTAGGACAAAGCTGGAGTACATCACAGTCAGCACTCACCTCTCCTTACAAAGCCACACAGGTGGGGCCTGATCCTCCCAAGTTTGCTAATGGCTACATGTGGGGAGGATGCTCAGCAAAGCGGCTCATCCAAGCTGTGGTGATGGGTGTTCTTATGTAGCCATAAGAACTCCAACCCAAATAAGCCTGTGCAAAGAAAACACAACTCAATTAATATGAATACAAACTACGCACCTAGACTGGGCAGATCTACCACTACACTACTTTGTTCTCCAGCTATGAAATCCCTTGGGACTTGCGGTTTCTCCAGGCCACATGCTTCAGCTCCATTTTTCTTCTACCTTCTCCTTCATTGTCCCCTTCTCTCTCCCCCCTCCTTCTCTCTAAACCTTCCCTTCCCCTGCCCAATCACTGGCTCTAGCCTTTATTTTACAAGTTAAAATGGGGAGAAGGTTTCGATGAAGTCACTTGAGTACATGATTCACTCCTCGTCCCAGGCTGCCCTTCTTGGGGAAGCAGAATTAACATCAAAATACAAATAGCACCAGGGCTATCCACAACATTCTTATTTGGGGCCAGCCACTATGCCGATGAGTCTCCCTAGCTCTTCTGAATGCCCAACTGATGCCCTAAGACATTGGTCATCACTTAAGGTTCAAGGCTGATTGAAGACTGAACCTCACTTTGAAAGATGTGGTGTTTGGACATCGGACATGCTGAGGTAATTCTTCACTGTACAAAAGTATATGGTCATGATTTAATTTTTTAAAAAAAAAGAAAGACAACTTGCATAAAAGCATGCACATTTCAGAGCTGGGGAGATGGCTCAGTCGGTAAAGTGACTGCCACACAGGCATGAGTTTGGGGTCTGTGAGCCCCGATCAAAAGCAAATCGCAGCAGTGTGCACCCCATAACCCCAGCACTGCAGCAGTGTGCACCCCATAACCCCAGTGCTACAGTAGTGTGCACCCTCTAACCTCAACCTTCCTAACTCTGAAACCCTTTAATACAGTTCCTCACATTGTAGCTGACCCCTAACCATAAAATTATTTCTGTTGCTATTTCATAACTGTATGATTCTAACCTGGTACTAAACAGGTTGAATCATAATGTAAATATTTTTGGAGACAGAGGTTTGTCAACATGGTTGCAACCCACAGATTAAGAACCTCTAGTCTACAGTAATGGGGAGGGTTCAGATTTTGGACATCCTTTAAATATGGGCACACCTGAAAGCTAGCTTGCAACTCAGATAGTGTTATAAGAGACTGGAAATTGTATTGCTCGAGAACCCTCATTTCTAAATAGCCTGCTGTCAGTGAATGAGAATTTCAAACGGGATTACCAGCACATGATACATTTTCATTGACTCTGGGGACTTATCAGGCCAAATTCCCTACTTAATTGTGCTCTAATCTTACAAATCCATTTTAAAGATGACTGGGCTGGCCTTGGTGGTTTAAGGAAATCACAAAGACTGTGAGGCATGGTAATTCGAGAATCAACTCGAAACAGGAGAGCCAAGATGGATAATACGCATTGGTGACATACATGAGAATCCATTCCATCCCTCTGAGTTTGGTAGCTCTGTTTTAGGAAGGGCAAAGGCATCTGGGTTTAAGGAGAGAGAAAGGGGTGTAAGAGTCTGGAAGAGGTAACTCACTACAGCCTGGGTCTCAGCACTCAGGGGCTGACGAGTGCCCAACCCACGATATCAATGTGTCTGCTATAATTTGGATCTGGATTGTCCCTGTTATAAAACATGGTCCTCTTCATCAGGTTGTATGTAGTGTCTGCTTGCAAGTGACCATCATGTCCAGACCTGTGGATGGCTGATGCCCTTCCCCCATAGAAGAAGGTAATGGGGAGAGCCATTGATTGGCCTCTCACCCAAGATTCCAGATGTGTGCCAGCTGTTTGTGTGCAGTTCTGCCCCCCCAATTGCAAGTAGTCTGGAGCCTCAGGAGTGTTCACACATACAGGCTGGAGACAGATGGTTGGCAGGGTTCCATCTGCATTGCTACCACCCAGTGTGCAGCTGTCCTAGTCTGGACACTTTGAGGTGGTTCATACTCCCAGCAGGAGCTCTGTACCCATACTGTGCAAACAAGCCCAATAAACTAATTGGTTCCCCAGGGTAGACTCTGATAGGGTCACATGTACATTTGTCATTGGGAACTAAAAAGAAGGGTATGATATTGCTTAAGTCTCCCCAGGGAAGGAATTCTTACTGTCACCCCTCAAAAGCATGCAGGTTAAAAATGTGGTCCTCAGCTTTGGCATCATGGGAGACTGAAAGAATTTTATGAGTTAGAGCCTAGAAGAAGGTATCAGGCCTCCATGGGTTTGTCATTTAAGAGGGTTATGGGCCAGTTCTTTACCTCTTTGCTTTCTTGCTACCCTGAGGTGAGCATCCCTCTCTTCCACAGACTTGTGCCACAGTGGACCTTACCACAGACCTGGAAGCAATCAGACTGAAACCTCGGGCACACTAAAGCCAACACACACCTTTCCTGTGTTAAGTAGACTCTTTCTGGCATTTTGTTAGAGTAATGGAAGACTCGCAGATTAAGTGTTCTTACCTAGTAAAATCTAAGAAAGTTGGAGAGATGGCTCAGTGGTTGAGAGCACTGACTGCTCTTCCAGAGGACTCAGGTTCAATTTCCAGACCCCCGTGGTCACTCACAGCTGTGTGTAACTCCAGTTCCATCCTTCGTGGACACTTCATGCACATGGTACAGACACACATGCAGACAAAACACCTGGATGTGTAAAATGGAAACAAATAAATCTTTTTAAAAAAATATCTTAGGAAGCTGACAAACTACAGTGTTTTACATTCTGACATTTAACAAACCAATATTTTAAAACATACACTCCCAAATATAGTGAAGATGTTCTGAGACTGACAACAAACCAGAGCTCCTACATTTTCCAGTTCTAGTAAATGTCACCTTTCCCTCCTTCTGTCCCTTAAGTTCCATATCAAAGATAGAGGTGTGTCACTTCCAACAGATACATCTCATTTAAAAATTGAAAATCGAGGTATGATGGTGCACACCTTTAATCCTAGCCCTCTGGAGATACGGGCAGGTGGATGACTGTGAGTTCAAGGCCAGCCCGGTCTACACAAGTTCCAGGCCAGCCAAGACTATATAGTGAAACCCCATCTCCAAAATAAAAATATAAATACTGAGTAAAAATATGTTGAAATGCTTATTGAAACCATAGCCTAAATGAAATGAATCATCATTAAATTAAAGCCACAACCTCTTTATCCAGACAGCAAAGACAGTAGACAGGCATGTGGTTTACTTTATTAAACACCTGCCTGTGACTGATTCACAGGTGGCTGGGACACAGTTTGGTCCCACTCTTTCTAATAACCTGCGGGGCAGGATGGTAATAAAAACCCATTACATTATCGATTGCCATTGGCAGAAACACTCCAAACCAATAAAGGATGCACTGTTAATATCAACAGCTGAGGCAGGGCACAGGGCAGATGCTGTTTCATGGCAACATTAAGTGCTTTACAGATCCTTCCCAAGGCCAGTGTAAAGGACCAACCTCAACAGCCATGCACAGGAAATGATACTTTCCATCTTCCTAAATGCAAAGCTCTGATTCCGCAGCATTCTTCTGCATGGGAGCTGAAATATTAATTGTCACTGTTCTCTTAAGTGTTGCTGAAAAGGCTGAGCCACTGTCATGTTCTTATGCAATGCAAAAACACAAGAGGAAGACTCTCCTCACCTCTACATATGGGGTTTTGGTGGTTTGAATAGGTATAGTCCCCATAGATTCATGTGTTTGAATGCTTGGCTCATAGGAAATGGCTCTATTGGAGGGTGTGGCCTTTTTGGAGGAGGTGTGGCCTTGTTAGAAGAAGTGTGTCACTGTGGAGGCGGGGCTTTAAGGTCTTAAAGGCTCAGGTTGTACTCAGTGTAGAACAAATCCAGTCTCCTCTTGGTTGCCTTCAGATTAAGATGCGAACTCTCAGCTCCATCAGCACCGTGTCTGCCTGTGAACCACCATGCTCCCTGCCCTGATGACAATGGACTACACCTCTAAAACCATAAACCAACCCCAATTAAATGTTAGCCTTTATAAGAGTTGCTGGGGTCGTGGTGTCTGTTCACAGCAATGAGAATTCTAAGACAGGGGTTCTGAGAGTCATTTCCTGGGTGGAGCCTCCCGTGATGCCCTTGAATGCCTGACTTCTCTTCTTAGGGCTGTAAACTTTTTCCTCTCAATCAAAACTGGATTACCTAGAAAGACAAGCTAGCTTCACTTTCCAAAGAAAGGAGTGGACCTTCACTGTGATTCCTTTGTACATTAAAAAAACTTCAACTCGGTTGGTGAAGTGCTTGCTTTGACAGTTTGAGAATTCAAGTTCAATGCCCATTGTACACATAAGAGCCCCAAGTGTGCCAATGCAAGATTGTGCTGGGCAAGTGGAGCCAGGTGGATACCTGGGGTTTCTAGGCAACCAACCTCACCTTGCTGATGATTCCAAACCAGTAAGAGACCTGGTCTCAAAAGAAACAAAACTTTTATTTTTGGACAGTGCCTGAGACACCTGAGGTTCTCCTATGGTCTTCATATTCATGCATACACGGGCACACACACACACACATACACGTGTGTGCACATTTACACATGCACACACTCAAATATATACCTACACACACAGTATTTATCCACCATTTCTTTAAATTACATTTTGAAATATTTACTTGCATGTGTGCATGCACACACATACCACAGTGGTCATGTGGAAATCATAAGCCAACTATAGACGTCAGTTCACTCTTCCCACCACGTGGGCCACAAGGCTCCAACTTAAGCAGCACCTGTCTTAGCAGCAAGGGACATGTCTTACCCCCTCAGTTTTCTCTTCCCAAGATGACACCACAGAACAGAGAATGCTCTTTGGATAGGATGCTCAGTCATTTAGCAGCATGCTGGTCATGGCCAGGAGACCCTCATGCTGGTGGCCATTGTCTAGAAACATCATGAAAAGAAACTGCAAAGGAGGTAGCCTTAGCACCTGTTCCCACAGTTTCCTCATATTGCCTGACAGCTACAAGCAAATGACACCTGGTACCCCTGGAAGTTTTGAGGGTGCTATCGATTGCACCTCTCTTCAAACTTCAACTATTAGCAAATCGCAGAGTCTCCACACCCATCTTGTCTGTGAGCTGAGTCAGGGAGAAACTCAATAACTCCCGGTGCTTCTCCAACTTCCCTGGAGGTTTGCAACTCCGGATATCCGTGCATTTCCCAGGAAGGGTTCAAACACATGCTGACATCATGGAACCCTCTGTCGCCCCTGACTTCAGACCATCAGTGTACCAATCTCCATACACACTCCACACCAATCTCCATTCCAGATTCCTCTTCCAGCAGCACAGAGGTGTGAAGCCAGCTATCCCTGCCATTGTTGCTGTGGACACAGAATGCTGCCAGCCAGTGTGTAGTGGCTGGTTTTGTGTGTCAAATTGACACAAGCAGGAATTATCCCAGAAAAAGGAATCTCCCTTGAGGAAATGCCACTCTGAGACCCAGCTGTAAGGCATTTTCTCAATTAGTGATTAAAGATAAAAGAGCCCATTGTGGGTGGTGCCATCCCTGGGCTGGTAGTCCTGGGTTCTATAAGAAAGCAAGTAGAGCAAGCCAGGGGAAGCAAGCCAGTAAGCAGCACCCCTCCATGGTTCATCAGCTCCTGCCTCCAAGTTCCTTCCTTGTGCTTGTTCCAGTCCTGACTTCCTTTGGTGATAAACAGCAATATGGAAGTGTAAGCTGAATAAATGCTTCCCTCTCCAACTTGCTTCGTGGTCATGATGTTTGTGCAGGAATAGAAACCCTGACTGAGACACAGTGCCACCTGCCCGAGCTCTGGAGTTTCCTATACAGTCTTCTAAGATGTTCCTCCACCCAGCATATGGATGGTATGCCTGTCTCCTCTTCTTGTCTTTGCCCTAGTACCCTGTTTATGTTCCTCCTCTAGACTCAGCTACCTGACCCACCTCACAGTACTTAAGCTTTTCTTTATTCTTGTTCCTTTCTTTACAATGTAAGTCTGAGGACAGAAGGAATTTTAACACCACTGTGGTCCATATCACATTCATAGACTTTGAACTTTTGGCAGGTATCAAAAGCCCTCAGAAGCTTTGTTAAAACAGATATTAGTGGGAGGTTGTTCTGGGTGGTACCCAGGAGTTACACTTCTACTTAGTCCTTGGGGATGCTGATGCTGTCGGCATAGAAACCACATCAAGAGTGCCTGGCATACAGGATGTGTTTAGAAAGCAATTGCCAAGTGAAAGGGTAGATAACAGCATCATGGTGTCTCCTGCTCCCCTGGCAGGTCCTCACTGTGGTCATCTCTGTGGATTTCAGTATGATGAGCATTGCTTGTAGACATGATATCAGAAGTATCTTCAGCACAGTTTATATCAAACTTCAGGTCTTCATTCCCAGCATCCCATCAACCTCCCCGCTCAAAACATGTCACCAGAGCTGTCACACCACAGATGGCGAGGCGGTATTTTATCTTTTAATACCATCATCAAGGTGCCCCTCCAGCAGGACGTTTCTGTCCATATTCGAGGAGAAACGTCACCACCATGTTCATAATAACCAAGAGCAAGCCACATCCTAAGCATCCAATAACAGGAAAAGAGTCAAGTCCGTGACAGTATAGCCGTATGCTGGAATATCTTTCTGCCATAAAAAAAAAAAAAAAAAAAAATCATGTTTACACAGATTGTCTTAATGGCGCAAATAAAGCGGCTTTTATATAATCCCATAAAGAATATTGCCAGAGTATCATTCTCCGAGGAACCTGTTCCAGCTGGGGTACTCAGAAGAAGCCTTGCTCTGTGGATGCTCGTATGGCAGCTGATGGGAATGGCAAACCCGTGCAGGTTAATAGGTTTGCCTTGTGAGTTTGCTTTAATGGAGGGGGCACTATTTAGCTGGGTGCAGAAGAATGGGGAAATGCTTTGGAAATAGCCTGGGGAGTGCTTCCCACCAGGCCCCCAGACTAGGCTTAGCTTCTTTGTTTAGGGAAGACAGCAGTAACTTTATAATACCACGGGAATAACAGTTAGCACTCTGAAGCACAACTACACCCGGGGCACGAGTATTCTAAGCTATATGTACATATCAGCTGCATTTTGTTTATTCTGGAATCCAATTACTTCAAAAACAAATGGAACCATTCCTATAATTCACTGTGTGCACCCCTCAAGGGAAATCAGGACTTCTATCCCTAAAGTAGTCTTTATAGAAGCACGCTAGCTAAAAACCAAATTCCTCCCTTGTGAGATTAATATTCTTTTTTTCATTTTGTGTTTAATTGTGTGCGTGTGTGAGTGTCAGGCTCTGCAGAGGTCAGAAGTGATGGCTAGAGCCCATGCAGATATAGGTGGTTGTCCTGGAGATATAGGTGGCTGTGAGCCTCCTGATGTGGGTGCTGGGAACTGAACTTGGGTCCTCTGTGGAAGCTGCACATGTTTTAAATCTCTGAGCCACCTGTGTAGCACTTTAAGGGAATGTCCTGGGATGGGCGAGCAAATCAGAACAGCTATTACAAACTGCCGAAGGCTGCAGGAAGAGGGAACAAGGCACAGTAACAGTTTGACCACAGTTCGGCGGCTTTAAGTAGCTGGTGACAAAAAGCTCAACTGAAAGAATGGGCACCTGAGACAAAGTTTGAGTTGCCATGGCTCTGGAACCTGGGGAGTTGGGTTACCCCAAAGTCCACGTTCCAATTCCACAACAGCAAAACAATAGTCAAACATAAATCCAATTAGATTGTATGGATCTCTAGAAAAAGTGCCCCAGCTCTTGCAGAACTATTGTGACAGTAGTTTTTTGTTGTTGGTGGTGGTGGTGGTTTTGTTTTGTTTTTACAATCTCTCCCATTTTTATTATGATGTATTCCCTGCTGCCAATAATCTATAGGATGGGGTTTTTCACTTTTACTAGATAAGCCTGTCAGGATTTGTGTTATGTTATTATTAGTCTTTCTGAAGAAGAGGCTATTTCCTTTGTCAATCTCTCTGCTCTCTTAAGTTGTTAGCTAGAATTCTTAGGTTCTTATCTTATGGTTGAATTAGGGTTTGTGAGGTGCTTATAGTCATTTATAACTGCAGTTTTGAGGGGATCCATCGCCCTCTTCTGGCCTCCACATTTGATGCACACACATAGTGCATAGACACACATGCAGGTAAAACGCTCATACACATTAAATGAACATAAATAAATATTAAAAGTAAAATCAAGTGTGATTAGGGAGGACATTCAGTGTCAACCTCCAGCCTCTGTGTGCACACATACACTGTACATGTGGAGCTGCATGTAGACGTGCATGCACATAGCACATGTTCAAGTCACGCACACACACACATACACAACATTACAGAGACAAAAAACATCACTATGAAGTTCTTCCCACCTATAGATGCAAATCTATGTGCCCACAGCATACCCTCTCTCCCCTTCCATTTTTCTATATACTGTATACACAAGTACATGTGTGCACTAGACAATGTATAAAGAATGAGCCCATCCTAAATCAAATCCTTCCCTCAGGCAGAGATCAGTGCAGAAGAGAAAGTGGGAATACCAGAAGAGCCAGAAGTAACAGATGACTCTGAAGAAACAAAAACTTCCAGACAAAACAGGACTGTCACATCCACAAACTCACAGAGACGGACATCACACAAAGAACCTGCAAAAGTTCAAACCAGGCAGGGTCCCAGGGCTCAAAGGAGAAAGTGGAAATAGGCTCCTACCCTTAACAAAGATGCTCTCTGAGATTTTTACCTTCTTGCAAAGAAAAAAAAAATTATCCTTCCCCAGTGGAGTCTCACTGAGTATTTTAAGCATACCTCAGGTACACAGACACACAGGGTAGGCACCATGCCCAGGACAGATGGCCAACACAACAAAACCTGTGATATTGCTGTAGATATTCCATCTCGTATAGCTTTGTTTGTATGCTTGTTTTTCTTATTCGTCTTCTGCTTATATATTTTAATTCCCAGTTTTGTACTTTTGTAGGGTGTGTGAGTGTCTCGTCCTGTTTGTATGTTTTTAACTCAAGGCAGAAAGAAAGGACATAGAATTTTCGGGGCTCAAGGGAGGTGGAAAAAGCGTAATCAGAATATATTTTATAAAAATAAAAATTTTCAATTAAAAATACATTGTGTGCTGTGAAAAGCCATATTCAAATTTCTACATTAAAAAATACAAAATAAAAATTTTAATTAGGAGCTGGAGAGATGGCTCATTGGTTAAGAGAATTGACTGACTGTTCTTCCAGAGGTCCTGAGTTCAATTCCCAGCAACCACATCGTGGCTCACAACCATCTGTAATAGGATCTGATACCCCCTTCTGTTGTTGTCTGAAGACAGCTACAATGAACTCATATTCATAAAATAAATAAATCTTTTAAAGGTTTTTCAATTAAAATATCATGTGTGTGTGCTCACACACGTGTATGTGCACAATGAAAAACAATGTTCAACTTTCTACAACTGATTTCATCTCAGTGATGGAAGCTGCAAACACTTAAGACTTAATCTCAGCCTCCCTGACAACAGCCTCCTCCAGGTCCTCCTCTGTGCAGTCCTAGGGGATCATCCTGAAATTTCTTCAGTGCTTCAGGCCCCACCCATCCTGTCTACCATGACTCAACCTGACAGTTTCTACTTAAGCTTCTGATGAAGAAAAATTTATAGAAAATCAATAATAATGGTGAAGCCGTTCCTGAGCTTTGAACCAAAATTGAGATGTGATTATACAACCTCAAGTGAGGACGATGTTGAAGACAAAGAGAGGAGAGAGAGGCCAAGATGCCTCTGACTTCCTCTAAGCTAAGGAGTGATGAATGGTCCATTATGCAAATAGCATCCGTATATCTCAGAGACTGTGTCCCTTGAGCTGAAGGTAAAGAAGAGGGCCACACAGTGTGGGATTTCCTGGGAATTTATTTCTCCTTGTGGTTTCTAACACCTGTTCATCTTTTCTGAGATTTCTCCCAAATGTCCAATTTCTTCACTTACAAGATGGAACTACAGCATGACCCACTGAAACTCACTGCTCTTCAAAAGGTCTGGTAGTTGGCACCATTTGTATCTAGTGTGTGCACTTACCACTTGCTGATTCAAAGATGGGCCCCATGGGGTTTACAGAAGCTTGTGCCATGATCTGTCCTCGAAGAATACAGGAGTGCATCGGAGAGAGAGACTGGGAAGCTCCACAAAATTGAAGTGAGCTTGAGTAATGAGTGATTGTTTTAGATTTATTTTTACTTATGTGTGTTTGTCTGTGTGTATGTATGTATGTATGTATGTATGTATGTATGTATACCCATGGGCAGTTGCCCACAGAGGTCATAAGAGGGCATCAGACCCCCCTAGAGCTGGAGCTACAGGTAGTTGGGAACCATCTGATGTAGGTGCTGGGAATTGAACCCCGGTCCTCTGAGAGAGCTGCAAACACTCTTAACTGTCGATCCATCTGTCTGTTCAGTGTTTCCCAGTTCTTGAATGACATTGCTTCAGCCTTGCCTCATCTTACAATCTGTGGTGTTCATTTCTTAGTGCAGTGGTGTCTTTCCCCTCGAGCTGGGCTTTGGTGGTTTGTTTGTGGAACTTGTAAGCACTTCATGGTGCCGACTAAGCGCTATGTGCACAGAAGGGTAGCCTGGGGTAAGGATGCCCAGATGCAAAAAGAGGCACTGTATCAACTACCTCAGGTCACTGTCCCTGCTGGTCTCCATTCTGCAGCATGTACCTTCTGTGAAGCCAACAGCTTTTGGTGTTCCCTGGGCTGACAGCCCCTTCTGCCTCCTCTATGCAGCCCTAGGGGATCACCCTGAATGATCCCTAAAGGGAAATCAATGATGAAATTTCTCCAGTGCTGATTAGAACCCCAGGCTACATCCCAAACTCCTGGTGGGGAAATAAAACTCATCTCCCGGTCAGCCACAGCCTGACAGCAGGTCCCACCCATCCTGCCTGTCTTTCAGCTCACTGACACTTCTATTCTGATATGATTGATGATCATGCTGGAGAAGGGGCCCAACACACTCCAGTGTGGCCCCCATTATAACTGCTTACATCTGCAATGGCCCTACTTCCAAATGGCTATCACAGCCTGAGCATCCAGGAGTTGAGACCTTGGGGATGAGAGGGGCTGATGCACGAGCCAGACGCTCACCCTGTTCCGGTTATTGACTTACTTTATGTGATTTGATGATAAAAAGATATTAAAAATTAGAGAAGTTTGCCCCTGAGAATCGATTAGCACTTTTATGTCTATAATTCCTTCACATGTGTGTCTCTCTGAGCACCTACTACCTCCAGGGACTCAGGTAAGCAAGAATTGATTCCACTGTAGGTAAAGCACAGGTAATCCATTGAAAACTCCTGATGTGAGATGTTGGGGAAGCCTGATAGAGGCATCAGCTTAGGAAGCCAGATCCCCTGGCCAAGACCTTTGAGACTGGGCTTCACAGAGATGGAAGATTTGGAAAGATGACAAGGTCGAAGAAGACACGATGCCTTTCTTGCTAAGGAACTGAGGATCTGTACTTCAGAGAAGATGGCTTCAAAGAATGAAGTCTTCAAGCACTTCTCCAGAACAAGTGCTTGTTCCTGTGGGGGTCAAGGGGACAGCTGCATTTCAACCTCAGGCACTGGAGATTCTAAGGGTCCAGAACTTCACAAGCTGCTGGCTCAGTGTGCAGTGACTAAGGCGGAGAGCCACCTGCTTCCTCACTTTCAACTAGCCCAAGGAAGGATGCTCTGCTCTGTCTCCCTGCCTTGGAAAGACACCTTCATCCCTGGTGTTCATGCATGAGGTTTCTTATGGTCCTCACATGTTTGCTTCTGAGTCAGCTGGGTATGTTAACATAACCTTATTTTATGAGAGCTTTCTCTAAGAGCTTTAGACACACAACCCATTTTTGCAAAACTCCATCTCTATTGTCCTATTTAGCTTGATTTTTTCCCCTTAAAAAATATGGGCAGGAAGTAGATTTCTCAAATGACTAATGCTTGCAGTCTAGGCCCAGGTAAACAAAATGAATAATGAGCGTTATCTCACACAGATGGATCTTTATGCCTATTTTCTTGGCTTCTGGTGATGTTTAAAATGTGGATTTTTGGAGGAGGAAAATACACAATAGTAGCAATAACAATCCATCATGCCTCTCTGTTAGGGTTTGTTTTACTCAGAATGACAAATACTCCTCCCATGACTCCATATTTAAGGAGGTAAAGAGATAAGGGAGGTCCATAAAAAAATGTCCTTAGGACCCGAGACTGACCCTAGTGGTGGTCTTCCCCAAGTTTGCCCTTCAAATATAACTTGCTGCCAGTTGAAGCTGAGATTCCCACCCTGTAGGTCACGACCCTTTTGACAAACCTCAGTCTCCAAAGTGTTTACATTATGATTCATAGCAGTAGCAAAATTACAATTATGAAGTAGCAACAAAAATAATTTTATCATCCAGGGTTGTTACATAGAAACTGTTTTAAAGGGTGGCATCATTGGGAAGGTAGACCATTGACTTATAGTCCAAGAATGAGTGTCTAGCTATGGGTCAAATAAACAAAATACAGGATCTCCATCCAGCGTGCCGGTAAACATGGGATAAAATGAAAGCTGTGGAGATAGCCTTGTGGGTAGCCATGCCTGCTGTGAAATTACCAGCACCCACATGAAAGCTATTCATCCCTGAAACTCATGATTGGAGGTGTAATGGCAGGAAGATCCAAGAGCTTGTGGGCTGCCCATGATAGCTAGGAACAGTGAGTTTTAGGTTCAGTGAGAGACTTTGTCCCAAAAACTAAAGAAGAAACAGGCAGGGTCTCCCTCTATTCTCCTCATGTACACACACAAAAATGTGTACCTTTACATACACACACACACAGTCACACACACACACACACACACACACACACACACACACACACAGCTGTGTTAGAACAAATACTCAAAGAGTTTGGATTTGGGATTTGGGTTGTCTTTCTGGCTTCTGATCACACCTTTTCTTCCATAAATTTTGCTTGGAAAAAGTATCCTGAAGGCATGCATGTCAGATAAATTTTCCATAACATGAGACCATTTTTCTCCCAAACCTATAGCTTTGACCGTGTAAGAAGTCACAGACCCAAGACACAGCTACACCTGAAAGGAAGAGCTAGATATTTGAGCTAAAAATTTGCATTCCAGGGCCAAGGTCTATGATGTCACAGAATGCAGAAGGTGGTCTCAGTGCCTCGCAGTCTCTCTGACTCCCAACAGGGGCTGCTGAGAATAGGTATACAGCAATAGACTTTACAACAGCTGCATGTAATACTCTCCTTGATTTCATTTTTAATCAAACATAAAGTTTTGTTTCTCACAAAGAGAATAGATCATCAAGAGTCTATGCTGACAGTGGCCACACCCATTTGAGGGTCTTTGCCACCTCCAGGCTCTATGGATGAAGCCAAGAGAAGCCTACAGAGCTCAGTGAGGCACTGACACTAATCCACATGGCCCTGATGTGAAAAAGGAGCATATTTATTCTTCTCATTTTTTCTATGTCAAAATACACAGCAAAATCAACTTAAAGAAGACAGGAAGTGATTGTTTTGACTCATCTTTGAACTGGTACTGTCCATCATGGCAGGGAAAGCATGGCAGCTAGAGGGAAAGGTGGATAGTTACATTGTGGATATGGAGAATGTTCGACTTTCTTTGTTTCTTTGCTTCTTTCTTTCCTTTCCTTATTTTTAAATTCCATATATGGGTATTTCTCTTGCTTTTATGTATCGGTATAAAAGATACATATATAGCACCCACAGAAGCCAGAAGAAACTTAGGGAAGAAAGGCAGGTATAGCTGTCAATAAGGCATGGGAGGCCACAGGGCTTAAGTTGGTTTCTCTCATGGCTACATGTGTATCCATCAAGACAAGAGACAGAAGGACACAGAGTAAAAGCTGAACAAGGGTAATCAACACTTGTGAGCCACCATGTTGGCTAAAACTCAGGGTCTAAACTCAGGGTCCTCTGCAAGAGCATTAAGGGCTCTCAACTACCAAGCCTTCTCTCCAGTAACACACATAATCATTGTTTATACAACCCCCAAACTCACAGCATCACTTGATGTGTGTAAACATACATACAAGACTTGCAGTGTAAATTACTTGTGTGATGATACAGTAAATATAAGATGTAGTAGCCCTTTATTCCAGTTCCCGTAGGGACACATGGCACTGTGGGGTATCTGTATCTTAGCAGCTCCATGCCACCTATAAGTACTCAGGTGTGGTTTACTCCACCCACCCCTGTAGTTTCTGTCCTGGGTGGCCTACAACTGCCCCCGTGTGTTGTTTTCACTCACTTTCCTTCACCATCCAATAAAAACATGACTCCACGATCATTAACTTATCAAACAGGTTTATATGTTAAATTTTCAATCCACAAACCCTCTACACAGTAAGCTAACAACCAGTGGACAAAGATAGTAACGGCCCATCTAAATAAGATAAATAGACCCATAGAAACCGTTAGAAATAATCATAACAACATTATCCATCTAGAGATGCACTGAAGAAAAATCTATGTCTGCCTCCATGTTACCTCCTCTACCACCTACTCCTCCTCTTCCACTTTCCTAGACTTTTCCTTGCCTACCTCTCTATCCAATTATGTATTGTCTTTAGTGTGAATGTTCAGTCAGTGTGATGCAAAGGCTCTTGTATTCATAAATTTCAGCATAGCCATTTTCACACTGAGGCTTTCTCCACGATCAGCCTCATTGTTTACATATATCATTAGGAAGGGAACTGTCCTGAGAGCCTACCCCAGCCCCTCCATTTGCAGCCATACCTGCCTTTCTTCACTAAGATAAACATCACCTCTGTCTCTACTCTTTCCATTTTGTTCGGTGTAGTAGCGTCTCCAAAACCACAAAATGGAATCTCAGATGCAGAGTGAAGAAGTTTTGTTTGTTACTTTATTTGTTTTTAGTTTCTTTTCCCCACTTCAGCTGGTTTGAACTAGTGTTCATATCAGTGGCAGGTTCTTAATCCAGCCAGCATTTTGAGAAGGACTGTGTGTGGGTGGAGTGTGATAAAAGGAAAATTACTAAAGAGAACTCACTGGAAATTTTATGTTAAACACAAGGTATTTATTGACTTGATTTTTCAGATACACAGAACTCTGAACTGCACTGACTTGTGCTAAAACTACACATCTGACAGTTTACTCAAAGGACAAGAAAGCCTTAAAGACAAAATTGATCTAACAAAATAATAGACATTATAAAGATAGACATTAGTTAAACTTTAAAAAGAAAAAACTCTTTATTTTGGTGTTTATGTTGTTTGAGAGCTTCACATATTTATATAATGAGTTTTAGTCATTTCCAGTCCGTATTTTCCCTCCCTCATCCCTTTCCCTCATCTCTCTCCCTTGTCCCTCTCCCATTCTCCCATACCCTCTTTCAATTCCCCCTGGATTCCTCCATCATCCCCTCCCTCAACCTCCTCTCTCATGCCATTCCCTCTCCATTTGACACCAATATTCTCAACAAATTTCCCCTCCTATTTCATGTCTTCTTTTTGTGTGTAATTCCTATGTTTAATTAATTATATGAGTTCAGAGATATTCAACAGAACAACTTATCTACGAGTACATTAATGAAGATAGTAAAGCATAAATTTCTGGTTTCCTTGGGGACTCAATTGTGTCATGGATGTTTCTCTGAAAACTGTCTTTGCAGAGAGTATTTTGCTGAGAGCAAACACATGGCGTTTCTCTGGAAGCTGCCTGGGAAAAGGACATGTGATATTTTGCTAGCGGATACTTGAGAGGACACATGATGTTCAGAATGTGTATGAAGATAACCCAACAGACAGTGGACAATGCTGTGGCATTGGTTTGCCTTGCCACTCTTTGCTGGTCCTCACTGGACTTTGCTGACGCTGGTCCTCATTGATGACGCTGTGGCATTGGTTCACATTGCCTTTTTTGCTGATCATTGTTTGTCATGACTTTGTAGAGAGAAAAGTACCAAAAAAGTTCTCCTGATGATGTTCTGGCAGCTTCTTTTTTTTTTTTTTTTTTTTTTTTTTTTTTTTTTTTTTTTTTTTCAGCTCTGTTAGAAACTTTATTTTCCTTCCACCTTTTTTCCCTTTCTTCAGGCGTCTGCTGAGCAGCTCAGGACCACTCAGTGGTGGCTCCAACCCACTCAGTGGCCTGCGCAGTAGGAGCTGCTGACCAGTCCTCAGTGGCTGGCTGTGCACTCCAGTCTGTGGGGAACTGCTGGGTGGGCACAGAGGGCACCTGCACACCCTCAGACCAATCAGCCACCTCAGGCTGAGCAGCAGTGAACTCAGGAGCTGGTGCGGTCCATTCACCCTGGAATTCCTCCTTGGTCACAGCCTTCTCAGCAGCAGCCTGTTCCTCCTTCTCAATCTCCTCTGGATCTCTGTAGAAGTAAAGATCAGGCATAACCTCCCATGGGTGTTCACGGGAAATGGTACCTCGCATGCGGAGTACCTCCCGGGCCAACATCCACCACATCAGACCCACTGAGTGAGCTCCCTTGTTGTTGCACGGGATGGCAATGTCCACATAGCGCAGGGGAGAGTCTGTGTTACACAGAGCAATGGTGGGCAGATTGACATAAGAGGCCTCTGTGAGGGGCTGGTGGTCAGCCCTGGGATCAGTCACCACTAGAAGCCGTGGCTCCCTGAAGGCTGCTTGGATCTGGTTAGTGAAGGTCCCAGGTGTGAAGCGGCCAGCAATTGGAGTGGCTCCTGTGGCAGCAGCAAACTTCAGCACAGCTCGCTGGCCAGTGTTCCTGGAAGAGATGACACTGACATCGGCGGGGTTCTCAATGGCAACAATAGCGCGAGCTGCAAGCAACAGTTTCTCCCAGGTCCTCTTCAGATTTATGATGTAGATACCATCACTTTTCCTTTTGTAGATGTACTGCTCCATCTGAAAGTCAAGGTTGGTGCCACCTAAGTGGGTTCCTGCAGCAAGGAATTTGAGGACATCCTCCTCCTTCATCTGCAGGACATCAAGGGCTCCGGACATTGTGTAAGTTTCCCTTTTAAGTTACGATGGAAACCAAGAACAACGCCGTATGGACCCGTCCCCGAGTAGCGCGGAAAAGCGTTCTGGCAGCTTCTTACTGCCTCCTTGAACTCAGGCTGATTGACAAGGTTTAGCAATTTCTTCTGGATTGAATGTCATTGGTGATTCATGAATGGTGTTTGCAAGTATATTGCACTTTCTTGAACCATGGAGGCTATCCATTATAGAGGATGCTTCCACCTCAACTTCAGATCGATCCTTCTGTGCCCTGTGTCACACTAACTAACAATTCAGTGTCCTCAGCAATAGGGTCTTACCAACAAGTTCTGGTGGGTTACCAACAGCAATGGTAACAGCCTATAAAGTTTTGAGGGCTTTAGGGATCTCCCTGGTCAGCAACTTGCAGGAAGACATCCTACATGTGGCACTGTGATTTTTGCCTACTACCTACTCCATTTTGATTTTCTGTTGCTCTGATAAATGCATTCATAAAAACCCAACTTGGGGAGGGAAAACTTTATTTCATCATACCTGTTCCAGCCCATCATCAAGGAAAACCAAGACAGGATTGTGAAACAGAAACAATAGAGCCTACTCACTGGCTTGCTTCTAAACTCACATTCAGCTACCTTTATAGAGCCCAGACCTACCTGCATAGGGCAGTGCTGCCCCACAGTAGACTGGGTCCTCTGACATCAATTAACAATCAAGGAAATGCCACATAGACATAGCCAAGGCCAATCTGATGGAGGCAGTTCCTCAGCTCAGGTCCTTTCTTCCAAAATCAGCCATCACAAGAAATCAGTGGCTTCAGGGAGGAGCATGACTTATCCGTGGAGGGTGCCTACATATGAACTCAACAGTTAATCGTGTAGATATATTCTGTAACACAACATCTTATAACTGCTCTCACCAAACCCCATTCTAACCTAATCACCTAAGGGGAGATGGACTGGAGAGTAACTTAAAAAAAAAAAAAAAGAATTGGTGCAGAAAGAAATGCTTCTCAGAAATAAAGCAAAAAGGAAGTATTACCGCATCCCTCACATCATCTCTTCAATGATAATAAAACCATTATGTTCCATGTACAATAATTTCCACTGTTACAAATAATATAAATAATACCACTTATCATTCACAAAACACATTGGCACTAATCATTTTGATGTGTTTTTCTAACTCACTCCTAATGTCGAGCTGATGAGCTGGAATTGTTCGCTTGCTCATTTTTTATACATGAGGGAAGTGAGGTTTAAACACGGAGCCAATTTCCCAATACATAAGAGAGTAAGATGGCCACACTTCTCTCTGACTTCGTGGCATGGGCTCATGAGAAACGGAATACAGGGGGTATTTAGTAGGGGAGATTCCAAGGCTCAGTCGATAGCATTGAGGTCTCTTTGAAATCAAATGTTTTTTGTTTTGTTCCAGTGTGTGTGTGTGTGTGTGTGTGTGTGTGTGTGTGTGTGTGTGTTTGTGTGTTTGTGTGTGTGTGTGTGTGTGTGTGTGTGCATTTGTGCAGGGATGTATGCAGTGCATAATGTGCATAATTTGCATGTGCAGTGTATAATGTAGGGACTCATCCATTTTCTCTTCTACCTTATTCACTGAAGCAATGTTTCTCAGTCAAACCCAGAGCTCACCAATATGACTAGTCTTGACAGCCATCTTGCTCTGGAGGCCTGCCCCATCTCCACTTCCCAGGACTGGGATTATATGTGGGCCACAAAGCCTGCCCATCATTTACCTGAGACCTGCGAGCCGTCTCCTCAACTACTAAAGTTCAAGCCTTGATGTTGGACCCATCTCCTTTTCATTTTTTTTCTTATTCTTTTTTTATTTTCTCTTTGGTCATAATATCAGAACCAGATTAAGGTATGACTGGCTCAATCACTCACTCAAATACCCCCACACGTGTGTGTTCTAATAAGAAGGAAGACTCTGCTGAATCTCTGTTCTGTAAAGTATTATCTTGACAGATGAGTTAAAGGATGGGATTATCTTGCCCTGTGACTGTGTCTGCTGTTGTTGATGTTGAGGGAGACTGGCTAATGAGGAGCCACAGCTGAGTCACTTATAGTAACAGTTACAAAGCTGGGTGTTCTAGTTCATACCTATAGTCTCAATTCTCGGGAAGATCACAAGTTCAAATTCAGCTATGTATTCAAATGGGATACATAGTAAATCCAAGGTCTGCCTGGGCGATATAACAAGTCCAAGGCCAGCTTGGCCTACTTACATGACTCTTCTCCAAACATCACTGGTTTTTTTTTTTTTATTATTATTGGTTTCTGTCTCTCCTCTTTCTTCTAAATTGATTATGGTGCTGTGGTTGGGGGTGGGGGTTGGTGGGATGCTGTCTGGGAGAATTTTCACCATGTCTGATGGTCCAGGATCTCCAAAGCAGCTCGGCAAGTCGAACAGTGCAACAAACAGTTCTATTTCAATTTTTGCAGAGAAATATGGCACAGCTGAAGTGCTATCTGAAGAGATGTCTCTAAGATGGGACAATCCCTCTGGAAAATAGGCTTGGATCTTGTACTAGTTTCCTTATGATAAAAACAGTGATGTTCTCAACCAGAGTCTGTGTTGGGAATACAATGCCTTGCTTCCATTTCAACATTGCATAATCTCCATATGGCAATGCTGGGAATCTTTTCTGATATTAAACAGATTATGGGAGAGACAAGTTGAGTAAACACTGTAATTAAATAGGATTTTAATGATGAATAATTTTTTTAAAAAAACTTGTCTGTGGTACTAGGTTGGGTATTCTGCATGAACTCTAAAACATAGCAATCTCTTTTTAAAAATAGCTGAACAAAATGGACCTTATATTTTTCTATCTAGGTCTAATCAAGACCACAAAATGCCACTTTTTCTTAAAAAAAAAAAACTAATTGTGTTTCATTGGTTTTTTGTTTGTTTGTTTGTTAATTTCTTATTTTAATGTTAGTGCTTTGGGGTTCATTTTAACAATTATTTTTTTCATTAAACCAATTCTTTTCTTATTTTCTAGTGTAGATTAAAATGTAGGCTGCTGGTCTGAGAACCTCTCTCTGTTTCTAATATAAAAGTTAGTGTTGTAAATAAACCTTCTCTTAGCACCTTTATAATTATATCTCACACATTTTGATACTGTTTCCTTTCTTCTTCTTCTTCTTCTTCTTCTTCTTCTTCTTCTTCTTCTTCTTCTTCTTCTTCTTCTTCTTCTTCTTCTTCTTCTTCTTCTTCTTCATCTTCTTCTTCTTCTTCATCTTCTTCTTCTTCTTCTTCTTCTTCTTCTTCTTCTTCTTCTTCTTCTTCTTCTTCTTCTTCACTTTACATAGTTTCATTATTTCTTTACTTCTGTATTACTTGTGGATGTGTAATTTAATGTTTCTGGATTTGGAGATCACCTGTTGTCTCTCACTGAGGACTTATATTTTGATTTTGTTGTATTAGCAGAACACATTCTGAGAGGCTAGAGATGCAGCACGGTGGACAGAGTACTCACTTGGCTCCCACAAAGCTCTGGGTTCCACCTCCAGCACCTCATAATCAAGATGTGGTGGTGCATGCCCACAATCCCAGCACCAGGAGGAGAATCAGGAGTTCAAGATCATCCTTGGGTGCATGGTGAGTTTGAGGCCAGGCTGGGCTACATGAAACCTGTATGAACAAATAAACATGTCCTGCAAGACATCCTTCCTTTGGCTTTTGCCACATTTTGTTCAGTGGTTCCTGAGGTCTGCCTTGTTGAATAGTCCAGGGGTACTTGAAGAAAAAGAGAACATCCTGATGCTACTGGGGAGTGTCAATGAGAGACATTGACCGGTGAAAGCCATCCCACCCTAGCTGGTCTTCTGCCTGCTCCTGTTGCTGATGTGCTGATCCCATGTCCACAGCTTTCCTCATGGCTGCCCTGTTTCCTTTTCAACTCTACCCATTCTTGCTTCCTGGGGTAACGACACAAAGAATCGGGGTCTCCACGAAGTCCACTGATCCTCCCAACACTACGTATTTCTCTTTCTCTGTAGAAATAGTCTCTCTGATGTCTACCTTACCAGAAATAAATATAACACGCTTTTTTGTTGTTTTGTTTTGACACTGAGTTTCATTATATAGCTAAGGCTGGCCTGGAATTCACTATATAAACCAGGTAGGCATTGAACTCACAGAGATCAGCCTGATTCTGAGTGCTGGGATTAAAGGGGCACACCACCACACCTGGCTCCTAATTTTTTTTAAGATTAAAAAAATTGATCTCTCTCTCTCTCTCTCTCTCTCTCTCTCTCTCTCTCTCTGTGTGTGTGTGTGTGTGTGTGTGTGTGTGTGTGTTCTTTAGGCTTAAAAAAGTCCCCAAGGCTGTAAATCTCAGCAGGTGCCTGGAGAAGGAAGATGAGGGGTGAAAAATGGGTAAAATGTTACTTGAGTTACACCCACATTGAGGTCAGCCACATAGTGGACCAATAGTCACATAATGGCAGGGGAGTCATATAAAGTGTAAAGGAAAAGATACTTAAAACAGAGCTAGAACAAAGAAAAAGAAGAGGTTACACTCAGAAAAGGGGCCAGACTTAAAAAGCCGCCATAAGTTGGTGAGCTCTATATACATTTTTTTAAAAATTGTATAATGTTAAAGTAGGAGGAAATTATTTGGGAAGAGGAAGAGGATGGACAGAGTGTAGTGGGGACAGGGAAGGACACTGAAAAGATCCTTCTGAAAATCTGAAGAACTCTGTGGCATAAACAATTAAAGTGCCCTGTCATTTGCAAGTCATGACATACTTGCCTGTACCCAGTATTCTGACTACCTGAATCTCAAAAATAAAACCACCTCATCTACTTCATCATGCTTTACTGCGTTTGATCTAATAAATTCTTTGTAACCAGACGTTCTGGTAAATTTTAAATACATTTAAAATATGACTGGTCGATATCGGGTTTGTCATAAGTTTATCCCGACTTTGGAAGCAGGCCCAGGAGTTAATTTTTCCTTGCTCTTTGCAAAGAATCCATAATTCATGATTGCCATTGACTTCAATACAAGGTATTTAATCCTGTCAAATTCCAGCTTTGTTTGAATAAAAATGGCCCTCCTCTAATTGCGGGTTTTGATAAAGCTAATTTTGGTGTGCTGACGCGGAAAGGCTGACACCATTTCTGATACGGAAAAAAAAGGGGGGCTAAGATAACCGAGGGAAAGATGGGAGCTTGGAAACTAACCACCAAGGATATTGGTGACTCAAAAACCAGAGACATTTTTTAGAAAAAAACAAAACGAGAATGAGATACAGGAAGCGAGCTACTTGGGCAGAATAAGACTCAAGTCATCAGAACATTTGGGTGGGGACTTTATTTCGGGCCTCCGGGAGGCTCTATGAGATGCTAAAGCTTAGATGCTGGAAGTTTCTGAGTAACTAGGGAGGGAACCGAGGGATTCTATGATGTAAGCAAAGCCTAGGTGATGTCACCGAGCTCTGGGCGGAGGTTGCGCATCTCCTCCACTTGGGGGCGCTAGACGCCCTTGAAGGTGGGTTCACTATCTTCGTAGAGGTGTGTGAACACCAGTTCAGCTCCTGAACCCCATAATTGCTAAAAAGACTTTTGGTGCCTGACCGGTTTCAGAAGACAGAATCTGGACGACTAGGACATTTTCTTTGGACATTTAGGAAATAACTGGGACACCTGTAACCCCAGGAGGCTAAAAGTTTTCCCTCGTTCAGGGAGTAACCGTATATTCTAATTTTTTCCCACATTTGGGAGCTAAGGGGATGGTCTAGGCTAGTCAACCTTCTGAGTTAATTATCCTTGCTAACGATGTCTAATTCATAATTCCACTAAAATGCCAACGCCCCCCTTTGTCCGTGTGCGTTTTAGAAGATATTCTTTCTAAATGGCTGCTGTTGCCTGGATAAATGGTTCTTGTTACAGACGGGGATGCAACTGCTTCATGGAATAAACCTGGGACTGAATCAGGAAACACAATACAGAAGGCTAAGGAACTGGTGTACGGTGTCTCCGGGCAGATATTTGTGGATGTAGCCACCTAGCTCGTAGCTTGCGGGTAGAAGAGAGGTGTGGCCACCCTCCTTTTGCTATCCTGTTCTGCTTGCTCACTTGGGGGGACAGGCATGCCAACTCCCACACTGACCTAGCCATTCAAGGAGAGGTTTCTCAGTAGAGGTATCTCTTCCATATTGAGCAGAGCTTCAAGGCCCACCCCCCACAGTGATGTGCTTCCTCCAACAAGGCCACGCCTCCTAATAGTGCCACACTTCCCGAGGGCCAATTATATTCAAACCATCACACTGGTTTTGTGCCAACTTGGCAAAAGCTAGAGTCATCAGAGAAGGGAAGCTTCCATTGAGACTATGCCTCTATAAGATCCAGCTGTTAGGCATTTTCTTAATTAGTGGCTGGTGGGGGAAGACCCAGCCCATTGTGGGTGATGCCATCTCTGGGCTGGTGGTCCTGAGTTCTAAAAGGAAGCAGGCTAAGCAACCTAAGACATGAGGAGCAAAACAATGTGCATCATGACTCCATGGCCTCTGCATCAGTTCCTGCCTCCAGGATCCTGTCCTGCTTCGGTTCCTGTCCCAACTTCCTTTGATGAAAAACAGCAACGTGGAAGTGTAAGATGAATAAACCCTTTCCTCCCTGACTTGGTCTTTGATCATGGCATTTCTTACAACAATAGAAACACTAAGTACGACAGCTTGTTATAGAAACAAAATATCTAGTTAAGTCACTGTTGCTTATCTGATAACCACAAATAGAAATATGTGAATGCTTAATTTAAAGGTAAGATGTGCTCACGTATCTACCTGTGGTGTGGTTGTTCTAGTTTTCTTCTTTCTCTTCATGATGAATACCATGATCACAACCTTGTGGATGAAAGTGTTCTTTGCCTTACAGGTAACAGACCCTCACTGAGGGAAGCCAAAACAGGAGCTTGAAGCAGTAACAAGGAGCACTGCTTGTTGGCTTAGTCCCTGTCTCGGTCACTGTTCTGTTGCTGTGAAGAGACACCACGGTCAAGGCAACTATTCTAAAAGAAAACATTTAATTGGAGCCGTGCTTGCAGTTTCAGACCTGTGGGCATCATCATGGCAGGAGCATAGCACCGGAGCAACGGAAGACTACTGATCACAGGCAGAGAGAGACTCTGGCATGGCATCTGGCTCTAGAAAACTCAAGGCCCACCCTTGACACACCCACTTCCTCCAATGAGGCCACACCTTCTCTTAATTCTTCTAATCCTTGAAAATACTGCTACTCCCTGGTGACTAAACATTCAAATATACGAGTCTATGGGGGCCCTTCTTATCTAAACCACCACACTCACCATGACTTGCTCCACAACCACACACACACACACATACACACACACACACACACATATATATATGCATATATATGACTACTGATGAGATTGCCCACAGTGGTGGGCCCTCCCACATCAATCATTAATCAGAAAAATGTCCTGTAGACTTACCCAAAAACAAACCTAATGGAGGCAATTCTTGACTTGTTCTCTCTTCTCAGGTGACTCTAGATTGTCAAGTTAGAAAGAGAGAGAGAGAGAGAGAGAGAGAGAGAGAGAGAGAGAGAGAGAGAGAGAGAGAAAGAGAGAGAGAGAGACCCAGCACAATAATGTTTATCTTACTTCATATCACGAGCTCAGACACTCACCACCAGCCCCCCTCTTCTACCTCTGCATAGACCCACTTCCCTGCATGACAGAACTTAAGAGTAACTACTGTCACCAATATGAATACTCAGAAAGAAGTGACTAGAAATGAATACGTCCTACAGCCTCCCAACCTCCGGCGAAAGCATTTTAGTGGTGTGTGCTACACTTACTAGGAGACAACCCAGCCAGCCCCTGGGCATTTAATAGGTCACAGTAGACCACAGAACCAAAAACCTGCAACCTATTTCATCTCCTCTCAGCGGGAGACACAGCCCTTTCTCAAAGTCTGTGAATCTATCTGTAGGCTTAGATTTTTTTTTTTCAAAACCTACTTTCTTAAACACCTCAATCTCCTTTCTAGCCCACCAACCAGAGGTAGCAGAGAAGGAAGATTAATAGGGAAAGGGGGTTGTGGACCTATTTAGAAGTAATTGGGGCAAGTCCAATCTTCATTGTCAGGATACCAGCAGCCCAGTCCAATAGCAGACATGAAACGCGAATCAGTAGGAGCGGCTCGATCTGGCAGAAAACGCAGTGCTCCAGCAAATCGGCACAAATCAGCAGGAGCAGCAAGAATCCCCCAGAATAGCAGGAGTTCTCTTGTGCATTCCTCATTATGGGACAAAGACCAGCAAAGACCATCAAGGCATAGCTCTGCTAGTGGAGACCCACGAAACTTTGCAAGGTGTAGCAATACCCTCTCCCTGTCTGTTGAGTTACATTTATGTTCTCTCCAAACATCATGTTCTCCCAAAAGTGTCTGCTCCAGCAAAATATCACATGCCTTCTCATGTGTCTTCTTCATCAAAACATCCTCTCTTGACACAGCTTCTAGAAAAACATGTGACCTGGCCGAGTTTCCAAAGGAACCAGACATTTCCACTTTATCGTCACAAAATATATTAAGTGAATCTTGCACAGGTCCTGTGCCTCAGCTGCATCAGCCACTGGAGTGTCTGCAATTGCACTTTGTGAAACTCAACCCCTTTGGTGAGCACAAACTTTAGTAATCCCAATAGTCATTGAGGGCCACTCTCTCCATCTTTGTTCTCAGTCAATAACTGTCCAACTTCCAGCCAACTCAGCTATGACCAGAAAAACCCTCATCAAGAAATCCAATGAATTTGACTTGATTTTTTTTCCTGAGGGAACAGAGTGTTCTCCCTTCATGGTTACATTGGTGCCTGATTCATCTGTAATAAAATCCACTACTATTAAGAGCAACATCACAGGAGCTATGACAAACACCAAATCACATGACAAGCATCACAGGTGGCCAAGGCTTTTCAGCAGCTTTATTGAAGTATAATTTTCATAGTAAAAAAAAATCCATTTATTTTAAGTGTAATTGAATGATTTTAAAGCAAATTTACAGCTTCCTTCCTTTTTAGACTCATCTCCACTAATTCATATGATATTGAAGTCTACTAAAATACAGAAGTGAAGTCAAGGGAAGGACCAGAATGGGTATCAGCAAGGTTCTCGATTCACTAAGACAACAGATACACTGGCAGAATCTTCCGGATACAGCCACTTGGGAATATTGGATCTGCTCTTAGCTTGTAGCGTCTAGACAAAATGCTTAAAGGATTAAGTCATGGTTCCTCCTACATCAAGTCCGGACCTGACCTGATTTGGTCAGCATCACTAATGGTCACATACTGATCACATTCATCACTGTTACAAGATGCCTGGCAACTTAAATTGTAGACAAACTCATTTTGGTTTGTGGTTTCAGAGGTTTTGGCCCATGGTCACATGACCATGAAAGGGGCAGGATGGAGCCCAACTGCTCACCTCATTGGCAGCCAGGAAGCATGAACACACGAAGGGACCAAGAAAAAAAACACCCTCCAAGACCTGTCCCAAATGACCAAGTCCCTTAACAAGTTCTTATCTCCTAGTTTCCCACCACCTTCATACAACCATCAACAGATTATTAACTCATTGATTAGACCCCTCAGGGTCCAATAGCTTTTCAGAGTCCCACCTTTGAACGTTGTCCTGTGGATCAAAGCCTGCAACACAAGACCTTTGTGGGGCATTTCAAACCCAAATCACCACAGCATCCTTCATGTGAAATACAGAGATAGGATCCCTCTACCTCTGTAAGGATATCTCTGTCCAGTAGTTCTAAAAGGACAGTCTCCAAGCCAACAGCATCAGCACCCCCTGGGAGCTTTTAGAAACACAAGTTCAAGAAAAAGTAAAAAGCAATGCAAGTTTAGGGTCTTGATCCCCATCCATGTATCTTAAACCCAAAGCATGGGGCAAGAAGGTTGGGTCAGAGATCTAAACTTCACACTAGAAGCAGCTGGGAAGGTTTCTAACCATCTCCTATTTCTTTCTGGTACTGAGTCACACCATGTGTGCATTGAAGCATTTTGACTGAGGTGAGATACTGTCAGCATCAATTATAAAGGCCCTATTGTTGTTTTGAATGTAAAATGGGATATCTATATAGACACACATGCATATACACATACTCACAGAGAGAGGTAAGGAGGGAAGGAGATGAGTCTTAGGAACTCTCAAGGAAGAGGGGGGTAGAAATATCGTAAGACACAGAGGTCAGTGAGAACCAGAACAAAGCAGCATCTTCTGTGTATGACAGGCCCACTGCCCTCAATAACTCATAGCCACTGTGTCTGTATGCACAAAATCAAGCCAGTTAGCATTCCATCATGGAGTGGGGAAGGCCTCGCTACTCTTCATCCCTAGTTGAGGAGGTGTGGACAGTTGATGGGAAAGGGAGAGCCAGTTTTCTTCAAAGATATGGCTGGTGGTAGGTTGGCCATGCTCCAGTGTGTCATTACAGAGGGGAGAAGAGGAGACATGAAGTTGGGAGGAGGGATTAGGTGGAGATGGGTCTGGGAGGAGTTGGGGGAGAAGTGAGGAGTAAATTTAATCAAAATATATTATATGAAGTTCTCAACTAATTAATAAGAGTGTTTTTTTTTTTAAAAAATACCATATCTGTACATGTATGGACCATTGTTCTTGTCACCTCCTAAATAACAGCTCCTTGTACAGTAGTTTCAATGCATTAAGTACAAAAGTAATTCAGAGATTATTTAAAATGTAGGAGGACCTGGGGAGATGGTGTTGGGGTAAAGCCAAGTGCATGGTCACACGTGTTCCTGTAACACCAGTGCTTGGGATGGGGAGGGCCAGAGATAGGAGGATGACTGGGGCTTCCTGACAGCCAGCCAAACTCCAGGTTCAGCAAGAGAATAGAGAGAGAAAGAGCAGAACATGATGTATTCTCCCCGAGCCTCTGAACTTACACGTACGGGTCTGTATGTACACAATACACAGCCATAAATATGATTAAAGTATGCAGGAGGTCACTTTGCATAGGTTATATGCAAATGCAATGTCAATTTAGCCCAGAGACCTGAGGACTGTTAGATCATTGGGGGTCCTGGAGCCAACTCTCCAGAGATAGCAGGGGATGGTTATATCTTCTTGCTGTGCAAACAAAACCATTGCTACACAGCTCCCCTCCTCTGGGTTCCTGCACATAGCAGAGAATGAGATGGAAATGCTGAGAAAAAGAAAAGAAAAAGAAAACCAAAGGCTTCGTCGGGGTTTCTAGGCTTGTGTTAAAATCATATTTATCACGTTTTATTAAATGGAAGGGAAATCTTTGGCTCCCAGCAACAATACACTCAATCATGTTGGCTTCTGTCTTATCCCGTTCTGAATAGCAATTAATTGCACATCAATAGTTCCCATGCTTCGAGATGAACCAGGATGAAGGGGTGTTTCCATGCTGATAAGTAACACCAATGTGGATAATCAAGTGGAAAGGGGGAGGTAGGATGCCTCTGGGTTATGTGAGAAAGACGGCTGATGGGAAACTTGTTATGCAAATAACCCTAACCTCTGAGAAATGAAATGGGATGATAAAAAAAAAAATATCCTGCCCAATGGGGTGGACATCATGACTTGATTTCTTTTCTTCTGTAAACGTACTTCAGTATTTTGAATAAGTGTGGCCCTCAGAGGTTCAAGTATTTGAATGTGTTTGGTTTCCAGTTGGTGGACTGTCTAGAAAGGATTAGGAGGTGTGTTTTTGTTAAAGCCCACCAGGCCCAGTCCCCCTCCACTCCCCGCCCCCTGGAAAGCAGGATGTGAGTTCTCAGCTTCTGCTCCAGCCGTGTCTGCCTGCCTGCTGCCATGGTGTCTACCATGATGATCATGGACTCACACTCTGAAACTGTAAGACCCCAATTAAATGTTTCCCTTTGTAAGCTGATTTGGTCATGATGTCTCTTCCTAGCAATAGAACAGTAACTAAGACACACATCTTCCTATTTATTTTTCTAATAGTCCTGTATTTAATTCGTTAAAGTTACCTTTTGTCCATTGAACAGTTTTATGAGTAAGTCTAAAGGGATTGGACAAATAGTGCCAATAGAAGTGGCACTATTAGGAGGTGTATCCTTGTTGGAGTGGGTGTGGCCTTGTAGGAGTGGGTGTGGCCTTGTTGGAGTGGGTGTGTCATTCTGGGTGTGAGCTTTAAGACCCTCATCCTAGCTGCCTGGAAGTCAGTCTTCTCCTAATGGACTTCCGATGAAGATGTAGAACTCTCAGCTCCCCCTGCACCATGCCTGCCTGGATGCTGCCATGCTCCCATCTTGATGGTAATGAACTGAACCTGTGAACCTGTAAACCAGCCCCAATTAAATGTTGTTTGTATAAGACTTGTGTTGGTCGTGGTTTCTGTTCACAGCAGTAAAACCCTAAGACACACATATACAAGTATACTTAGGCTTACACACATGCACATCCTCATTTACAGGGGTTTTAGATTTAGCCAGGGCCTCTGCACTTTCATTGGTCCATCTGATACATGTATTCAGGAAACATGCCTCTTCCTGTTTCTTGTTCTAACAAGTATGTGGACAACATCTGCAAGACTCACTTCATTTTGCTTTATCCTTTTCTTCAACTTTGGAAATTTCAATTTGCAGAAGGAGATGATGGGAACTTGGTTTAGATAGCTCTTTTTGTTTCTGGGTAGCTTGCATCTCAAGTCACAAAGGGAAAATAAATATAACAAGAAATAAAATGCACGTCCAAATGCCAATGGCAAGCTCATATCCATTTCCTTTAATGAATGTCAACTTTGGAAATTAGAATTCACAAGGAGATGAGACTTTTGAAAAATCCTTATTCTCGGGCAGGCTTCGGTATTTCTATCTCCCTGAAAAGGAGCACCAATAGAAAAAAACAGACGGTAAATTGTTTTTGTCCACAAATCGATTCAGAAACATTTAATCATGGGCACAGAGGGACTCATCTCAAAAGAATAAAGTAATATGGGGGGGCTAACAGTCATTTGCTTATTAGTATTAAGGAATTCCTGAAGTCAAGAAAAAACATTCGACAGAGGAAATAACTAGATTTTCATTGGGCAGAACTGTTTTTAAAATAGCCTTCCTTTTAGCCATGGAAAGAGGGGGGCTTGGACCAGCAGGGTCAGTCTGTAGATTACCATAAAGTTATCCCCATCAAAAATTTAAGAACAATATGGATTTTTTAACAGACTTGAATAAAATTAGAAATTTTAGCTGTCAAAGGGGAAAAATTGTGTCCCAGAAAGAGACAAAGGAGTGTCAGAACTCATACTTGATTCTTTCAATAAATATCATACTGGTAACTCATGTGTCTGTTGGTATCAGGATTAAAATGCACGTAGGACTTCTCAACTTAGAGAGATTTTAACGCGTGTGAATCGCTGCCAAGGGAAAGAATGGTCCTCGGGTTTTTCAAAAGGCATGGAAAAGCCACCATGGAGTTAACTGCATTTTGTTTCAAAAACCTTAGTTCCTTGTCTGCAGGGACCCAGAGCCCCAAAGGAAGGGCCTGAGACGACCTAAGAGGTAACCTCCAACAACATCTGAGACCATGCCTACAGAAGGAAGCAGCCCTTCTAGGAGAGCTGAAGGGTAAAGGCAACATATCGATCAAATCACGCTAATAGAACGACGGCAGCTGGTTCACAGAGCGAAGCAGCTGTCGGCGACTCAGCCGAGAACTAAGAGGATTTGAAAAGATAATAACAACACAGAGTTCATAGAAGCCACTGTTGACTCATGGGGTCTGCGAATCTAATCTCGTGTACTTTGGGCAGAAAAAAACAATCAAAAAAACCAGGGATTCCTCTGCTCAGCCAAATGGAACTCTGGGCCATGCTGTGGATGTCCCATCTCAAGGTAGATACTGGAAGCCTGGGGGAAACCGGAACTAGATCATGTAAGCGCTGGGAGACCAACAACCCGACACCGGAAATGGCTCAAGTCTACACCTGCATTGGAAGAAAAAAATTTCACTCAGCACCGGAAGTAATCCTTGTCAGGGTCTGTGTGAGATCGGAAGTGAATGGTGCCATGGTCAACCAGTAAGCACTGCCTACAAGCATTGCGTGAGCACGTGTGATGTTGCCAACACAAATGAGGAAATTATTTCTAAATTTAAACACGACTTCTACTTAATAACTAGTAACTTTAAGTGTCCAGTTTTAGCACAAGCTTCCAGATTGTGGGGCTGTGTGCCATAGGCCCCACACGGAGATCTCTGGTCTAGCTAGGTGCTGGGGTTCAGATGGAAGGGGAGAGAGTTCAGACAGGGAGGGAGAAACCGGTTCTGCCAGCTTCCTCTGCTGGTAATGCCCTGTCTCCATTTCTGCAGCTGCTGCGAGATGCCAGGACAGGCCAAACCAGTAGGGGGACTGGCTAGTTGTCAAGGGTTGCAAGATAGCTTCCAGCGGTGATTTTGGGAGAGCAGATATCTTCCCAAGCAGTGTTGTTACAGCTCTTATGACAGAAGCTCTCGGATGATGGAGTAATTCCTGCACACCTTTAATTTTGGTCAGGCCTCATAAATACCGTTTTGAGATGGTTCAGAGTCTGACAACAGGTACTTCCTATTGGCTTGGCCTTAGAGCTTGGGAATACCTCGTCTACATATTTGGGGGTGTGGTCCTGCTTCAGTCATGAGTCTACATGAATTGTGGTCACCTACAGAGGAGGGACTTGTGGTGTGGCCGATCTGGCTTGAACCTACCTGAACAAGGGACTTGGGGCATGACCTACCTACATGACTGAAACCTCGCTACAGAGGGATATGGGGGACTGACTGTAGCTGCATGAGAGGGGCCTAATCTCCTGGGAGACTAGCTAGCTCCTTCTGTCCCTTAGGGTCCAGGGTCTTCTACTTATGTCAACCGAGAATCAGGGTACCCTTCACCGCGAATTGCCCCACACCAGATTATGTAGTTTCTCAGGCAGGAGAGCACCACACAGGAAGTGAGTTTGAAACTTCAGAGGTTCCAACCATAAGACAGCAAACTAAGAAAGGCATGGAGGTGGGTAGGGTAAAACGAACTAGAGAAAATCTGTAAAATGGAGAAAGGAGAATTCAAAAAGACTCGGACAGAAAAGGCCAGCAATGGGGAATATCTCGGAAGACCATCCTTGTTTTCAGAGTTAATCACAGCAAAATTGCCAAAGACCGGTAGTCTCTGTGGACAGTCTCTGAACATTACACATACACAGAGAGAGAGACAGAGAGAGGCAGACAGTCAGACACACAGAGACATACACAGAAAGAGAGACCTGTTCAGAGACATTTACACAGAGACACACAGAGTCCAATTAAGAAGGATTTACAGAAAGATAGCCATTAAATGGCCCAGATATTTGGTGCTGCATTATGTGAGCTTTGTGGAGAAATGAGCTCCAACCAAATTTTGCAAGCTCTGCAACAATCTGCATGTTTCTACTCCCCCTTAGCTGTGGAGGTATCACATACATGGCTGTCACTTCTTTTTTTCTTCATTTATATTTTACTGTGAATCTCCCTTCTCCCCTGTTCTAGGTGGCCAGTGGTTTCCATGTAGAAGGGCTTTTCTATGCACTGTGTTTAGTGAGTCAGGGAAAACAATTTAAAAAGAGGCTCAGTCCTAGAGCAAACAGAAAAAAACAATGCATACTTAACCTCCAAAAGCAGGGCTCAAAGAATACAGAGGCTCCTCTGGCAGGCACACAGATCCAAGCTTACAAAGTTCGGGCTTATTTCGAAGAACAAATCATTGTCTCACGGAACCTTTATGGAAAACAAAGACAGCTCAGCCTAGAATGAGTTAAACAGAAACCCTTTAAAGGCTATTGAATTTTGGAGCCAAACTCCATAGACAGTTATGGCAGAAAAACTGGCCCATGACCGCAGTTTGCGCAATAGCACTGAACTTTGGGAAACATTTCTTACTCTCCTAAAAATTATAAATGTGAGAGGGAACTAAGGCAGCCTGGGGAGCACACTTCGGTTTCCATAAAGAGTGTGATTTTCAGGCAAACACCCACATGGCTAGTGTGCACATCCCCAATCCTGATCATTAAGATGTCGACAAGTAGTAAACAACCTACACGGTAGAGCCACTGTCTCTGGTTCCTGCCTTCTGAAGGTTCCAGGGTCATCCAACCCTAAATTCACCATCCTGTTGACAAGTATCTAACCTTTATCTTTGAATTAGGAATATTTTTAAGTCCCTTAGATCCCCCCCCCTCTTGCTTGCGCTCTCTCTCTCTCTCTCTCTCTCTCTCTCTCTCTCTCTCTCTGTGTGTGTGTGTGTGTGTGTGTGTGTGAACATTATAAAAGCAAGAAAAATTTTCTGGGTCCAGTAAAACTATAAACATGCCCCATTCAGTCGGTTTTAACTACGGAGGCTTCAGAAACATCTTGGAGGAGGAGGCAGGAAGAGTGTAAGACCCTGAGGATGGGCAGAAGCACTGTGATTTTCTGCCTTCTGGACAGAGCATGGCTGCTGCCACCATGAGCTCACAGTAGCTGTGGTCACCTGCATAGGTCTACACAGGACCACCAGCCAGAATCTCAGCAGAGAAAGGGGAGTACTCTGCAGGCCCCACCCCTTACTGAGGAGGTTTTCGGTTGCTGGTGGCTGCTGGGGTAAAAGAATCAATCTTCTTTGAGGGTTTGGCCACTGGTAGAATTTCCACATTTCTGGAGATGGCCACACACCCATATATACATAGCCAATGCTACCTGGGCTTAGTGGTTATTGTCTGGGAAAAAGAATATGAGTTTGGAGGGAGGCTTATTGAATGGGGATTGAGGGAGAGCAGAGGGTGAAATTGAAGAGGTTATAATCATGTCTCATTGTATACACATATGAGGTTCTCAAGGATAAAGACAATTTATTATTTTAAAAAATTTAGACTATTAACTTTAGCTATGTAATGAAATGCTGTATGACTTTAAAGAATTTAAATATTAAATATAAAATCAAACCCAATGACTGCCTTATGATTCAAGGAGTAAATTATACATATTTAGTGTAATGTACTTTTTCCCTCTTTCTGTCTCTTCTATCTCTCTGTCTCTATCTCTCTCTCCCTCTCTTTCTCTCTCTCACACACAAACTCATAAACACACAGAGAGATATACACTTACATTACTTATTTTTATGTCAAGGTATCAAAATTCCTGACACAATCAACGTAAAGAAATACAGGTTTGTTTAGGGAACACAGTCACTGGGGACAGACTGCCATGCCAGTGACATTGTGGCACCAGTGTGTTGATCTGTGGCATTGAGAACATGCGTGGGACCTAGTCACATTTGGGTGGATCAGGTGGCCAAGAGTTAGGTCAGAAGCAGCCAACTCCCTCCTTCCTGCCCCAGTGACCTACTTCAGCTAGGGCACAATCCCAAAGGTTCCACAACCTTCCTAGAGAGTGCCACCAGCTTGAGACAAAGTGTTCACACAGCTGAACCTGTGGGGAAATTTCACACTCAAACCTTAACAACACTAAGCCAGGCAAATGTGAAACACTTTTTGAAAATAGTTTAATTTCAGTTCTGTAAACAGGACAGAAAAGCCCTCTGGAATGGATTGATTAAGACTTTAGCTTTGCAAAGTGAACCCCAAACGACACATAGTATTAAAAAAAAGAATGCAGTTTTCTATGTAGCAAGGGTAGAGCTGAGAACAACATACTAATGAAGAGGAAATGCAAAGAACCGGGATACATAGTAACAATTCCAAGTGTCAGTGTGAACAGCTCTTTTATTTATATATGTGAGCTGTCCTTATTATTTCCCTACTGGGTTGATTTTACAAGAAGAAAAACATCACAAGCTCTGCCTATCCCATCAACCACAGCATCATTCATCACGGTGTTATGGGGCTCCAATCTAGGGATTAATCATCGGGGTTTGGCAGCAAAATCCATTGGCTCAATACATGAGGCTTTAACGGAGAAAGTGGGGTTACTAGTATGTGGTGCCCTTCGGCGTCTTCTCTGCAAGTCTGTTGTATGAGTGCCCTGTTGTTGATTATTGTTGGTTGGTGGTTGTTTTTAAATCTAGAATGTTGAATGCAAAAGCAAGAGGCAGGGGCCAGATAGGTCACTGCATCTCGCTTTCTCCTTCCCACCTCTCCCTAACTCTCCCAAAGCCTCAGCTTTCATTCAAATATACCGAAACAACGTGAAATCAAGACGCATTCGCCATCTCTAAACTGTGTTTGAGCGTTGAACGTAATCGTCTAGTAAGCATTAAAAACCACACGATGGGTCTGAGGAGGATCGGTGGGTGAAACTGTTTGCTGCACAAACATGCAGACATGAGTTCAGATCCCAGCAGTCATGAAACAAGCAGGATGAGACTATAACCCCGGGGGCAGTGAGGGGGAGCAGGATGACTGAGGTTTGCTGGCTTCTAGCCTAGATCAAAATATGAGTTTGCGATCAGGCAAAGACACTGCCTGTCTTAGTTAAGGTTTCCTTGTTGTGAAGAGACACCATGACCAAGGCAACTCTTATAAAGAAAAACATTTAACTGAGGCTGCCTTACAGTTTCAGAGGTTCAGTCCATTATTGTCGTGGTGGGAAGCATCACAGCATCCAGTCAGACATGGTGCTGGAGAAGGAACTGAGTGTTCTACATCTTAATCTGAAGGCAACCAGGAGGAGACTTGAAGCCACAGGCAGCCAGAAAGAGTATCTCTCTTCCTCACTGAGCAGAGCTTGAGTACTAGGAGCCCTCAAATCCCACCTTCACAGTGACACACTTCCTCCAACAAGGCCACACCTCCTAATAGTGCCACTCCCCGTGGGCCAAGCATATTGAAACCACCACAATGCATCAAAGGACAATGTCAGAGAGACATAGAGAAAGATACTGCATAATTGCCTTCCTCTAGTAGCAGGGTGCTACATGCCTGCACACACACCACACACATACACACACACACACACACACACACACATATACACACACACACACGTGCACACGAACACACATTTATTTATACTTTGGTCTAAATTCTTTGCTTAAGAACTTCATACATACACATAATGCATTTGAGCAAGTCCATCCCCTTCCCCTCCCCTGCCCTCAAATTCCTCCCCTTTACTCCATCATCACCATTCCCTCATAATTCCATGTGCATTTTAATAAAAACCACTGAGCCTATTTAGTACTGACTACATGTGTGTGGGTGGG
Source organism: Micromys minutus (assembly GCF_963924665.1). Classification (NCBI taxonomy): domain Eukaryota; kingdom Metazoa; phylum Chordata; class Mammalia; order Rodentia; family Muridae; genus Micromys; species Micromys minutus. Next base: position 22,897,527 of record NC_137964.1, read on the forward strand.
GACAAACATCCACTGGAACATAGGCAGCCTGTCAGGACCAAATCCATGAAGAAAACCAGCCCTCTCCCCTGCAGCCATCAGTTGCTAATAGCCCCTTGGTTGATGGGTGGGACTTCTTGAGTCCCCCCCCCCATCTATTCTGGGTTTTGTCTGTGCAGATTTTGTTGATGAAATCCTAGCCACTGTGAGACACACACACACACACACACACACACACACACACACACACACACACACACACACGCACACACCAAATTTTAAAGCCAGAGAACGATTTTAAAAGGTTACACAAAGTTCTAAATTCAGTTCATTGGTGGCGAAATATTTGAATTCCATACCAGATTACAAGACTATCTATATAAAATTAAATCATTCAAATGAATATTTAAAGATCCTGTGGGTCTATATCTGTTAAATAGCACAGACTGAACGAAATCAGATAGTGCCAAACCTCCCTATGAGTGCACCAGGAAACGTATAAATCAGTGTTCAGAGGCGTGAATCCACAAGGATGAGATCCTCAGAGACTGAGGATGTACAGGACAGGGTACAGAAGCTCAGTAGACAAGTGGATCATAAGCAAGAGCCTGGAAAATTGGCCATTCATGCCTTAACAACCTTCACAGACTAAGGAAAACTCAGGGGTTGGTACCCCCAGAACTGGGAGTAGGAAAACGTTAATATATTTACAGGACGCTTGCTTTCTAAATACAGTGTGGGTTAGAATCTAGTGTGAAAAGTATAACAGTGAAAGTATCCATTTTTCTCCTTGCTGTGACAAAATCGTGTCATTTAGGGGCTGGAGAGATGGCTCAGCTACTCAGAACTCTTAGCACCCTCACATCTGACTCTGGCTCTGGGAGATCTGACTCCCTCTTCTTGCCTTTGCAGGTACTGCAGCCATGTGGCATACACAAAAAGACCCAGGAACAAAACTAAAAATAAAAATTTTAAATGAGTCATTTAGCTGATATTAATGCACCAAGGTTTATAGAGAGAATCTCTTACAATCATCACCTGTCGATAAAAAAAAAAAAAAGTCTATGACCTATGAGCTGAGGCAGGAAATAGGAGGTGGGACACTGGCAGGAAGAGAGGATTATGGGAAATAGTAAAAGAATAAAAGGAAATGCAGGGAGAGACTTGGGGAGAGACACTGAGGCAGATGCTAAAGGACATGTTGAGGAAGATGCTAAGAAGGAGGATGAAAGAGAGGTAGCTACCCATGCAGAAGATATAGAATAGTTTGAATGGGTTCAATAAGTTGGTCTGGGAATGAGCCAAAGTCTAATCATTTGTTAATAATTAGTCTCAGAATCGTCATTCTGGGAGCAGAAGCTGGGAAGGAAAAAGATTTTTTTTTAAAAAAAAGGTTAATTTCTCCTAATTATTTTCCATACGATTATGTAAGATGCTAATATATGGAAATTGTGTGTAGGGTATATGGGAAATTGCAACTATCCTAGAGAATTCTAAAATAAATGTGTTTTTTAATGCAAAGTCGGTAGAGGTATTTTTTTCCATTTCCATCTTTCAAGTTTCTGTATAGTCTAAAATATATATGTTTATTATATCTACAGTAGAAAATGTCCTTGTGATGTAATGAAACGTTAGTCAGCCCTACTAAAGTGCTTTCTGGAAGTCAGTTAACTTTAGGCACTGAGAACTATGATGACGTCAGCCCCCCAGGGTGCTTACACACACACACACACACACACACACACACACACACACACACACACACACACACACACAGTGGCCATCGGTTACCAGCAGTACCTCAGCTAAAGCTATGACTTTGAGAGCCCGGAGGACGTGGCACTGGGTTTATGTCTCTTTATGCCTTTGGCATGAGCCAACAGACACCTCTGGTCCCTTCTTCCTTCCCAGTGAGTTCCAACACAATTTATTTCTCATTTTATCCATCCTGTCTGAGCTTCCCTCTTCCAGAACTTTTTTTTCAGTGTGTGTGTGTGTGTGTGTGAGAGAGAGAGAGAGAGAGAGAGGAGTATATGAATGTTTTTCCTCTACATGTGCATACACACATGTGCATGTACACATGTGGAAGCCCAAGGTGGATCCAGGAAATACCCTTAATGTCTTGTCTCCCTTGTTCACTGTGGCAGGGTCTCTCAATTGGAGGCAAAGCTCCTCAGTGTAGGTCGTCTTCCTAGACAGCTTGCTCTGGGCATGCCTCCTCTGCCTTCTAAGGTAGAATTATAGGATGGTCTCCCCATCCACTGAACATTTATGTAAGTTTTGGGGGAGAAAGTGCTTAACTTCTAGGCTCTCTCCCTAGCCCTTTCCAGAACATTCTATCTCAACTTTCCTTTACCCTTCCTTGTTTTTGAGATTTATCGAGAATGCTTGACAAATAGAAGCTGTATACATCTGAGGTATGACGTGTACTGTTCTGGTCACATGATGTATTGGACAGATATTTTTAAGATCAAGCTCGTCCATGACCTCATTCTCTCTCTCTCTCTCTCTCTCTCTCTCTCTCTCTCTCTCTCTCTCTCTCTCTCCCCCCCCTCCCCCTCTCTGAGATCCACTCTCTTGGCATATACACAAAACCCCAGTGATAATCAGTTCATTGTTCCCAGGCTCTGGTATGTGTTCATTTTGTAACTGAGCGATGTTGTACATTCTGGCCAATCTATTTCTCAAACAGAAAGATAAGCACACCAGTCACCCGGTTAAAACGCTCAGATGGATTTGTATCTTCCTGAGGCTAAGTGGAAGAGAAGTCCCTCTGCTGATAGACAGATGCTGTCCCAGAAAGACCGAAAGTTGTGACACACCATCCTGGGTCTGGGAAATCATTGATTTAGCTTCTTGTGTTTGTAAACTGACAGAAAGTGGGGTTCACAAGACAATGAGGATGTAAAATCTCATGTTGCTAGAATACAGTCACATGGGTTATAGATCTGCTGAACTTGTGGTCTCACAGGGGTGTGGTTGGGGGACTCATGTATGTGTATGAGTGGAGTGCCTCTTCCCAAGGGTGCGGGCACATATATGTACATATGTGTAGAGACGAGTAGAATGTCCAGTGTCTTCCTCAACAGTGGACCACAGCCCACCATTTTGACTAGTCTGTCAGGCCAGTATGCTTTTGGCAATCCACCCTACAATGTCCCTCCCTGGTGAGATGGATAAAGGGAGAGAAGGATGAGGAAAGAAAGGGAGGCAAGGATGTAGAAAAGAGTTGGAAGTCACAAGTTAAAAGTTTCAAATTAGCAGCAAACCTCAAGAGTAGGCGGTGTTACCACCACACACACACACACACACACACACACACACACACACACACACACACACACATGCACGCACGCATGCATCTGTCTGCTGTGCCTCAGGTGTCATTCCCCACTAAATAAAATAGTCTATTAGGCTTATCTGTCCCTCTCATGAGTAGCCTGTAATTAAATTACCACCTTTTAAAATCCTGCTAGTCTGAAAGAAAACCATTTGAGCATTTTCCTTAGCGGATGGATTACATGGCAGTGGCCCTTGATAAACAGGCCTGTTCTAAAGCGATACATGAGGGAAAACACGTCTCAAACAGTTGATGGAGGATTAGGTTTCACATCTCAGACCTCCCTTGGTAGACCTTGTCCCCAACAGGAATCAGAGCCCAACAACAAGGCCCAGCCTTAACTGCAAGACTGGTCTTCCAGAGGGTGAAAGATCCAGTAGGGCCATGTCTCAGTCAGCATTTCTGTTCCTGCACAAACATCATGACCAAGAAGCAAGTTGGGGAGGAAAGGGTTTATTCAGCTTACACTTCCACACTGCTGTTCATCACCAAAGTAAGTCAGGACTAGAACTCAAGCAGGTCAGGAAGCAGGAGCTGATGTGGAGGCCATGGAGGGATGTCACTTACTGGCCTGCTTCCCTTGGCTTGCTCAGCCTGCTTTCTTATAGAACCCAGGTCTACCAGCTTAAGGATGACACCACCCACAATGGGCTGGGCCCTCCTGCCTTGATCACTAGTTGAGAAAATGCCTTACAGCTGGATCTCATGGAGGCATTTCCTCAACTGAGGCTCCTTTCTCTGTGATAACTCCAGCTGTGTCAAGTTGACAAAAAAAACTAGCCAGTTCAGGCCACTTCAGGGAATCTGTTAGACTTAGCTTTTCCCAGGACAGACGCTGTTGCTGCCTGTGCTGAGACACTTAAGCCAAAAGACTAAGCACAAAACAGCTTTCTTTGGTGGTCATCTCTCCTAAGGAAGTTCCCCATTAGGTCCAGTGCTTTTTCCTGCTGCTTCAGGGCCTGATCATGGCTCTAATGGCTGTCTGTGGTGCTGACTTTCCTAATAAAGTTCTTTCTAAAGAGTAATTTGTCTCCTCTTCCTTTCCATGGAACCCACCACGCCATTTATAACAGATGTCAGTGTATCTTTTTTAAGAGAACACAACTCCACCCAATTCTAGCCCCTGGCATCCAAAAAATGCTTGTCATTTCCATAGCCAAATACTTGGGAGTGCTGACTCACTCCTGCATCAAAAACCTCCTCTAAATCAGTTCCTGGTGAGATGCAGGTGAGTCACCATGGGGCAAATCTGCTCACCATTTATGAGTCTACAGAATCAAGAAAGCAAGATGCATGCTGTGGTTAGAGTTAACTAGTCAAGTCTATCCTTTGATGAGCTCAGCATCACCTGAAGGGAGAAGGAAGAGAGAGGGGGTAGGGAGGGAGGAGAGAGAGAGAGAGAGAGAGAGAGAGAGAGAGAGAGAGAGAGAGAGAGAGAGAGAGAGAGAGGCTCAGCAAATGTCTTATTGTGTTGGTCTGTGGGCATGCCTATGAGGAACTATTCTGATTGTTTACTGACTTCGGAGAGCCAAGCACACTGTGGGCAGCACCATTCCTTGGGCAGGTGGGTTCTGAGCTGTATAAGAAGAAGACCCCAGACTAATACAGATAATATTTGGTAGACTTTAAGACTGGGAGCTTGTCAGCTGCTCATGTGCTGTTGTTTTTAGTTTGGTTACTTGGTTGGTTGGTTTTCATTTGTTGTTTTTAACTGACAAAGAGGGTAACAATAATGCCCACAATGAATCACTGAGCCCGCTACACAAAACTCAGCATCTTACTGTAAAAGAACTCAAGGAAAATTCCAGACCTCATTAAATGGATAATGGCTGCTTTCACCTTTCTTTAACTTCTAGTCATTAGTGAATTTAGAAGTTCCTGTTGTCCCACCTTAATCACAACACACTCTGATATTTATAAGACTGCTGGCACCCAAGCAGTGAAAACCACCAGACAAACCAAGGGCAGAGGTAACAGATCCAAATATCAGCTACAGATACCAACCCAAATGCTTGCAGAGAAGCTTTGTCAACCTTCAATCAAAACAGGCATCAAGTTCATTTCGTTACTTACCCTTTAATCGTCAAAACATCTGCATATTTAAGTTTTTTCTTGTTAAGGGGGGAGGGACTGTTTTCTTCTTTATGAGCCATTTACTTCAGCATTGCTAAGCAGATAAGAGGACAATCCAGTCAACATTTACTCTAATAGGTGACTTATGTGTGCATAAGGCCATCCCTGTTTCTCCAGTAACTGAAAACCTGGATGCCCTTTCCTTGCCAGATGTAGGGAAAGCTAATGAGCTTCCTACTCCTTCCTTCCTAATTCAGCAGTTCTCCTGGTCACTCTGGCATCCACCCCCTATGAGATCAGGAAGATTGGCCACGATCACTTCTGCCATTAGGAATCGACCCTACTGTGTGCTGGAGAGATGGCTCAGCAGCTAAAAGCACTTGCTGCTCTAGCAGAGGGCTCGACTTTGATTCCCTGCGCCCACATGGTGGCTCACAAATATCTGTAACTCCAGTTCCAGACCCTCTGCTGGCTTCCTTGAGCTCCAGGCGTGCACATGGTACATATACATGCATGCAAGTAAGGCGCCCCGACAGAAAATAATATAAGCAAACCTTAGAAGACAAGGAGGAAAAGGAAAATAAGGAGAAGAAAGAGGAGGAGGAAAAAGAGGAAGAGGGGAAAAAAGGAGAAGGAAAAAGAGGAGGAGGCAGCCTTAGCCTTATGAAAGCCACAAAAACACTGCATTTTTTTTTAACTCTGTAGTCAATAAACATGAGCTCTTGCTTTGAAGGAGATGGCAGGCATATGTGTGCATACTGTGCACTATCAATCCAGTGCTGGTGTGCAGAGACAGGTGGATCCTGGGGCTTGGGAACCAGCCTATCTAGCCTAACTGGTGAGCCCCAGGCCAGTGGGAGACTTGTTTCAAATTATGCGGATGGCGTTCCTGAGAATGATACCAGCCCATCAGCCTCCACAAACGTGCGCACAACTGTGCGTACACACATGCATACCTTACAAAAATAAAAAGTGAAATGTGGAAATTCAATAAAGAAACCTCCTTTCCAGCTGGTGGGGTGCAGAGAGGGATTGCTTCTCCAAGAATAGCTGTCTCTGAAGAGAAAGTAAATAAATGGCTCAGCCAAGAGCCTTTGAAATATAAACTCCCAAACCTCCTCTCTGGCTGCAATTACCTTCTTAGCATAGCTCCACATTGTCCCCTGGGACCTGGCTTTCCCCTTCCTCATATCTCTGCCCTACTTTGAGCCTAAGAACTCAAAGAGCTAGCCAAGAGATGAGGGAAGAAAGGACACAGAGGGCTGGAGAGGAGGCTGCCAGTTATCTAGTCATAGACACAGACCATTCCATCAGCACTCAGTCCACAGATGCCAGACAACATCACTAGATGTCCAGGAGGCAAAGGCAGTGTTTAATAATCAAACAGGCAGCAGTCTTTACCACAGTAAGTTCAGCCAGCTGAGAGCACTGTCGGAACATGGAAGAAGACGACAACGGTATGTGAAATATGAACTCCTGAGTGCGTGTGCATGCTTGTATAGAAGGGTGTGTGTGTGTGTATGTGTGAGTGTGTGTTCTGTTATTTAAGTTGGGTTTTTTTTCTTTTATTTTTATATATTATTAGTCCTGGACCTGCTTTGTGATTTAACAAATTTTACCACGATTTCTTCCACTGCTCCAGTTAGCTCTGAGAACCCCTGCTGGTCACCCAGCCGTGTGCTTACTTGGCCAATTATTTCAGAGGACTTGTGGGCGAGACCCTTTCTTCGAAGCCCAAGAGACAAGAAGAGAATGAAAGCCCCACCTAAACAAAAGAAACTGGGTACAACATTGTCCGAAATGATTTGGGGTAGGCGAGCAGGCAAATAAAAGAATGTGATGTGAAAACTGAGCACAGGCTGAACACACAAATGGGGACACATTCAACCCCCCACAAACCCCCCAAACTGTTCCTGCAGGTTGAGGCTTAAAAGTACCCATCCACAGAGAGGTCAGAAAAATCAATACTGAGTCTGTTGGGACATTGGAGGGAATGGAAAGCCGATGCCTGCTCTCAGTAGAAGAGACAGCAGTAAAATGGGTTACAGATGTGTAGAGCCATTGGCAGAAACAGATTTAAAGAAAAGAACTTGACTCATCGGCTTTGATTTGAAATCTTTATTATGGCAAATGGTGGTGATTAGATAAAGATGCCTCAAACATCCTCCGTCCAGTCACAATGGCACTTTCAGCCTATTTCAGCTGGTTATGTGTTCATGGATTAAAAGCCTTTTAATAATATCTACTAAATTTTTTTTTCTCTCCCAGGGCAAGGTAGTAGCAGCAAAACCCGCTGTATGGCCATTATCTGAAGCCTGGACCAGAAAGATAATGGCCCTCGTTTTACAAGGCAGGTGGGAGCGATCAATTATAGCCCTGCACCTAACAGCACAGCTCTGCTCCATGATCAGCCGGAGTGCTGGACTTAACCTGGATTCCAGGACCAGCAGATGCCCGCTGTGCCCGCTGTGCCCGCTGTGCCCGCTGTGGGCTTCTCTGAGAGAAGTTTTGTCTCTTGTGGCAACAGGCAGGGAGGGCCCTACCAGGGTCTACAAGTTGCACCAGGAGACAAAAGGCAAGATTTCCTTTTCTGGCTCCTAGGCAAGAGGTCAGAGACCAGAGTACCGGCTTCTAGCTGAATCAAGAGCCACTCCTGCCATGTGCGAATGAACTCTGCTAGGCTCTCGAGCCTTTGGTCAGATTTGTCCACCATTTCCTACTGGAAGAAGATACCCAGCTCCATCTAGACTGACACATGAGGAGCTGGCCAGTTACGGTGTGGAGGACAAGACTAAGTAGCATCAACACACATATACACACACAAACACACACACATACACATTCATTGACATGCATACACATGTATGACACCCATATTCACATACATAGGCACATGAACATCAAGAACACATGTGCACACATGCATGTCCGCACATAAAAATACACTTGGAACACACTGATAATTTTATGAATAGGTATACACATATTAGCAAGTGCTACACATATGTGATATGTTTGCATATATATTATATACAATAAATATACTATGTGTATATACATAATACATACATACAACACACACACACACACATATTAAATCCTAGCTTTGTAGCATCTGATTTCTGTATTCACACTAGAGTCAGTCATTTGGTGCTCATCCATAAAGCTTTTCTTTTAAAACACATGATTGAAAGTAAGCAGGTAGCTAGGTCAATAAAGTGTCTACTGCACATATTAGTTTGCCTCTCTGTTGCTGTGATAAAACACTCTAACCAAAAACAACTTGTGGAAGGAAAGCATGTCTTTGTCTTACCCTCCCAGTCACAGTCCAGCTTTTAAGGGCAGTCAGACAGGAACTCCAGGAGAGAGTTACAAAGGAATACTACTTAAGGCCTTAATCACTTGCTCAGGCTTCGTTGGCTTTCTCATAAAGCCCAGACCCACTAGCCTAGGAATGATGACACCCACAGTGGGCTGGGCCTACCTCCATCAATCATCAATCAAGACAGTCTCTCACAGACTAGGATATAAGAAAATCTGATAGAGGTAGTCCTTTAGTTGAGGTTCGTTCTTCCCACATGACTCTAAGGTCTGTCAAGCTGTCAATGGAAACTAACCAGGACACCTCATAAGCATGAAGGTCTGGGTTTGAGTCCCAGAACCCACATCAAAATGTGAGTGGGGTAAGCTTCTAATACCAGCTGGGTAAACAAGGACAGGATTCCCCAGGACTTGCTAACCACCACCCCAGTTGGCCTAGTCAGTAAGATCCAGGCCAATAAGAGACCCTGTCTCAAAAACACAGACCATGCTTGAGGATGAGACCTGAGATTGTTCTCTGACTCTACTTGAATGTGGAGACATATACACACATCTGCACACACATATGCATCTTATATTTGCACAGCCATGCTCATGCCTTAGATAAATAAATTATAGATATTAGATAGGCAAATGATAGATAATAGACAAATGATAAAAGAATGGATGGATAAGTAGATAGATAGATAGATAGATAGATAGATAGATAGACAGATAGACAGATAGACAAATAGAAGACAGACAGACAGTATTGTATTTGAATGCATCTACTACAGAACAGACTGGAGGTCCCCCTTCCTTTCAGAACATAACCTGTGTTACAAGGGAAACTCACAACTTCCCCACAGAAAACAAGCATCCTATTCAAGTGAAGAGGTAAAAACAGATGTTTATGTTTTCCCCATGCCTTCAGGGGTCAGAACTGTGTATCACAAGATGAAAACTATGCTGCTGTAATTAAGTATTAATTTTGTTGTTGTGGCAAAAAAAATAAATAACTAAAAGAACATCACTCTAGTTGGCAAGGAAAGCAGCTGTGACCAATGGCTACATTTGGCCTGAGCTTTGCTGAGCACTGAGGTAGGAACTGGGGGTCCCAGGAGGCCTGAGCTCTCAGCTCAAGGCTGAGGTCGTTACAGTGGTGTAGGCTCCTAGAGCATTGGACCTGGCCAGTGAACCAGGACAGATGTGGATCATAGGACGGCTTCCTGCATGGAGGTATATAAACCAGCAGAGGTGTGCAGGGATGAGGGGCAAGGATAAGGAGCATCCTTCCTCCCCGGCGCCCTTTAGAACCAGTGCCCAACACCCAGCATCAGCTTTGCTCCATTAGCAGGGGAGCCAGCATCACTTCTTTAGGTAGCTACCCAGTTCTGGTTATGTTACCATATGGTGACTTCTGTTACTTTTTAACTTACATAAATGCCTAGCAGTTTATGGAACGTGAGCTATCCTGGCTGGACGTGAATAATGGGTGTGAATAATGGGCGTTCACCTCAGATATGCCACCAGCTACAGACAGTTCCAGCCAAGTCTAGTTTATCCTGGCTGTTCACAAGCATATGAGTGACTCAGACAACTCTATCAGTGGAAAGCCGACCCCAGCATGGGTGACACTCAAAACAGCTACATCTTTGTAGCTTTCAGCCCAACTAGCAGGCAGCTCCACCCAAGATCCCCCACCCACCCCACCAGGGCAATAGTTCTCTGCTTATTGCTCTTGGGACAAGACCTGAGGGTGATAACCTTCTGTGAATCCTAAGCCTTATACATCTCTTAAGCTTCCTGGAGCTTCTGAGCTTCCTTCTTCCCTCCAGCACGGATTGCTTCAATTTCGATGGACTCGCAACACAATCCATGAATAAATAAATGTCCAGAGATTCCCGAAACAACATTCATCCAGTCAATGAAACTAAAGCCAGAGCAAAAACTGTTCTTGCTGAGTGCTGTACTTTGGATGCCAAATGTCTCCCAAGGCCCCCCCGTGCTAAGGGAGGGAGTGCTGGGGAGAATGGCAATTGTTTTCCCAGCAGCACATCCTAAGACCTAAGGTGTGCCGTGAAACAGCCAGGATCTCTGCCCAACTCCTCCACCAGAAAGGAGATGCAAGAAACCCAGAGAGGACCGCTAAGCTTGCAACAGCCTCGGGATCAGCTTACAAAGTTGCAATTTTCTTGAACAGAAGAAACTACATCTCCCAGATCCACCCCTTTCCAGAGGTTACTGCAGCATTTACTCAAAATTGCAAACCGTAAGCAAAAGGGGGTCCAGAGCGAGGCCACTCTACCCAAAACTGAGATGAACAACAAAAACTGTGTAATGAAAACACCCCGAAACACAAGAGAGTACAGAGCAGGCTGGGCTCAGCTCTAAGCCTCAGGCTGCCTCCTCCCTTCTCCACAGAGTGAACCCACTTTTTCGGGCAGAAATCCACAAGTTCTGCCCCTTTAAGCCGCTTCTACAAACTCCCAGGGGGTTAAGATGAACTGCCTACACCAGCAGCCATCTCTCCTCTATGCTGAACCAAAAAAGACATGAAGCTTTGGGAAAGGGAAGAGAGAGAGGCTCGCCTGGCAGAGAACCATAAGTCAGAGCCCCACACACAAAGACCCACACTGAATTCTCAGACAGTGATAAACAGAAGGGGAGGAAGGAGACCCTCACTAAGCAGTCCTGGAATTGGGCAGATTTACCTTTGTCTAGCACGAAGACAAAGAGATAGTCACATACAGCCAGTGCCACTGTCCCAGGAGAAGCTGCCTCGGTGACTCCAGCGGCAGACATCCCACTAAGCGTTGACTGCTCATCCTATCAAGGCTCCTGCATAAGGACGGGCCCTGTGGAATACAGCCACTCAACCCAGAGAGCTGTGACAGGATCTACAGGGCTCATCTCAGCACAGGCATCTCCCCTTCTGTGTGGCCATTTCATCTCCCCTGGACTCTGGACAAGTTGAGAGTACCAAGGGATCCAGTATGAGTATCCTGGAGTGCCTACAACATGCCCATACATGGTGGATATCACAACAGATGTTCATTCTCTCTGAATTCTGGAAGGTGAGTCTCTAAATCCTAAGTGTCAGTAAGGCTGTACACACACGCACACAAGCACACATGCACACGCATACACGCACACCAGAGCTACCTCCCCTGCCCCCTTGTTTCTGCAGGTTGCCACCATCTTTGGCTTGTGGACACAGCCTCCATCCCTGCATCTGTTGTCACATAGTGGCCTTCCTCTGCTTCCCATTCTTCACATGGGCTCAGAAGTCAACAGCAACAGAGCAGGAGCCAACTCCAGTCCAAAGGGGCTCAGCTCCACTCAGTTACAATGGTTTAGACCCTGCTTCCCGTCAATGGCTCACACAGACACTTGGGTGTGAGATTTCAACTCATCATTCGGTAAGGAGATAATAGAGCCTTAACTAACTCTTCACCCAGCACAAAGCCAACAGTATCATCTACAGCTTCTAGTTAGTTGAACTGCTATTAATTGTGATAATCAGTTTCCTCACTGGCCTAAGAAAGTACCCAAGAGAAGCAACCTAAGAGAGGTTGATGACGACTCACAGTTTAAGAGACACAGGGTGAACAACCAGTGTACACGAAGCTCCCAGGAGAAAGAGAACCAGGCTGGAGTCAGGGACAGGCTCTGTGGCTCTGTGACTGCTAGCTAGTCCCCATGTCCAAAATGTCCCACAGTCCCTTTGCAAAACGGTGCCAGCAACTGAGGTCCAACTGTTTAAACACGTGTGTCTTTTAAACGAGAATTTCTAGGAAGAAGCTGTCTGTGAACATTGATTCGCTAGTTAGAACTGCAGTGATGAGGAGAGGTTGGAATGTTCCCAATCCAGAGGCTAACCACCTGATATCAAGCTAGTTTTAGCCCACAGAATTCTTTGTCTACTTGTGTCAGAACTATCTTGTCATAGATTTAAAAAAAAAAAAAAAAACTTTTTGGAATCTATTAACTTGGTAGACTCCTAGCTACTACCAACCCCAAAACTAAGAATGTCATTAGGTAGCATCTTTCAGCCATAAAAATGATCCCCCAACTTGCTTTAAGTGCCTCGCTTGTGTGCCCACCAATGTGTTTTGCATTTGCCTTAATTTATGACTTTCTTTGTTCTGTAAAACTATGAAACTTCATGAAACTGCCTCCACATTGGAATATAGAATATGGGATCACCTAAATCTGTGTTCCTGGACCGTGATCACTCTACATGGCTCCAGAATAAATCATCCCTAGTCCCTTAAGGTGAGAGCTGTTTTGTGTTTGCAGCCCCTAAGGGGCATTTCACATTCAAACTATACAAAAAAGATAGAAAGAAAGAAAGAAAGAAAGAAAGAAAGAAAGAAAGAAAGAAAGAAAGGAAGGAAGGAAGGAAGAAAGAAAGAAACAAACAAAGACAAAGAAACAGAAAGGAAGGAAGGAAAACATAAAGAAAAGAAAGAAAAGGAAAAGAAAAGAAAGAAAAGAATGAGAAGGAAAAAAAAGAAAGGAAGACACCAGAGGGAAGCAGGGACCAACCTCTTTTGTATGGAATGTTGAGTATCTTTGTCTCCTGTGTGAAGCCATGTGATCACAAAGTTCCAACGACTTACCTATGTCTTTGCCTCTGTTGTATTTAATAACAAGATATTATAAAGCAACGATCTTCATCATGGAAAAGAAGTGGGGGAAGATGAAGGGCAGGAAGTGGGGGGGGAGTGGTGGGACAAGGAGGGAGGAGTGGGCCAAAATCTCAGATGTCAAATCCAGACACTAAACGTTGGACTTCACCGCAGTTGTCCCAAGTTCACACTCTCCGTCAGCTCAGGAGCATGATATCCAATCTGCAAGACCTGCTCTCTGCCCCCCTCCCTGAACTAAAGACAAAGAGTCTGAAGGGCAAACCTTGGAGGCCAGACTCCAGTGAGAGGGTAATGAGCCAGGAGTAGTAATCAGCCACTAATGGGAACGCCAATAGCAGTGTTGACACTGTCGAACAAGTCTGCAGAAAGACTAGGGTTCTCTCACTGATATCCAGAGAAGCCAGGGGCCATATACTGTCTGAATCACACCACAACCCCAAAGTCCTTGGACAAATGCAGAAATTCCAGAACACACAGGGATTGATCCTGGAAAACATAAAAGCCCTCTAGGTTTAGCACTGGACTGGGGACAGGTGTCAAGGGGACCGAAGGCTTTTCTGGAATGATAAGAATCTGCCTCCCATTGGGCTTAGTTAGACATTTAAAATGGAAATAATGGGACATTTTCCACCCACTAAGTGACTAATGATCCCGCTAATCACCAGGTCTCCCTGGAAGCTTTCTGTTAAGGGCTGGTGTTAGCAACAGGACTGGTGGTGGTGGGGCTTCCAAATCCACACTTCTTCAGACTTTGCAAAAAAGGGAATTGGAGAGGAAGGGATGAAGGGCTGGATTTGAACAAATATGCACTTATATATATAAGATTTTATATATAAGATTCTCAAACAATAATAAAAGAGATTTTTAAAAACTCAGGCAAAGTGGCCCATTGCCTCCTTGTAATCCCGGATGGTGAGACGCACAGTAGGTCAAGGCCCTTGCTGCCAGGCCTGAGGGCCTGAGATCTTTCAGGTGTCACATTGTGGAAGAAATTAACCAGGTCCCAAAAGCTACTGTAAGACCTTCACACATGTACAATGGTACACATAAATAAATAAATAAATAAACAAACAAACAAACAAACAAACAAACAAACAAATAAATAAATAAAACAAAGTAAAATACCATTTCTTAACAAATAAAACATTATAAAGCTGTTACTTGCACAGAAGGGTCTAAATTATTAGCTGACCCCTGGCCCGTTCTCTCTCAGAGGCTCAACAGCTTGAGGACCACGTGGAACCCTGGTCACCGACCCTTGCTTAGCACATGACAGGATGCTGAATGTGTTTCTGTCACAGGAATGAAGGGCAGCCTGGGTGTGTAAAACACCACACAGGTGCAAGACAGCTGGGCAGCCAGAGGGCCTGGGTGCACGTGTGCGAAACCAAAGTTCAAGTGAGTTCACGAGAAACCAGGAAATAACACACAGCTTTGCATTGCCAAACCTGAGCTTTCCCAGAATTTAAATTTGCCTGATTGTATCATTTCCCCGGAGGACCAGCAACCGATTCTTGTTTCGTTCACATCCTTTCTACTCTATTTTTAATTTGTTTAACTTTTTAAAAAATTTCCTAACTATTGGATGAACATAGATTTATCAAACAGGAATAAGCAGGTGCTTCTCATTAAACAGGATGGCTTTAATCTTTCTTGGTACTTTTAGACCCTTTTTTTTTTTCCAGCTAAATGTTCATTGCCGCATCATGGAAGAAAGACTTGGGGAAAACGCTGTAGTTTTGGAGTTTGCCCTTGAGAAGTCCTACAGAGTTAGGCAGAGGACACTCTGGCTGTGGGCTCTCTCCTTTGTTCTGAGAGGAAAGAAGGGAGCTCTCTGAGGTGATTGTGAATACCTGTTTCTCTTTCATGTACAAGGAGAGATCCACTCTCCCTGCCTTATACGCCAATATCCTGCTCTGGAATTAAATAAGTGAGTGTGTGTGTGTGTGTGTGTGTGTGTGTGTGTGTGTGTGTGTTCAAGAGAGAGAGAAAGAGAATTTGTGTGTGTGTGTGTGTGTGTCTGTGTGTGGTTGCATAAGCATGGGAGGTTAAAAGTCAACCTTAGCTTCAGTAGCCAAGTAGTCATACCTGGGAAGAGGAAGCTGTAGCTGCTTGTATTCTAATGCTAATTGGGTCCCCCAAAATTACTTTGAACAGGAGAGTCTGCACCTCACTTCTGGGAACTTGCCCCCAGTTAATTCTGGTTGGTAAATAAAGATGCCAGCAGCTTATAGCTGGGGAAGAGAGAGAGGCAGGATTTAGGGTTCCTGGGCTTGGGACCTCAAGAAAGCAGGACAGAAGAGACCGGCCATGCCTTAGGAGAGTGTGGAGAAGGGGAAACGGAGGCCATCATGGAAGGGAAATAACATTCAGGGGAGCAGAGCCGACGTGTAAAGGGGCCAAGGGAACATGGCCCGGCTGCTCCACTGGGTCAAGAATAGCCTAGATGGAACAGAGAAATTAGTAAGTAGTAACTTGGAGTTATAGGTGGGAGGTAGATTCTAACAACATGGAGGTTAGGCAGTTGCCCAGCTATTGGGCTGCTTAAAGCATAAACCATAGAGGTGAGAAACCCTGCACCAGGATTTATTAAAATATTTTTACTTCAGGGGACCTCAATGGAGGATTTGCCTCCATTGCATTAGCCTATGGACAAATCTGTGAGGCATCTTTTGGAGTAATGATTGGTGTGCGGAGGGCCCAACCCCCTGTGAATGGTGCCAACTCTGGGTGGGTGGTCCCAAGTTATAGAAAAGGGCAGGCTGAGCAAGCCATGAGGAGCAAGCCAGTAAGCCGTTGTCCCTTTGTGGCATCTGCTTCGGTTGCTGCCTTCAAGTTCCTGCCTTGACTTCCTGCCTTGACTTCCTGCCTGGACTTCCCTAGGTGATGGACAGTGAACAAGCTAAGGTCAGCCTTTCCTCCCTGAGTTAGTTTCACATATACTATGTATTTCAGCAGAACAAAGAGAAGCAACTGAGACAGCTCCTCCCAGCCTTGTTTTGTTTCCTTGTAACAAAGTCTCACCTTACACCCGAAACACAGGAGTTGGTCTGATGGACCAGAGAACACCTGGGATGCTCCTGTCCACCTCCCCCGTACCAGGATTCCAGGCCACCATGTCTGACTTCTTTTTTAAATGTGGGTTCTAAGGACCGAACTCAGACCTTTACACTTGCATGGCAAACCCTTCACTGCACTAGCCCAAGAACCTCACTTCAGAACCTTACAGTGCATGTTCCTTCCTTCAATGCCATGGGAGTTCAATTTCTAGTCAAAAGACAGGAAGCCATGTTGAGCTATGTCATAGGAAGAATTTTTCATTGTTTCTCAATAGGGCAGCATTTTGCATTTGCAGAATACAGAGCTTCTATGAAAAACCTTATCTATCTTATGCTCCAGAAAGAAAGGAAATGCCTTTAGTCCATGAAGTATAACTTAACACCCATAGTAATCATGAAGAAGGTGGATATCATCTGTCATGTGTGGTCCTGAGAAAGGTCAGATATTTAGCAGATAATTATCCAACATTGAACAGGTGGAGGGAGGGGATAAAAGAATGTAACTTTAAAAGTACATTGACTTTCCTCTTCTTTGGACAGAAACATTTTAAATAATATTCCATTGTCCTTCCGTGTGTGTGTGTGTGTGTGTGTGTGTGTGTGTGTGTGTATTTTAAAGGTTGTATCACATCCACATCCTGGGACATTGGCACACTCAGAAACTGGCCCTTATTTGAGTGCATGGTAGCTAAATTGCTAAGAAGGGCCTGGGGAGGGGCTGGCAAAGTAGGATTTGGGTGGGACCGCAGGACACAGATGAGTTCAAATGAGGCGGGCAATAATTCTGGCCTTAGAAGGGCAAACACAACAAATATATCTGCTGGGAATGTGTCTGGTCACAGTAATATGAAGCCAATCAGTCAGTATCCCTTAATCCCTAGGGTGTGATTTACTTGGGAAGAAACACCTAAGCACATACAGCATCAACAGTTCAGCAATACTACAGGGCTCCTGGCTCCTATGCCCTGGCTATAATGTACAGTCTCAAGATGGCTGCTGTATCCCCAGAGAACTCATCACACTTGCCTACAGCAGAACTCAAATACTGATGGGGAGAAAAGCAGCAGAGATGAGACTGTCTTGTATAGCTTCTACTTTTGACAGACAGAAAAATCTTTCCCTAGAAGGTTTTTGGTGTGTCTCGGTGGGTCATATGATGCGTCACAACATCAGTGACAGGCACAGAAGAATATGACTGAGCCAAACTAATCAGGATGCCCACCGTGGATTAAAGGATAGAAAGACAGTTACACTTGAAACTGGCTATTTGTGGTGAGAACTTTGGTCTATTGAAAAACACAGAAACATTATAAGAATATGTTTTTGTTTTAATCCCAGCGTGGGATATGGGGCTGCTTCAGATTATCAACAGCAGCTGACTATGATTTGCCTCATGCTCTAGCAGGGGCGTGGTTTTGCCAGCTGCAGATAGCTTCTGCAAGGGTGTGATCCCTGATCGGTGAGCTGCTGTTGGTTGAAGTTTGGTTTCTGTTGATTGTGATTTGTTAAATAGCCATCCACAAAGAAGAAGAAATTAGACATCCTGACAGTGAAGATCAAACTTGCCCCAAGGAACTCGATGCTCCTAATCAACAGGAGGAAGTCTAACGATAGCAGAGTCCCCTTTCTCTCTAACCTTTCTTCTCTCCTGTCTAGTGCTAGGGGGTTGGAAGGGTGGAAGAAGAAGGGCAGGGAAGGGTAGAAGAAAGAACCTACAAAGTAGCAAAAGAACAGCTACAGCTGATAATGAAAGTCCATCATCAGCTACAAAGTATAGGGTGTGCGTATCCGGTAACAACAGAGACTATTTTAGGTAACAGGCCAATTGGATGCCACTGTGATTTAAATGGAGTTTAGCAGTTCAACAAAGAGGGACTTCCCTTCCCAGTCATTTGGGGACATGCTACAATTCAAGGGAACGTCCTTGTTTGCTCTGTATGTCTCACTCTCTCCTCCCTCATTCCTCACGCTCTGGTGTCCGAAGTGGAAATTTCTGGTTGTGATGCAGACTCATGTGATGTTTTTGCTAAAGCAGACTCTCACTCACTCAGGAGACGTTTTGCTGAGGACCGGTGAGAAGACACATGATGTTGGGAGAGATTACAAGTATGACTCAACAGACAGTGATGGGATGCTTGCATTGTTTGCCCTGCAACACCTCCTTGGTCTTGACTCTTCACTGACCTTCACTTTGCTGGGAGAGGCAAGGCAGAGAGCTCCTGCCACCAGTGCTGATTCCTGTTTGGTGACACTTTTTCAATTGGACTGTTGGTATCCTGACACGACTGAGCTGGACTGCTGGTGTCATGACAACAGAGATTGGAATTATCCCCTGTCCTATTTACCATCTTTTTCCCCTACCTTTGAACAGTGGGCTAGAAGGGGGCTCGAAGCATTTGAGAAACCTTATTAGAGTGGGTTTTGAAAAAAGAATCTTTTTGAAAAGCCCCATGTAATGAAGAGGTGTCAGACTCATTTCCGCTACAACCGGTATTCCCTTTTTGCAACTCTCTTTTCTTTAAAGAAAATGCTCTGGGGTTTTCTGAGGAAAATCTGTTACATGTCTGGATATTTAATAATATGTTTTCCCATTTGTGTGTATGCATATATGCATGTGTGCATGTGTGTATTTATGTGTGTGACATATAGGCAGAGGAGCACCTTGGGGATGATGGTTCCTCAAGTCCAGTTCACCTTGTTTTTGACTCTGGGTCTCTCCCTGGTCTGAGTTTCACCAGGAGTCCAGAATGGCTGGCAGTACAACCCAGGAATTCGCCAACTCTCAGTTACGAGCTCGTATATCCATGCTCGGTATTTTTTCATTGTTTTCCGGCTCAGATTCAGCTCCTCAGCTTGCACACTGCACTATCTCCCTCATCCCAAGCAGTGTGTTTGAGAAGGAAATAGTGAGTAATTAACAGGTCAAATGGCATGACCAGTGTGATTCAAACACCGTAAGGGCGTTACACAGAGTGGGAATTCGGAGCTTTGAGATGAGAATGTTAAAAGGGAACATTTGACAGCTTTTAAAACCTTTAGGACAACCCAGAACCTATTAGGGAAAGCTGCAGACTGTGTCTCCATTAACTCAAGACAAAAAGATCAACAGAAAACCTAGCTTATGTCAGCATAATCCCTACACAACAGATTAAGCTTGCTTCTTATTTAAGAGACATGAGCTGTTTTTCCTTTGATGCTGTTCCTACTACTCCAAATGAATTGAGAAATGGCTCCCTACAGCTGTGGGTTTGTGTGTATACCAGTACCAGGCTGTCTTGTCATCCCCACCCCACTCCCAATGTCATATCAGCGCTTCTGATTGACCAGGACAGCAACGGCTGGCTATCGATTCTGAAGATAAGCAGGAACATGCAAGGTCACAGAGCAGAATGCACTGACTTTCATCCTGAAATTTGGAACCGTAATGATGGGAAAAGCCTTGTGCATACACAGCTCTATTAGAGATGTGTCTCTCTTTGGACAACAGAGCAAGACCAATTGAGCTAAGGCCAATATTATCTTGAAAAGCATCTACATAAAGACTGGTCTCCAAAACAAGTAGTGTGTGTGTGTGTGTGTGTGTGTGTGTGTGTGTGTGTGTGTGTGTGTGTGTATGGGCTTTAAAGCCCTCCTCCTAGCTACCTGAAAATCAGTATTCTACTAGCAGCCTTCAGATAAAGATGTAGAACTCTCAGCTCCTCCTGCACCATGCCTGCCTGGATGCTGCCGTGCTCTTGCCTTGATGATAGTAGATCAAACCTCTGAACCTGTAAGCCTTCCCCATGGAATGTTGTCCTTATAAGAGTTCACTTGATCATGGTGTCTGCTGACAGCAGTAAAACCCTAACTAAGACATTGACTATGGGCTGCCCAGTGAACTCCAGAGATCCCTAAGTCTCTGTCTCCCTGATTCTGGGTTAGAGTGCATGCTGCCACTTTAGACTTCTAAGTGGGCTCTGGGAATCCAAACTCAGGTCCTCATGTCTGTACAGTGAGCGCTTTACCACTGATTCATATCTTCTAGCTAACAAATGGGCTTAAAAGAGGTGGATCAGGAAAGTTGAGCTCTGATGCACACCAGAGCAGCTAGTACAGGGTGAGGGTCATGGTACAGTAGACATTAGGGACAAGGAGACATAACAGGGACACACTTGGGATTTGCGTTGCCTGTGTTGCCTCCACATAGAAGCCTGGTGTGCCTGTGCAAGCTGGAAGAGAGCCATCTCCATCGATAGAGGTTGCTGTGATCTAAATATTTGTCTCCCCATTCCCACCCCCAGGATGATGTCACCAAAGATGACATCATTGGGAGGCAGAGCTTTGGAGGGTATGAGTTCAGTCATAAAGATGGAGTCCTCCTAAATGTTATCAGTGCCCCTATATTTAAAAAGAGACCCCAGAGAGCTTGCTGGACCTTCTCAGCACAGGAGAATATAGGCAGAAGGCTCCATTTACAAGCCAGGTAGCAGCCTTCAGCAAATAAGCCAGGGACACATACGCAGCCTCATTATCGGTCTCCGGGACTGTAGTGACAGCAGGCTGGCTGGTTTCTGGGTGAGGCACAGGTCAGTCAGGAGTGGAGTGAACATACAACATGCTTCTGATTTCTAGTCAGAACGAATGCAGATGAATGCTTCGAGGCTAAGCAATATGAATGACACGGCTTGGTTAAGTCTCGGGCCCAAACTTTAAAGCAAATGAGCAGGATAAATTGTATGAGAGTTGGCAGACATGATCATTAATCTTGGTTGCTAACTTGACTGGCTGTGAATTCAATTAAAATACACGCTTCTGGGGCACTCTTGTGATGGCTTTTCTTGATCGGGCTATTTGAATCGGGAAGATTCGACTCTAAATGTGGGTGGGACCTTCTGGTGGCAGCCCAGAATTAAGGACTTGGAAGAAGGAAGCTTTGCCTTTACTCTCACTGGCAAGCTCATCTCTCCGGTGGCTGCTGCCTTCACTTCCTTTGATATCTCATTGTAGACTGAAGACCAACACCTCCAGTTGAGATTGCTGAGCCATCGAGCATCGTGGGCTGAGCAGACAATGGGGTTCTCAGCACCCTCGTGCAAGACGGCCATTGTTAGATTATCCAGACAGTGTCCTGTAAGCCAAACTACCCTTTAATGTGTATGGTGGTTTAAATAGGAATGGCCACAATAGACTCATGTGTTTGAATGCTTGGCCCATAAGGAGTGACACTATTAGAAGGTGTGGCCTTATTGGAGGAAGTGTGCCGTTGTGGGGTGAGGGCTGAGCTTTGAGGTTGTATATGCTCAAGCTATGCTCAGTGAGATAGACAGTCCCTGTCTGCTGCCCACGAATTAAACTGTAAAACTCTGGACTCCACCAGCACCAAATCTGCCTGCAAAACTGCCATGCTTTCTGCCATGATGATAATGGACTGAACCTCTGAACCTGTCAGCCACTTCCAACAGATTCTTGTCCTTTATAAGAGCTGCCTCGGTTGTGGTGTCTCTTCACAGCAGTGGAAAACTAACTAAGACAAGGTATGTTCATTCTGCTATTTCTGTTTCTCTGGAGACCCCTAATGAATACAATAGCCCTCTAGAAAGAGTAACAAGTACCCGTCAGACAACACAAATTCCAGTTTGCTTGTCTGGTGACTATGAAGTTGTTGTGGTTTAAAAAAAAAAATTGTTTTTTGTTTTCATTTGGGGGAGGGGTTGTTGTTGTTTTGAAAGTAGAAACACATTAAATCTCTCCATCCCTGACTAGCTGGCAAACCCTGAGCCCACATCAGCTAAAAGCGATTAAAGCATTAGGAATGCGTGTACACAACACATAAAGTTATTCCTGTCAAATTCAGATGAGAAATAACACCGGCCACATGGGCAAGCCTGGAGCCCCAACCATTTAACGCAGACAAATCAGGACCCACTGTCAGCAGCCTGTCGGGCCAACAGAGACGAGGGCCTGCGTGTTGTGTTGTTATTTTCTTTTATGAATTTTGCAGTCACCCTGCTCATTAATCGCATTTATAGTGTTAAATTTGGCACCTTCTCTTGGCTCATCAAGTATTTCCTTAATGAACTGTCAGCTCACCCCCATCTCAATTGTAATGACTTTCCAATTAAGTTCATCTGGACTACTGGGGTTTTCAGAAATCTAGGATGACGGAAAATACAGAGAAAGACTCTCACTATATCTGAAGAAAGACTTAGCCATTCGCCTGCTGCCTTCCCCCAGTGCTGACTGTGCGCAAGCTCAGACCTCTGCCTCATGGGTACCATCGGAACCATGAGATGAGCACTCTCAAACCAGGAGGCATGGTGCTGATTAAACCATGCAGTGCTCCCTCACCTGCAGCCACCCTGTTCCAAACTCCTGGCGTCCTTCCTCCCCCTAAACAGAGCTGTTGGGACCCACAGTCAGCATCACCCATGCCCATAATCCAAAGTCAGTATCTTTTTTAAATTAGATCTATTTATATTATTGAATGTGTGAATGCTTTGGCTACACGTAACTGCATACGCCATGTGCACACCTGGTGTCTGAAGAGGCCAAAAGAAGGCATTGGAGCTCCTGAAACTGGCTGACAGTCGAACGGTGAGGCATCATTTGGATGCTGGGGATAGAACCCAGGTCCTGTGCAAGAGTAACAACTGTTCTTAATGGCTGAGCTATCTCTCTAAGCTCCAAAATCTGTGCCCTGTTCCTGGAGATGTTTTGGCACATGGGAGACCTGATGCCGATACTCAAGAATTGACTTCACCCTGTTAATGAAGAGGATGTCATGGCTGGTGGTATTGTAGATGCTAGGAGACTCTGAGAGAAAATGCCATAGTATAGGAGAGTCCTGTGAGAACCAAGGCTAGAGAAGCACCCTGGACTGGACAGAGGATGGGTTGGGCCATTGGAGCAGATAATGGAGTGGTGGTGCTGAGGACATTTGAGCAATCCCATGAACTATCCAGTCTGGGGTCTTAGGTTTCCATTGCTGAGAACAGACACCATGACCAAAGCAAGTCTTATAAAGGACAACATCTAATTGGGGCTGGCTTACAGGTTCAGAGGTTCAGCCCATTATCATCAAGGCAGGGAGCATGGCAGCATCCAGACAGACAGGATGCTGGAGAAGGAGCTGAGAGTTCTACATCTTCGTCTAAAGGAAACCAGAAGCAGACTGTCTCCCAGTGGCTAGGGGGAGGGTTTCAAAAACTCACCCCCACAGGGACACACTTCCTCCAACAAAGCCATACCTCCTAATAGTGCCACTTTCTGGGCCAAGCATATTCAAACCACCCCCAGGGTCTCTTCACCGGTATGATAATTGCAACATTGTTTTAAAGTCTTGCTTAAAGACCCATGATGTTTGGGAGATGGAACTGGGTGGCTCCAAAACCCCAAGTCCTGGATGCTGAAGTATCTCCCTGAAGTATAAAATCAGCCTGTGTGCACAGCCCCTCCCATTCTCTGCAATATCATAATGTTAAGTGTGTGCAGCTCCACTGTGCAGCCTCTTGAGTGCCGGCCTGTGCACGTTCTTGAGCTGCACACTCAACAGAATCAGGCCTGAGCCTTCTGTGCTTTTGTTTATGTCTCAGAACTCTGGCAGAGATCGATGGGCAAGAAGGGGGATCGCCGGGTGCAACCAGAGGCATGGAGGCATGTGATTTAATTACAGAGCTGAGGGAATCTGGCTCGTCACTCTGTGCAGCCACTGTCACTCTGTGCAGCCACTTGCAAAAATTCGCAGGGAAAAGGCACGTAGAACACTCGTTTTCCCTAGACTAGATCATGAGACCTGATCAGATTGAAATATCCATATGTACTGGGGAATAACTGCTTTTCAGTTCGGAGACACCCGTGCGCTATCAGGCAGACCCAGGTGTTTGGCGTCAGGATACCTCTCTTCCTGTGGAGTCACCCCATGACCACTCAGGTGGCCACAGGATCACAAGGTCACCATTTCCCTTTGGCCCCATAAGAGACCAAGAAAAACACATGATTTGGGCGGATGAGATGGGCAGATTTTCAACCATCTCATATGCACAGCAGAGAGCAGCATTGAGAGGGCTGGAGAAGATGTTGGCTGACCCCAGGCCTTCTCTCATAGAAACAGCTGACAACCGCCCCACAATGTTCCAGTTATGGGTGTTTCCTGCAATAACAGAGAGTTTAAAATAGCACCCTTGCCTCCCCCTGCCTCCCCCAAGTGATGGGCGGCAGGCCCACGGGCCACCAGGCTTCCTGTAGGAGAAGCCTCTCTGCTTTCCTCAGAGCAGCTCTCCAAGAAAATAAATAGCATGTGTTCATTATTCAAATGAGGCTTAATTAATGCAGAACTCGCCCCCAAACTTTCCAAGACACCCATGGTAATGAGCTCTCAGCTCTCCTCCCCTCCAGCTCGTGATGTCAAGCTGAAGAGCTGCGTGTGACTAAGGACCGGACTCCGTGGTTCACAGCTTGCTGAAGTATCTCAGCCCCAAAACCTGTGTTCAGCCCTCCTTTCAGGGGTAAAGGTGGTGGAGTTGGTGACTTGCTCCCCAGAGAGCTTTATAAAAAGAGGCTCAACTCAGAGGAGTTTGAGGCTGTCTCTAATTTACATACCTAAGCCAGCCCCAGCCTTTATTCCACCAAAACAGTTCATAAATGGCACGGAAAGAGAGACTAACTCTCACTGACCTTTAATCATTGCCTGGCATCCTTTCTCGCTCAGCCAAGAAGGCACCTGCAGAGTCCTGGGGGCAGCAACAATGTGTCTGTGGTTTGAGCAAGACATGATAGGGGGACTGAAAAGTTAAGGGTGATACTGAAACAAAAAGAACCCTATCCTCTAGGGTCTAGCCCGTGTCTCCTGATGGCTGCACATCAGAAACGTCAATGCAACTGGCCCAGCCAATGTTGCCTACAGAGATAGTGCATGTTTTCCTAAAGATATCTCAATCAAGGCTAAGAAAGGAAACACAGGGGCCGGAAGAGACCACCCATCAGTAAAGAGTATGTTCCAAACTCGAAGGGAACCCAAGTTCTGTTCTTAGGAACCACACACACACACACACACACACACACACACACACAATTGAAACTGTCCTTACTGAGGGTCAGGAAGGAAGTACATGGCCTTAGATTTCACAATGTTGCTAATCCACTCGCATCCCTAAACCCAAACAATGTAATTCATAAAACCATCTTAGAACTTTACTTACAAAAAGAAAATCCCTTGAGAGAGTCAAGTGAAGGGATAGAGAGATGGGTCAGTCCTAAAGAGCAGTCGCTGCCCTTGCAGAGGACCGGAGTTCCGTACCCAGCACCCATGAACATAACTCTAGTTCCAAGGGCTCAGACACCCTCTAAGGGTACTGTATGCATATAGCACACACACAAACACACACACACACACACACACACACACACACACACACACAGGCGAAAACATACATAAAAACAGCAAAATAAATCTAAAAAAATTTTAAACAAGAACAAGTAAATGTAATCACTATATTTTTACCTAATTTTTAAACTTCACTTCATCCTTCAACCTTGCAGTAAATTATATCTTCTGAACAATGGTGGTTGAAAAGCCACAGAATTGTGTATAAAACTCTCTCTAAACTCCCACACTCAAAGCAAAAACATCGACAGTCACCTTCTCTATGTAATGAACTCACTGATTCCCCTCCCCCATTGTGTAGTTAGGAACCCAGCTTTACCTGAGTGGGACGGAAACTTCTCAGGCTCTGGCTGCAGTGTCCAGTTTCCCCACCACTGCTGACAGAAAGCACAGTCCTCCCCAGAGGTTTCACAGATGCTGGTGCAATGATCCAGCCTCTTGATTTCCCCATCTGTGAGGTAAAGGTATCTGTTCACCTGGGATTCATCCAGAGCCTTCAAGAAGGCAGGCTGGACACCCCAGGACAGGCAGAAACATCCTGCAGAATAAAGAAGCCTCTCTGACGCTCTCCAAGGTCCTGAGAACATCCGCGGACTCCAGACTGCTGAGATGAGGGCAGCCTGCCATTGCCACAGCCTCCCTGGGAACAGAGGAGGCAAGCACTATCATTTTCTCCTGGATCCCATTCCTCGTGGTTCTCATTCCTTACATATTAAACACACAACTTGCAGATTCATCAAACTAAACACCAGGGGCTTGGAGATGGCCCATCACATTGGGGATTCAAGGATCAGAATTTAAGTCCCTAGTGCTGGACACTCTGTCCAGAGCCACAGTCCTTCCAATGTTGGCTCTGCTAACAGGAAGGCTTCCAGCCTCCCTGTACAGGGCAATAATGCAGTCCTATCCCCTGACAGTCTTACATTCACTTACTTAATTGTTTTTATCAATAGTCATGTGGCTCAGTGCAGAGAGGCCAGTGGCTGGAAGAAGAACTTGAGAACATCAGGTGTGTGCAGATTTGGCTTGATCACATGTTTCTGGTATGTCAGACACCACCTGGATCCATACTCTCTGAGTTACCACTTTAATTGGAAAGGACATAACAGGAGGGTACTGGAGAAAGCCAGAGATAGACCAAGTCCTGCCAATTCCCCAGTAGGGAAGTGGTCCTCCAGCCACAAACCCTTTTCACTCCTCCATCCACTTAAGCCTGTGATTCATGAATGAAATTAATAGAAACCAACCAGGCATGGCCATGCCTATGGTGCTACGTCCAGCAACAGATGTCTCCTACAGTGATTATATTAGAGTAACCATAACCCAAGAACGCAGCCCACTCATCAGTGCCGGATTACCTTCACTAACAATACTGGTGGTTGCACTGGAAAAGGCAGCTGGAACCAAGGTGATGTGTAAGCCGGCCGTGACAGTCGTTGATCTGTTTTTTTCCATGGGGGAACTGGGGGATGTCTCTAGTTTCTCTGATACTTATGGCTCTGTTAGTGAGTGTCTGAGGTGGCCCAGAGGCCCTGGGGAATCTGGCTTGGGACAGGAGATATGCTTTTCATCCTAACTCACCATGGCTCACCCACTTTTGACAGCTTAGCATGGTTTGCCTGTTTGCTTGATGCTGTCCTGGCCAGTCTGCTGGCTCACAGAGGAGCAGCACCTCTTCCGCTGTACTGGCTGGTTTTGTGTCGACTTGACACAAGCTGGAGTTAACCCAGAGAAAGGAGCCTCAGTTGAGGAAATGCCTCCATGAGATCCAGCATTTTCTCAACTAGTGATCAAGGCAGGAGGGCCCAGCCCACTGTGGGTGGTGTCATCCTTAAGCTGGTAGACCTGGGTTCTATAAGAAAGCAGGCTGAGCAAGCCAGGGGAAGCAAGCCAGTAAGTGACATCCCTCCATGGCTTCTGCATCAGCTCCTGCTTCCTGACCTGCTTGGGTTCTAGTCCTGACTTCCTTTGGTGATGAACAGCAATGTGGAAGTGTAAGCTGAATAAACCTTTTCCTCTCCAACTTGCTTCTTGGTCATGATGTTTGTGCAGAAATAGAAACCCTGACTAAGACATCCACCCCCAGGCCCTCTCCTATTTTGTATGAACACAATGAATTTTTAAAAAATTTTAGGGCCCCAACATGAAGAAAACCATGTGATACTTGTTCATTTTGCTTGGGATGGGCTCTCCCAATCCAAGCCTTTCACTACTTAAAAGGTCAGATACCAAATGAACCCACACAGCCCTATCTCTACTCAGAAGCCCAAGAAAATACTCAAAAATATCCAGCTAACTCCACTCTCTTTCTTGCTGTGATCCAATGCATGAAAACACACACACACACACACACACACACACACACACACATACATACATACACTCTACCTGGCCCTTTCTTCTCCTAGACTAGATGTTGTAGGTAACAATTTCTGCTTTCCACCCAAGAATCCCTGTGCCATGTTCTGTCTGACCATTGAAATGACCTTTGGGCCTTAGAAAACTTGACCTGCCAGAGCTCTGGTTCCCAGTGCAGGGGGTGGGCACAGTGGCCAACCTCACTGTCCTTAATGCTGTCTGCTTTGGTCCTAAGTTATGTTCCTAGTTTCCTTGTACAAAGTCAGTCTGGTGTTTACTCCTGGCAACCCATACCCACAATTGCACCTCTGAAATTATCTTTCTCTTCCTCCAAGGAAAGGTTATTGGTATTTGGAAGGCTGAGGCTGGGGGATCACTGCAACCTTGAGGGCAGCCTAAGGCTCTAAAGTGAGACACTGTCTCAAAATGGGAAGTGGAGGAAGGATGGGGAGGAAAAAGAGCAGAAGGAAGGCAGAGAGGGAAGGAGGGATAGAGGGAAGGGGCGGTGACAGGTGTTGGGTTAAATAGGGGTGGGGCATCCACAGGGCTGGGCTGCTGGGGAGGCAGGACGCAGGAAGTTGAACTGGCACTTATCCCATTCCCTCACTGGACGGGTATAGGGCAGCCCCAGGGCACTGACTGGAGGTGGGGGAAGAGCGGTCTGAGGCACGGGACAGTCAGCCAGAGCTCACTCAGAAGTCCCCTGGCCTTCGATGACGCTGGGGACTGTCTGGTTCCCAGGCTCTTGGGCATCTAGGTGCAGCTGGATTCCATGGAAGAGCTGAGAATAGAGTGAAGCCCACAGGCTGGGCCTAGCCCAGGGCATAGGGGGAAGGAAGGGAGCTCTGGCTGGTCCTGCATGGGTCTTTGTCTTGATGGTAAGCTGCAGGCTTGGTTCTGTGGCTGGGAACACAGAGAGGCCTTCTATGGGAGATTGGATTGCGGCTCTGTAGGCAAAGGCCTTCTCTACAGCTACGAATGCAGGTCCCGATGAAAAGAGGCAGTCCGTGGTTTTAAGACATTTATTGTCGTGGTGGAAAGTGGATGAGTAAAAACCGTACCCGGACTTCTCAGGATGGGCCTGAGATGAAATACCTTTTACAGGGAGGAGTGCCTTTGGAAGAAAAGCTAATTGGCTAAGCCTCCAGGTCTTTAGGAACCTCGTTATAATGAAGATGTGTCTTGAGCCTACCTGACCTGTGGTCAAGTCCTTACCTGTGGAGGAGGGGCTTGGGGTGTTGTTGTACATGACTCATGGCCACCAATCTATGGAGGGTTGTGGCTAGTGGCCGGCGCCTGGTTTCAGGAGTAAAGCGAGACCCCTACCATCCCTTAGGGTCACTGGGGTCTCAAGCCTCTCTCAACAGGGAACCAGGATCCCTTTCACAGCCCACAGCCCCACAGATTGGGGCTTGGGTGGAGTCGCCTGCCTTTTCTCTTTCTGGGTGCTGTAAGCATCTATCCCCGATGCTCACCAACACAGTTACAGCCTTCATAAACCTCATGAAGATTCCCAATGTGAGGGAATTCACTACACACACACACACACACACACACACACACATACAATCTCACCTCATGCAAAGTCCCCATCCAAAGAGAGAGCACACAGCTGGCTGGCGCTCAGAGCCACACAGTGGATGGCAGGCAGCCTGAGCGTTTGGACACCGTGCCCATAGGACTCAGAGGCAACACAACACCTGCACACCAGGCTCACTGCAGCACCATTCTCAGTAACCAAGATGTGCAATCAGCCTGAGCATCCCTCCGTAGACCACTGAATAAGTGAAATCTGGTACACGTACACAGTGGAATTTTATTTGGCCATCAAAAGGATGGAATTATGTCATTTGTAGGAAAACGGATACAACTGGAGACCACTGCATTAAACAAAATCAGCCAGACACAGAGAAGCAAATACTGTATTTTTGTCTCATTTGTGGGTCCTTATAATTCTTTATAGGTTATGGATTCTTAACAGATCCAAAAAACAACTTCATCCATATACCATGAAGGCAGACAAAGTCCTGGAGAAGGGAGGAGACAGGAGATGAGCAGGAGGGGTCATAGGGCAAAGCACATGACAGGGTCAAGAGGAGTTGTCTTTATGTAAGCCAGTGCTGTGGATAACGAACAGACACCAATATAAGAAATGAAGGAAAAAAATGTTACAACTCCAGAGTCAGAGACACACTGATGAGGCTGAGGACCGCTGCCTAAATTCCAAAGTGCACCAAGATCCATGATCCCCTGGCCTGAGGTAGCTTAGGTATCTTTCCTTTGCAATTTAAAAACGTCTGCTCAGTCAAATGCGAGCATTTGACATACACTACAGAGGCCAGGGAGGGGGCTGCGCGGAGAAAGCACTTTCCGTGCAAGCACAAAGATGGAGGTACAATGCTCCCCCAGAAACCCACACAGATGAGGGCGTGAAGGGGATGGGTGCGGAGGCCGCCTATAACTAAAGCCTGGGAAGGCAGAGTGATCGATGAGCTCTGGGTTTGACGGAAAGGCCTTTCTGCAGAGAATCTGATGAAAATTATATAATTCATAATTTTCATCAGATCTTCATTATAAAGAGAATCAGAAGCAATAACAATCTATGACATCACACATGTATGTATACCTGCACAGCACACATTCAAGCACATGAGTACACATATATGTCACAAACACAGAGAGAGAGGGAGTGAGAGAGAGGAAGAAATGGATAAATAAAATACATAAGTAGAAACTGCAATTTGACCTCGCCCGTTTTTATGTAAAAAGAGATGGGTTGGTGGAAATGTCTTGTTTTGTATTTAAGTGGTACTGTAGACTAAATCCAGAGCTTTGTGCTACTAAAGGCTCTTCTTGGAACCCTATTGTGAGCCCACTGACTACAAAAGAGCAGGTGTCCTCTCAAATCGGAGGGATGTGGCTGTGCCCAGGCCAGGGACAGATGCAGTTCCCACAGGTGTGGACTCACCAAGACATCTTCCTCTGGCTGGTGCTAGAGATCCCACATGGCCGGGAGCCCCTCTAAGCATTTCTTCAGTCTCTACTGGTCCAGGCAGGGGTCTCCCCATTTCTGCTCCCCCCACCAATTCTGGAAGGTTGGAACTGAGCCTGGAACAGCCTTGCAACTGTCAAGGTGAAGAGATTCTGCCTGCTCCCTTGCCCACCACCCTAGAACCTTTGCTGTGTGGGCTTCAACAGAGACATCTCTGAACTTCAGTTCTGCTAGATGGGATGAGTACCTCTTAGCTGTTGGCTTAGGACAAAGATTGTATACCATCTTATACCTGCAGGTGGCTCAGAGAGCATCTGTAGAGACAGGAGCCTGCAGCCACCCACGCACTGCTCCACTGTGGATTTTCTGCTCAGGAAAAGAAATGCTTACTTTTCATTGATCCACATAATGGCTTTGTGTGGCTAATCAGCCTGAATGCCTTCTATTGTTTGTCTGCAGTTAGATCTAACTGTTGATCTAATTACCCAGGTCTAGAATTAGACTCTTACCCTGAGCTGCTGGGAGAACTGCTCCAACAATCTGCTCCTTCTCCTGGAAACCCTTCTAAGACCGAGAGAATTCTCCCTGCAGCCTCGAAGTTGCCACGAGCAAAAATGGCAGGTAGCACAGGAAACCTTATTTTTCCCCCAAGCCCTAACTAATTATGGGATGTCATCACAGCCCGACCAGTATTTACCCAACAATGTGCTGATTCCTGATCCAGCCAAAAGCTTAGCTGCCATTTAAATGGAGCACGTTATGTAAATCTTAATTTCCTTACCTCCTGGTAATAATCTTACAATTATAAATCCGAGTATCACTCGGAATACATTTGCATACGTAAAAGAATTCATCCTCATTGTTGTTCCGAGTCACACATGACTGTTGGTTTGACTTTTGAACCAGAACTGAGTTAGAGATAATGGAATGTGATCCTGCGTCGAAGCCCGCTTGGTGTGGGAGAGAAATTCAACCACGCAGCAAAAGGGCATCTGGACAAGCAGAAGTGCCAGCGCCCGTCACCTGTGAGATGTGAGCCACCTCTGTGTGGTTTAATGATGCTCACATTCTCTGCTAACAAGTCAGTCAATACAACAAAAACCACTTCAGAATTCCCAGGCATTCAACACTAATTGTCACAGAAGGGGCAGTGGAGACGGTCCACCTCTGGCTGTTATTTCTCTAGGGCAATGTTCTCCCCTAGGAATACAGAGTGTGCGGGTTTATCAGCATGAGTGTGTGCATATGTTCGGAAAAGAATGACCTCAGCAGCTGGGAGTCCCGTTCACCGGGTGTTCCCAGGTTGCCCCTTCGCTGGAAATATGCTAAGATCATAGGTTTTGACCCCAGCTAGAGTCTAATTCTAGCTGGTCTGAGGACCAACCCTGAGCAGAAACAGGAGATGCAGTTCTGAGGGGAACCTGTACTAGTTGGGAGTCAGACAACTTCCAGGGTTGTCCAAGTCACCATGAGTCCACTACAGAACAATTCCTGCCTGGCTGGATGATGGCCCATCATCACCTGTCTCTGCCTGACACTGGCTCTATCTCTCTGCACTTGGCTTTTCTCTGTACCCTCTCCAGCTACTTGTTTATTCTCTCTCTCTCTCTCTCTCTCTCTCTCTCTCTCTCTCTCTCTCTCTCTCTCTCTCTCTTGACTGCCACATAGCAGTGTTCAGTGACTATCTGTTGAGCCAGACATAATGTCCCAGAGCTCTAATCCCAGCTCTTGAAATGCTGGGGCAGAAAAAAATAATGAGTTCTAGGATAATTTAGGCTACATATGGAGACTCTCCCTCAAAAAAAAAAATTACTGATATTTGTTGGGACAAGGAATGACTAAACAACAGCAGCAGCATTCCCCGTGGGGCCATTATCATCATCACCATCACAATTATGACTATCATCATTAGTACTACCATTCTCAGCACCACTACCACCATCAGCAGCACCATCACCATCACCATCACCACTACCATCATCACCATCATTATCACCAACAACGTCAGTGGCAGCAGCACAATCACCATCATCATCACCCCCAACACTGCCATTGCCACGAACACCATCATGACCATCATTGCCACCACTACCACATTCAACAGCAGCCACCATCATAACCGATCCAATCAACACCACCATTATTGCCATCATCAGCACCAACGTCAATATCACCAGAGGCATCATGGTCCTCCTCATCATCATCATCAACAACAACATCATCATCACAATCATTATTATCACCACCATCATCGCTATCACCATTGCTAGACGGAAGGTACCAACCATAGTAGGAATTTATAATCTTAACAAGCCCACATTAAAGACACACAACCCGGGCATTTTATTTATAAGCCATAAGCCTAGATTAGGCAGATCTGGGGCTATACTAACTCATTCCACAGCTGTGGGTCCCTTGTTGCTTGCTGTTGTTCTGGCCATGCATTTCTGCTTCATGGTGGCTTCTTCCTCCAAAGCCTTCCTCTTCTCTCTCCCTCTATCTCTACCTGAAACCCCCACATGAACCTCCAGTCCCACCTTTTCCCTCTGCTGTCCAATCACAGGTTCTAGCCTTTTCTCGACCAGTTAAACTGGGGAGAAGGTTCACAAGACATCACTTTGAGTGGGTGAGGATCTGCTTATGGGGGCAAACACATCTTGAGGATCCAGTATTTAGCATTAGAATACAAGCAGGATCAGACCACTGTAGCCAACAGAGTTCCTGGGGCAAAAGTAAGGACATGGAAGAAACAGTTCTTTCTATAAGCTCATAAACAAAGGCACTATAAGGAATTAGCATTTCTACCAGTGAATTGGTTCCATACATTTGGATAAGGCAAATGCAAATTTTCCATATGTGTGTGAGCCTGGTACTGATGAACTCGTGACTAAACACTGAGTAGCAACACAATGTGCCCACTACAGTAAATATCTCACACAGGAAAGCAATCACTCTAAATCACATAAAATACCCAGATTAGGTGGTCCATAACCACCTGGGACTTCAGCTTCTGAGATTTGGTGCCCTTGTGCTGTCCCACAGTCATTTACATATACATGCCATGTACACACACACACACACACACACACACACACACACACACACCAGTACTATAACATGTCCTTGTGTTCACCAGAGAATCAAAGTCCAATTGAGAACAGCAAGAAGAAATGACATACATCTTCCCAAATCTAGACAAAATCTCCTCCTACTGTCTGCTGTCCTGAAATTACCCCAGTAGTATCTGGGCTGTGTAAGGTTTGACTGGTCTCTATTTTCTGCAGAGTCAATACCAGATACTTCAGCAATAAGAAGAGACCAAGGCTGGGGACAGACAGCTGGAACACAAATTTAAATGCAAGTTGTTGGTAGACGCAGCATAAGCAAGTAGCATCGGAGCCCTTATTTTCCAAGGAATCAGGAATCAGCAGATATGACTCGGTAAGTAACTGCCCCTTAGCCACTTTCTTTCCTATGGGTTTAATTATTTCTTCCTTTTTTTCTCTATCTTTATCTCTTTTTTTTCTGTTCAGGAATAAGGCTACAAGCACTCTACCACTATGTCCTCAGCTCTTTTTTAATTTATATGTTGAAGTAGATTCTCAATAAATTACCCAGGTTGACCTTGAACTCAGTATACATACCACATGAGCCTTGAACTTGAGGTCCTGCCTTGGCTTCCTAAGTAGCTGGGTTGACAGACTTGAGCCAACAGGCGTAGGGTGATCACTTTATTAACTTAATTCTTACTTGTCTTTCTCTTTTTAAAATTGTGTGCATGTGTGTGTGTGTTGTACGAATGTATATGTTCTCCTGTGTGTGAATACACGTATAAGTGTGCAATCATCCTTGAGGCCAGGCATTAATATCAGGTGTCTTCCTCTGCCTCTTGCAGCCTGATTTATTGAGGCAGTGTCTCTCACAGAGCCTGGAGCTCACTGATGCAGCTGTAGGGTGGCCAGTGAGCTTCAAGGATTCTCCTGTCCCTGTTTGATGGCTATTCTTGGTTATCAACTTGATTACATCTGGAATGGGCTACAGTTCATAAATGGAGGAGGGCACACTTATGAGAGAAATTTTACTTGGTCTGAAGTGAATGAATTCACCTCTGAAGCAAGAAGACATATGCCTTTGATTCATATCTCAAGGCCAGAAGACATGCCTATAATCTGGGCCATACCTTGTACTGGAAATGTATATAAAGACATAGAGGAAGGAAAAAGGAGGAGGAGGAGAAAATTTTGCTTCCTGCCTACTTGCCCTCACCTTGCTAGCACATCCATTCCTTCACTGGGCATATAATATACCAACTTCTTCAGGACTCTGGCATATACTAAAGTCCAGTTGAGACATCCAGCCTTCGTGAACTGAGCAACTGCAGTATTCTTAGGCTTCTTTTTCACAGGCAGCCATTGTTGGATTCACTGGACTGAAGCTTATAAATAATTCCAATAGATTACATACACACACACACACACACACACACACACACACACACACACTGAAGAGAATGGAGCATGTAATACTGTCCAATGGGCAGAAAATTACCATCACCCGACTCTGAATTCTGGAATAGCATCCAGCTCTGTGTTTACAGAGCACTTTATTATGATATCTGAAAATTCACCCTCTCTGAGTTCCTTCATGTAAGGATGGCTCAGTCCTCAACAGGAAATGACAAAGCTGTATCTCCCAACCCACCAAGAACCACAATGGAAACCCAAGACAAATTAGAGGTATTTTATGAAACAGGAAGGTGCCTCTGTGCTGTGAGTTGATGCCATGGTTGCTTCTTTGAACTTGGAAGATGATTTCCCTAAAGGAGTCATTATTTCCCATCTGGGAAGTCTCGGTTTGCTGTCTGCTGGAGCCAAAGAGGAGTCTATAAAAACCAGATCCCAGGTAGGATATTCCTGCATTCCCTGTTGAGTTTCTAGAAAATATCTCAAATGCAAAGCAAGAACGCTCTATCACCTGTCATAATTGCACAAAACCAACAAAAAAAATGAGCAGGCAGTAAAGGTCTCATCATCAAAAGAATGGGGGGAAAAGTGTTTTACCCTAGTGCATAAAAATAAATAAATCTAAACATAAAGGTCTGACCTTTGACCCATCTCATTTCATGCTCTCTTCCCTTTGAGGACCAGACCAAGTATCTACTCTGAGGCCTGCATATCACAATGTCCTGTGACTCACCTCTCCTAGAAAGCTGTTAGCAAGAACCAATTACCCCAAATGGACCTGTGTACCTGGGAACACTCTGGACATCATTTGCTGCCAGTATTTTAGAGACACAGAAACAACTCTGACTCTTCAGAAGCCAGTGTCTGTACCCAGTTTCTTAACTGATGCCTCCTGAGCTAGATGAAAGATCAGATGTGGCGTGAGGCGTTGCCAAGCCATTCCCAGGAGGCAGCTCCATTCATTCTGAAGAAAAGGAGGCAGGTTCAAGATTCTCACGGCCCTGGGCCAATCCATGGATCACCTGGAAGAGCTGCAGTCTAAAGGAATGATGCCCATGAACACAGGGAGACCAAGACATTTCTCAGGCTCTAGAAGGGTTTCAGGTTTGTTGGCGGCTGTACAGATGGCCCAGCAGGTCAGAGCACTTCCGGCTCCTGCTGAGGACATGGATTCAGTTCATTTGGGTGGCCAGGGAATCCGATGCCCCTTTCTGGCCTCCACGGGTACTGTACTCATCGCACAAACCCACGCAGACACATAATTTAAAAATAATAATAAAGTATCTTTTAAGAAAGCCTCTTGATAACTCCTAGGGAGCATGTCCTTTACACACCCACGTAGTGCTGTGTTAATACACATAGATCTCTGACCAAAAAGGAAAAAAAAAAAAAAAAAAAAAAAAAAAAAAAAAAAACAAAGACAAACACATCTATTAATATAACCCACGACGTGATGGGGTGAAACTTGAGAGAATGCAGAGTCAAATAACACAACGATTGAAGAATGTTCAAATGTTTATTTCCATGTTAAAAATGATGAGTTACCCTGTGGTTAGAATATACCTTTATGCTGAAAAATGAAGCCATTTTATTTCTGAAATATTTCCATTGTGGGGGAGGAGGGAGGGGAAAAACTCAGAAAGTAATGAAGAGTAAGATCAAAATGTTCTGGAAGGTTCCATCAACAATCCCAGCATGAGCCACAATGTCTTTTCCAGGTCAGAATTCCTAACTTGGTATGTTTTTCAGCGTCAGGCCCCAATGCTTTGCCCCGTCGTCATTTAAATATTGTTGAGCTGGATGTCTGTACACTTAAGAGCTACATTTTCACATGCTTTTATTTTTAAATGTATGTATTCCGATACACCGTTCACAGTTTCGTTATATTGCCTATATTACATACAAAAATAGCTGCTGTCTCTACTTCAGCATAACTTTGTCCCGCCATCCACCCTCTCTGTGACAGGCGAGATGCATTACATTATACGAATACAGTTTTGATGAAGGAGAAAGGAAGAGTTTATAAACCACCCATGGTGTCACTTACAGAGACCTGAATAGAGAAATGTGACCCTTGTTAGATGACCAGAGTAGAAAACCCAATGGGCTAAAGATAGGATTCAGAAACACTACCTGTGGTCACGGCTGGGGACTAGGGGACTCCTTGCTGATGGGCACAGTTTCACTGTGATCCCACTCACTGAAAACCCCCTTCATTTTAATTCTGTGTGTGTGTGTCTGTCTGTCTGTCTGTCTGTGTCTGTGTATCTGTGTGTGTCTGTGTATCTGTGTGTCTGTGTGTGTGTGTGTGTGTGTGTGTGTGTGTGTGTGTGACAGAAGTCAACCATTCCATTCCTCGGGTACCATCTACCTTCATTTTGAGACAGGATCTCTGACTGAGACCTGGAACTTGACAATTAGTCCAATTGGAAAGGAAGTCTCAGGTACCTGCCTGTCTCTGCTTCCCTGTGCTAGGGTTATGAGCATACACCACCCACCATGCCTGTATTTTTATATGGATGCTGAGAGTCAAATTCCAGTCCTTGGGCTTATGCAGTAAATTTGACTGGATGAGCTCTCTCTAGTCCCTAAAAGAGTGAAACAAACAGTTGATCAGAGCACCCAAAGGTGGTTCTCTCAACCTTAACTGAGCTGCAGATTTCTTTAATCCATAGGTGTGGCCAAGAGGGTAAAACAGGATCAATGCATGGGTTGGCGCTATTCATGACCGTAAGTAAAAACTTCCTGCCCAGTTAAGAATGGCCACGATCTGGGAATGTACCTGGCCAGTGTGCCCAGCAGATAGTTTTCTGACATTGTTTACATGCTAAGGTTCTGGCTGAAGATCCCACTGTATTTATGGGTCTCTTACATCTAGCACACCTGTCACTCCGCTCCAGTCCTTGGGTGTGGCAGCTGCCTCCAGAGTCCCTATAACCCAAAAGCATCACATACAAATCCTGAAGACATTGTCCCTGGATATCTCTGGTCATAGTACCGTGGTCTGTCTCATGTCTCAACCTCCATGTGGCCAAAGAGCTCACAGCCTGTTGCCCTCTCCTGACTACCCCAGGAAGACTCTAATCCTGAGCCTTGTTCTCTCACAGCAGACGAAGGACTCAGTAACGTGCATCTGGCTCAGATTATTTATCCAGAGTTATCATTTAGTTATCTCAACCATGAAAACTGAAATCCAGGCGACTACAGGGCCCTGGAAAATTTGATTTTAAGGCTTGATAGTTTGTGCCATCTCCTCCATTCTAGTCCATGTATTTCAGGGAATAATCAGAATCCTGGCTTGCTTAATGAAAAGTGAAGTAAGCCACATAAACCGAGATGGCCACAGTTTATAACCTACAAGGGATAGTTAGAGCATAAGACACTTCTATGGCACTGTGATGTTGAGTCCTGCCCAAGCTGAGTCTGAGAATGACTGGCAGGCTCTTCTGATTCCCACCAAATGACTGAGTCTGTGATGTCTTGTATGCACATACACCTACACACACACACACACACACACACACACACACACGAGAGAGAGAGAGAGAGAGAGAGAGAGAGAGAGAGAGAGAGATGTGGATACATGCACATCTGTGTCTGTATATATGCAACTG
Organism: Micromys minutus; assembly: GCF_963924665.1. Lineage (NCBI taxonomy): Eukaryota > Metazoa > Chordata > Mammalia > Rodentia > Muridae > Micromys > Micromys minutus. The sequence goes on from NC_137964.1 coordinate 22,936,721, forward strand.
TGTGTCACATGTTAGAAGACGTTCCCTCAGAACCTGCCACTTGACTTTGATTTGAACTGATGGTGTCCTAACACAAAGACACGGTGAATGTGCACAGAGGCTAATTCACTAAGTATGTTTATGAGACATCTTCAGGACCACGGTCAGCTCCTCGGACCCCACCCCCACCCCTAACTGCAAGCCTGTCAATCGCAAGCAATGCTTACTTGTACCACTCATGGTAATTTCCTGCTAAATTACAGCCAAAGCCAAGGCCCTACCTAACCAAGAGAAGGCAGTCTGCTTTGTGTGTCCTTGCTTCCGGGGAGGTACTTTGCTTTCAGAAATGAGTTCCCATTATTTCAGTGATGGAAGATAGGAATTTAAATGGCTCATAAAAGGAGAGAAACTTATCTGGAACCCTGCTGTTCTGCACAGGTGTTTTGGGGGCTACCAGCCCTGCCCCAATCTTCCTAGAACCAGATAGCTAACTGGAGAGCTCTTGGAAGTAGCAGATGTCAGCCAAGCCTGTGCAAGGCCTGCATCTCTCGACTTTCTATTCTAACCAGTGCCTTCCATTCCTAGGAGCCATTCTAAAGACAAAAGCAATCGAACAGACTCCTGAGGGACATAGCATAGGACCCGAGGCTCCCAGCCCTGTCTGTACAGGCATTGCAGTGCTGGGGTGGGAGAAGCAGAAAGAACATCTTAGCTGTCCTGTCGAGCCTACAGGAGGGATGCCTGCCATGTTTTCAGCCTGGACATATACAAAATGAGAGCAGAGGGGTAAGAAAAGGTCTCCTCGGAGAGGCTCAGATGTCAGCCCTTTGACATCAGTGACCTCCTACATGTGCTTCCTGCTTTGGGCCTTAAAAAAAAAAAAAAAAATACCGCCTTTGAGAGCTGACAATGGCTCAGTTAGTCCACAATGAGGCATACTAGTCTAGTATCTGTTTTTCTAGTTACATCATTATGATAAACAAAAATGTCACATTTGGCTAAGCCAAAATCCCTGTCTTTCTTGAGACTATTCATGATGCTTATAAATAGCTCATATATTGAAAATTATGCAAAAATCTTTTTAATACCATGGTTTGTTTATAAAAACTGATGCTTGGGCTCTGGGTCAGTCGTTTATAATTATGAACTTGAGGAAACCATTGCTTTCTCTACAAAAAGGTGTTTGAGATGGTTTCTTCTCTATCTGAATGACAACTGAGATTTTTTTCAGTCACTGTATGGATGACTTTTAGATATTGCTAATTTGAAACATTAAAAAATAATCTGCAAGGTGGAGAGTTTAGCATGAAGATATGTCTTCATATCTTTGTTGTATAAATTAATCCTGATTTTTGAAAGATTTGGTTTGGCTTTTTCTAGTTATGTGAATCTGTCTGTGTGTTTGCACATGAGTGTAGTACCCACAGGGGCCAAAAGAGGGCGGTTATCATGGAGCTGGAGTTACAGAAGGTTGTGAGTCATCATGAAAGTGCTAGGATCTGAACTCCAGGTCCTCTACAAGAGCAGCGAGCGCTCTTAACCACCAAGCCATCTCTCCAGCCCCTCAATCGTGTTTTTTTTTTTTAATTTATTTCAGTTTGGATTAATACATTGCATTGAGCATAGAGGACTTATATGCATACTGTGGTATTGGAGTTTCTCCTCCCTCAGAAGACTCCCCAGGTGATTCACAAATAATGAATAGGCAGACGATAAAAGCATGTTTGTGACAGAACTTGTCTCCAAATCTGTTAAATTTCATGTGGAAAAATATTAAAAATAACAACAAAAAGAACCCCTCCCTCCTGGGTCTCCATTCAGACCCCTGTTCCCAAGATAGATTAGAAAGACCAACATCAAGAAGGAGGGACAAACATGAGAATATGTTTCCTAAACACCGTCCCCAGCAACAAAGTTAAAAAAAAAAAAAAAAAATGGCGTCCTGTATGGAGACCCTGTAATGACGGGCCGTGGTGAGCTCCAGGGAATTAAACTCAGAGGAACATCAAACGTCGACTCTTCTTTAAGTGCTTCTGAAACAACCCCTCCCCCTCAAAAAAAGTAAGGTCAGAAGAACAGGTGCAAGTCCAGATGTGTATAAAAATAATGAGCCTCACTCCTGACAGCTTAAGGAAGCTACATTCACTCATCTTCCACCACGGAGATTTGAACTCAGGCCACGCGCAATGAGTGTCCACTGTGCTTTGAAAGGGCTAGAAATAGAAAAAAATCACCATCCGGAACATTCCTAATTACACACGGCCATTGGTCACGAGGTGACTAACAGTGTCTGTGGGGTCATGCCTACCGCCAGGTCGCTGCCTCTGAGTGTCTCTCATTCCCAGGAGCTGGTTTATAGACGTGGTCCAGCTTAAGCCTTGGCTCTCCGGACCGCTGATACCCACATAGGGAGGAATCCCTCTAGACACCCCCCCACTCTGACACTTTGCTGAGTCACCCCCTATTGCTGCTGATCAGACCCACTGTTCCATCGCTCAGAAAACAGAAGGCATAAAGGTGAATACAAACTTAAGAAAGGACGTTACATCTGGTCCTGTAGTCTTTCCATATAGTCTCTGAAGTCCTGTGAGCCCCCCAGCCCCATATCCTGACAGACCCACTTGATGCTGTCATCACTGTCAAACAGGATGGAGTTGGTGTATGGGCCCCCATCCTCAGGAAGGATGGTGGTGTAGGAAGTAAACTTGACTCTCTTCCTCTTTGGGCCAGAGGAACCCATAGGTTCATTTTTCAGCTCTTTTTCATACACATAGTCAGGGGGTCTAAGCAGCTGACTATGAAAAGTCTTCTGGGAACTGCCATTCAGCAGGAAGTTCCTCTCCTCAAACTGCAGGCCCCTGTCAATCATGGTTGTGCACTCCTCCGAGGGGAGAGTGATGTCCACGGGGTTCTCCAGGAGTTCTACCTCATTCCCGAGCCAGACCCAGTCATGGGAGTGGGGGATGTTGCCTTGCTCACTCACCGCAAACCTTTTGTGTCTATACTTCCAAGCGAAGGCCACGCAATTGATCAGGAAGACCAAGATGGCTAGACAGAAGACACAGAGCAGGGCGTACATCCCGATCTCCAAATCTGTTAACCCCCTGGAGGTCATGGTGAGGTCACCAGGGTTATTGGATTCTGGTAACTTCCCTTGAGTGGGGAAACTTGTGAAGGCATCCGCTCCACCTTTGAGGAGTTTTCCTCCCATGGGAGACTGGGGGGTTGTGCTCTTGTTGGTCCTCTCCTCATGGCCAACGGGTGTGCCATGTTGGAACCACTCCTGGGCTGCTCGCTCCTGGCTTCCCTCACGCTCTATGGAATTGCTGAGGTGGCCTTTGTATTCCCGGTTTATGCCCCCGATGTCATTGCCACCTCCTTGCTGTTCGTGCATCCCAGGTTGAAATCTGACCTTGACGTTCCCTTTGCCCATGGCCAGAGTGCTCTTCCTCTTGTTCTTCTGACAAGACTCGCTGATGGACATTTCTAGCTTGATCAGGGGTCCTTGTCCTTCACCCTCGGCAACCACGATTGGCCATCTGGTCTGAAGGTTTGGCTGTACGGACACCACCATCTCATCCAACGAGGAAACCGTCAGCGAGAAATCCTTGGGATCATAAATGTCTAAAGGTGTCACTGAGCCATCGCTGAACAAAATCCAGGAACTGACTATGGCTTCCTAATAAAAAAGAAACCAGAGAATACTGTCACAACTTATGAACATGACATTCCTGGTGTCTTCAGGTAGAGGTGAATTTCCAGATAGGATGGTCTTAGCTCTTGTTTCGCCTTAACTTGTACCATTAACATACTAGAGCCCTACTGACATGAGGTGCCAGGAATGGACTTCAGTGAATACATTAAAGTGTGAATTAATTTATTGCATGCCTCCCCACAGAGCATGACTTTGACCTTTGTGGAGACACTCAGAATGATCTGGGTGATTTATCTGAATCAATTTCAGAGGTAGCTACCAGGATACTGTTCATGACGATGCCACTTTGAACCCCGTTTACCAGGAAGTTGGTGCTGACACAGCAAAAAACACTCCTGGGGGATGTTCTTGGTAAATAAGGTGGTATGGGGCTGGCTCCCTTGAATGGCACCATGCTCCAATCTCCTTATAAATTTTTTGTGCATGTTTTAAGGCACAGGGAGCTTTAGAGTTGACGATCCCTGTCATCAATAAGACAGTCGGGTACCAATTGGCCATCTTGTTTAAGTAGCTGAAATGAAGACTCCGAGCTTCAGAAAAGTTGTCTGCTCGGCAGGAATGAGAACAGGGGAATCCCTCAACCATGGTCTAGTATGCATCCACACCTAGCACAGATCAACCCATTGGAAAGCAAGGGGCATGGGAAGATTTAGCTAAGCCCTGAGTGCTTTTCTCAGAGACAAAAGAAAAAGAAAAACTGGATAAGGAGCAAGAAGAAGGTCCAAGAGCTTCCAGGCCTGGTTATGACACTTTGCTAGCTTCCTGTGCGAGGACTTGTAACTGAGGATAGAGATGATTTCACAACCAGAACACGGGTCCCTGGGAGTCTCACCTGCTGTGGGGCTTGGAGAACATCTTGAGCAGCCACCGTGGAGATGACGGCCCTCTTGTCTGCCCTGTGAGGCTGCAGGGAAAGGGACAGGCCAGCCACCAGCTGTACACCCAGCTCTGTAATGGTGACTCGGTCATCCAGGACAATAACCGTCTTCTCTGCAAGGATGGAGTCAGAGAGAGGCGAAAGGACCTGAAAGGAAAGAGGAGGTGCTTGTGACTTTGCCCCACAGGGCCACCTTTAATCCCAAGCAGACAGGGCCATCGGAAACCCAACTGGTGTTCTAGCAAAAAACATAGTGGCAAGTGTGGGTCTGTGGCCATTCAGATCTTCTTACTGTTTGATAATACATTCTAAGGAAAAAAGCTCTAGGGCTGGGAGCTAAATCTCATAATGTCTGCTAGGTGGAATTATTTCTAAAATATTCCCCTCAAAGACATCCCGCCCTCACTCATCCCTGGTGCGTGTGGGGACAAAAAAGATGAAAGCTTATCCTGTGACTCTTCAATGTCACACAACACAGCTGCCTGGAAGCCAGATGGGGCTGAATCACAGAGGGCAACCAGTATGGTCACCAGAGCTCTTTGGGGTAGAGGAGAAATGGCTGTGTTCCAAGCTGGTGACATAAGGAAGTCAGGGGACACTCAGAGTCCCTCCTGGCCAGGGAGGGACACTTGGAATCCCTACTGACAAGGGAGGGAGTCCACGAGAAGGAATACACAGAGCTCCTGGCTGACAGCCAGGCAGGACAAAGGAGCCTCAGTGCTAGATACATAGTAATGTTCTCCCATAAAGGGGAGTGAGAGGTGATGTCTGTTATTTCCCCAAATTTCCTGGTCAGAGCCCACAGATAGGCTGGCTGCAGCCTCAGCATGTCTCGCAGAGCCCTGTCAAGCCCACCTGGTGTCCCAGCCTACAGAGGCGCCACTGTGGAAATCAGTGCCACATAAGACGTAAATCTGTGGTGTCCATGAGGTGGAAACAGGAAAAACAATGCAGAATATAACACACTTTGGACAACCGCACCAAAAAATTAACCTGGGAAGCACCAAAGCCACGGTTTAATGATGATTGGAAGCATTTTGGGTTGGTATTTTTAAAAAAAGTCTGCATAACCGTCATAGAGATCATTCAACCATGGACCCTTCTTTACCTCTTGTGAAGCTTGTACTTTTACCTTTCATTCTGTCTGCTGTTCTGAATATAACATGGACAATGGCTAATCCACAATACTGCAGGTGGGTTGAGCTTTTGGGATGTTTACTACTGTCTACCCTACTGTGCAAAACGTGAATTAATGTGGGACAGCAAGACAACTGGGTGGGTAAAGGTCACGTGAGCCGAGGTTGACCCTCAGAACTCACAGAAAGAATCAACTCCGCAAAAAGGCGTCCCCTGACCTCCAGATACCCACACACTGTAGCACATGCTCCCACACACGTGCAATCTTCTTAAAATGTTTAAGAGCTCGCGTTTGGAAGAAAATGGTTTCTGGTAGTGTGTACTTAATTCAGCTTTCTCTGGTAGAGGAGATGCTTTTCTATACTCTGAAGTGCAAAGGAACTTTTTAGAAATGTCTAAGTAATTTTTTCTTCTTGATCTTATCCAGCCCTTCCCCCATCCTCCCAGACCCACCCCTCCCCCCACCGAACCCAACCTGTGGCCTCTTTGTTGTTTTTTTTTAATCAAATTTAATTTGTGCTGGCCACATATTACTCTGTACATTACCACTGAAGTTGACCTACCAGGGGCCATATGCTTAGAGAAAATAGACCCCCACCCCCACAGCAGCTATCGGTACCAAAGGCTCCTCAGCCAGGCGATAAACCTCATGCTCACCCACTCGCTCCACGCTAGGACTTTGTCTGGCTTAAGCTTGCCCAGGTCTGTGCTTTCATAACCACTGAGTTCATATGTACATCTACCGTGTCTGGAAAACACTATTTGCTTGTTGCCGGTGCTCAGTTTTGAGCTATAAAATGGGTGGGTAGATTCCTGTGCGCAGGCTGAACGTGAGTAGAAAGATACATGCTGAGTGTGATATGCACACATGACGCACATGTACAGAGCTGTATGGCATCAGGTAACGGGAGAAATCACTGAGGTTAGTGGGAAAGTGGCGAAGACCATCCATTCCCACCCCACCCAGTAATACCTGCACAGTGGTGATGCCCGGTTCCCGCCCTGCCAGGATCCTGCCGTCCTGTAACTGGGCAATTTTCGGCTCTTCCACCTTCACAAACTCGGTTACCAGGTCGGTGATGTCAAACTGCCAATCAGGGCCCAGCATGTAGGTCAGCTGACCCAGGTCAGGCGACTCAGACACAAACTGAGTGAGAACACGCACCAGGGCGTGCTGGTACTGCAGGGTACACCCCCGTCCCTTCTTCTCCTCATCCTCCTCATCGTCACTTTCCCGGGTGGGTCTGGAACACAAAGGAAGCAAAACAGTTTAAGGTTCCTCTTTGGTGGGAAGCCTTGACTGCCCTCGACGCAGCCTGTCGGAGGAAATGCGGCAGCTTTTTTTCCCACTAGGACCCCATTGACTCATTCGCTATCCAACGAATGAATTCATTCATCCACTCATGCATGTCTCTCTCTGTATTCCTCCACCCCTTTTTCCATTTTCCACTGACCCCTAATTGTCAACCGCCCCCACCCCAGAAAAATCCTCTCTGTCGCCTCGATTCTAGAACCTTCCCTTTGAGTAGAACTTGACCTCCCAGGGGAGGATTTCGCTGGCTGCTGGCTGCCCTGTGGATGGAGAACCATGCCAGAGCTCTCTCTGCAAAGCAACATCCATAACTCCTACAGGAAGAGTTAGACAGACCACAGCCCATTCTCCCAGTGTGCCAGCTGACATCCCTGTGCACTGAGTTAAGACTACCTTGAGCTCTGGCCCCTGTGACAGACAGACAGACATGACACTGAACTCACTGGATGCTGAGGTTTAACTCTTCTTCTAATCTTACTGAGAAAGAAACCAAGACGGGGAGAGTAGAAGCCCCTCAATCAAGGCCACGTAACTGGTCATCTGCAGAGGCAAGGCCACACTAGCTGCCTCATAGTGTGTCCTCTCCCTGTCTGTGTCCACTCCGTCCTTTCTCACGGTGGCCGTGAGCAAACTAATCTTCTCAGTATTCACCAAGTGGCCCAGTGCAAACTACAGATCTGTGTCTTTGATTTCTCAATTGGCTATCTCCCTTAAGGTCCGAGAACAAAGGAGAAAGGTGTATAAAAGCTCTCCAGCCCAGCCACAGGGAAATGTTGGGTTCTGAGAGGGAAGGTGAGTTATCTTCATTGATAAGGAAAAAAAATATAGGACAAAAGAGTATAGCGTCTAAAATCAGAGTGTCAAGCTCACTATGACTGAATGTAAGATCCCCGGCACAGACTTGCGTGTCAGGGTACTTGGTCCTCCACAGCTTAACAAGGTTGTGAAACCTTTGGGCCCCAGAATTTAGCAGGAGTGGGGTTCCAAGATTTGGAGTTTCTGGCACAACCTTGCTGTCTATCCCCACCACTTCCTGATTTCCCCTGATGTGATTAAGCAGCCTTTTGTGCCCACTGCCACACCCTCCCCACCATAATGAAAACCAACCCCTCCTCACCGGGGCTACTTTCGCCATATATTTGGCCACAGCAACAAGTAGCTAATGTGTGATAAGAGTCTCTCAGCTTTTTATTTCCAGTCCTTCACATCACAGAGATGGCATCTGTTTCGTACATCAAGAGTGTCCCTGGTGATTTCCATACATGTACCAATCTCCCTTAGAGAAGAAACATGGCCCCCAAACAATATCCGCAGCATTGAATCACACGCCCACACTCTCTTTGTACTGCTCTTTCTGGTAAACGTATTTTCCAACCGAGGATGCTGATTGGTAATCTGTGCTGTGAAATTTCCCCTTAGCCAAAGGGGTGGAATGCAGAGGCTATCTTAAATGCGCCAGAGAGTCACACCATGAAGGCTGTGATAATCACCAGTGTGAGTCTCTGGTTTGTCTTTAAAGCTCGGAAATGTCACGTGATTCCTTAGCCTTTGCCTGGATGGTGGTTTCCTCCGATGCTCGCCTCTGAATATTTGCGTATCTTACCAAGTTTGGTCCGCTGTCATCATGAACTCTCTGCCCCCCCCCCCCCCGCTTTCCCTGTCTGCTCCCCAGATCCTGGTTCCAGGAGCTTCAGACATCTTGTCACTGTCCCTCGAGTCTCTGGTGATCAGCCCAGCTGATTTCCTGTGTTAGTCAGACGGAGTCTTATCGTCCATCCCTGACTTCATTGCCCTTATTCTGCCATCCTTCCTGTGCCGCTGAGACTATCCACAGGGGGTTTCTTCCTGTTAGTTCTTGATGATATTGTCTACATTCTCCATGGTGTTGAGACTACTTAAAATTCCATACCAAATATCCCCCTCAAGATAACAAGTGATTTCAATGTTACAATCTACATGTCTTAGATATTGTGATTAAAAAACAACAACAACAACAACAGATGGCTATGAATCCACTTCTGTTAAATCTGTTCTGGCGTGGCACACAGGCTCTGGTTTCAGTGGGATTTGGGGGGTCATCAATGGTGTTATGGTCTCAGCTCCCCTGACATCATGGCTCCCCTGACATCATGGCTCCTATGACATCATGGCTCCCCTGACATCATGGCTCCCCTGACATCATGGCTCCTATGACATCATGGCTTCCCTGATATCATAGCTCCCATGACATCATGGCTCCTATGACATCATGGCTCCTATGACATCATGGCTCCTATGACATCATGGCTTCCCTAATATCATAGCTCCCATGAGATCATGGCTCCCTGACATTATGGATCCTATGACATCATGGCTCCCTGACATTATGGCTCCTATGACATCATGGCTCCGCTGACATGGCTCCCATTCTGTCTATGACGCATTGTCTCTAAAGGTAATGTCTACTTCCTTGTTCAAGGGAACAGGTGGAAGGTATCACCCCTCGTGTTAGCACATCAGTTCACTGTGCTAACACTTCATGTTCCAGAGGACCTTGGAGTCTAGTCCTGGACCTTTGGGGTATCCTGAGACTATGTTTCAGAGCGTGTTTGAGCTTTCCCATGGCTCAACATCTGGGAAAGCTGATTGTTTCGACACCATTGGGTGCCTGTTCCCTCCAGTTTAACAGCCCTCACCTCCTTTTCTCTCTCCTCTAACATTTAGCTGTAAAAATCAAGGTGCACATTCAACACTTTGCCTGGGAATCACGGCTTTGTAGCCAGTTTCATTTGCTTTCCGTGTAACTGTGGTGCACAGCACACTGGCACTCTGCAGCCGTCAGAAGAGAATCCGTGTTCCCCACGCCCTCTGAATATTTTCCAAGTGCGCTCATGTCCAGGATGACTGCTATTTCCTACCAGGCAATGGGAGCTTCCCAACAACATCTCACGCTGTTGGGCTCACTTGTCAACACCTTCACCACCCATGAATCTACAAAGTGTCTGCCAAAGGCCACTATGTTCCTTCAGAGACTTCCACCCTCTGCCTACTGTCTACTTGCAGAGACTCCCTCCATGGTGTGTTACAGCTCTGTTCCAACACCGGGTAGCAAGCGATATATGGGTTACTCTCTTCCTTTGTGGTGTAACAAATGTCCACAAACCTCACAGATTTTTTTAAATTCATTTGCTTGCTTGCGGTTCTGTGAGTCACGGTACAACGAGGCTCCAACAAGAAGTTCTGCATCAAGACTCTTAAAACTGAAGTCAAGATGTCAGCCGGACTCCTACCTGAAGCTGTTGGGCCAGAACCCACATCTACACAGTCAGGTGGGTCCCCACAGTTAAAATGGGTGCCACTGGCCTGTGTACATCATGAGGAGGCTCCTGGATCCCAAAGGCTCCAAACATTTTGCATGGTGCACGGTCCAATCCATCTTCAAAGCCAGCATCACCCATGCCAAGTGGTCCTCACCCTCAGATCTCCCCAGCGCCCCTCTGCCACTATCTGGAGGGGATGCTCTGCTTTCAAGGGTCTTATCTGATGGGTCTGGCCCTCCTTGATCATCTCCGCATCCTAAGACAGATTGCTTTGGCTGTAATTGCAACTGTGAAGGCTCCTTGGCAAGGTTAGTGCTTTCACTGGACTTCTAATTTCATTTTTGTTGCTGTGATAAGATAATATCCCGAAAGAAAGCAACTTGGGGAAGAAAGGGTTACTTTTTTGTCTCGCAGCTCTAGAGCGATATTGTTTATCATTGTAAGGAAGGCCTGACTACACAAGCAATAATGATGATGATGATGATGATGATGATGATGATGATGATGATGATAATGATAATAATAATAATAATAATAATAATAATAATAATAATAATAATAAAAAATAGTCTGTTCGGATTATACACATACCCAGGAAGCAGAGAGTAAGAACAGGAAGTGGGCTGAACCCTCAAAGCCCACCCCACCTCCAGTGATATACTTCCTCTATCAAGACTCCTCCTCCAAAAGTCTCTATGACCTCCCCAAACAGCGCCACCTGCTGGGAACCTGGCAAGGAAACACTTGAGCCGCTGGGGGACATTTTTCTTTCAAACTGCTATACCTAAATAAACAGCAGATGGGGATCCTGCAGAAGAGTTTGACTTTGGGACCTCCCCCTGCAGAACACACCGTTTCACTGGATTCTTGGGACCTCTTGTAATACCACTGCTTCCAATTTATAGTTGAAGGAACCGAAGAATACGTAGGTGAAGTCATGAGGTCACGTGGCAAGGCGTGGCAAAAACCACGGTTAGAGCTCAGTCTCGTTTTAACCACAGGACACGTCACTCCATGGCTGACAGTCAGGAAGGAGAGGACGACTGAGGACGGTGGGAAGCAGTTAGGTTCTGAAGGCCAAGCTCTGTATAGGTGCCTCTCAGATCTCACCTCATCTTCCCATATCCTAGAGACTGCTTTACAAGGCTGCCAGTATCCCTGCTGTTACAGTTAATATTGTCTTGGATGTAATTTCCTCACGTCCAACTGTTAGCAATCACCCAAGTCAGGTCCACAGGAGCCCACATCCAAAGCATGCGCTGCTGGAAGCCAAAGCCAGACCATGGCAACACACCTCAGACATTGCTTCCTGGGAACCAGCTTGCCTCCCACAGACACCTGAGCCCCAGCAGCCTCTAACCCACAGCCGGGACGCCTGTGCCTCACCTCCTGTTGGATGCCACCGGGATCCTCCAGCCCTTGATCTGGCTCAGCTCCGTATCTGAGATCTCAATCTGCAGGGGCAGGCGGGGCACCCAGACGGTGATCTCCACCTGTGACGTGAAGTGCTGGTGGGTGAAGTTGACAATCGTGCCCACTTTGCTCTTCATCTCCTTCCCGTTCACAAAGATAGAATCACAGGTGTTGGAGACCTTGGGGAGGGGAGAGAGACCATGAGACACATCAGCAAGAGACATGCTGCACACGGATCCTGACATCTGCAGAAGTTCATGAACCACGACAGCGCTGATTTATAAGGCACCAGGAGAACAGGACAGGTACAGAGAGTAATTTGTAGGCACTAATTAATGACAAATAGCTGACAAACAGACTCCAGGAAAGCCGTTTTGTGTTACACAATACTGACAAGTGAAACCATAAACATAATTTAATGGAGTTGCGTAACCTCTGCCGCCTTTTGGGAGGACGCTGCTTTCTTTATCTTACCTTCTCTTCTGTGCTCGAATCACCACTAATCAAGCCCCAGGTGTATCTTATTCCACTCTGGCGCCACATTGGAAGATGCATAAAAGGTTTTAATGTTACAAAGAAAAGGCTTTGTTCCGGCCATAAAGCGGCGCCTCTGAAGGAAGTTTGAGAGGGCTCCTCGCTAGATTAAAACCCGGGTAGGCTAAGCGCTCCTGGGATGCCAGTGAAAGCGCAGATGGGATTAATCCTGCAAACAGTGGGATGCAGTTAGGGAGACTGGAGAGAAAGATGTGCCATCTCACAGTAGTCTCAGGCTCAGCACTTGGGGTGCTCTAGCTCACCCCCTGCCACGCGGGGTCTTGCCAGACACATCAGCTTCCAGCTTCACCTCTCATTTCCTGGGTGAGCAGATAAAATGCTGGGTTCTTGTTCTCCATCATGAAGGTGTCTTTGTGTGAAGCTCAAGGGAGGGAGGGAGGGAGGGAGGAAGGCTCGGAACCAGAGAGAAGCACAAAACATGCGGGCCCTGTGATTTCATCTGAGAGATGGGAAGACTGAAGGTGTGTGTGTGTTCTTCAGGGGCCATTCGCCTTGTGTTCTGAGAGAGCTCACCAGTTTGGCAAGGCTGTCTAACCAGTGAGTCCCGGTCCAGCCAGGGAGCTTCCTGTCTCTGCCTCCCCAGAGTTTGGATCATGAACATACGGCACACGCCTGGCTTCTGTATGGATGCTGAGCACTGGACTCAAGTCCGTGTGCCAAGCCCTGTTTTTCAAATTATTAATCTGTCAAAGGGGATCTAGAATAAACAGGAACTTTAAAATTCTTCTTTAGGAAATCCCCCACCCCCAAACAGATGTTCAGGACAGAAGGTCATGAACAAAAAGGGGACTTTAGACGGCTCAGATCTGACTGAGCAGTAAAGGGGCTTCAGGCCTGGCTTGAGTGACTTGGGGATGGGGATGACGGGAGATTAGACACTGTGCCAGAACACAGGAGAGACTGTGATCACTAAACACTACTTAATGCAGCTCAAGTGCTGTAGCTCAAGTAACCTACTGTTTGTTTTATGAGTACAAAAGAGGGAAGCTTTCGGGCTCTAACCACAGAGCAATGATGGGAAGACACAGAGTTATCTGATGTGTGTCAGGGTACCATACACCACACTTCCACCGACAAACAAACACACACACCAACACACAACAGTCATTATGTGTGAATTAAATTTTTAAGCGTTTAAGGTGGTGGAAGTGTCAGAAGCCCTCCTCTAACCATTACCCACTTCACACAAGAATGGATGTATCATATGCTTACCCACAGACCTGTACAACTAAAAGAACAATATTCTTAAAAAACGGCGATGACAGTGGTGGCTAATATCTCTAGACGTTGTAATCTCAGCGGGGGGAGGTGAGACATGCCCATTTCTTCTTTCTTTTTTAATCAGCAAGAAGTTTATTTGTTTTTATTAATTTTTGAAAACTGGTATTTTCAGCCTATGATCTCGACCATTTCCTTAACAAAACACGTTTCATTTCGAGCAGTTCTTAAGCAACAAGGTGCTCTGGTGTTTCAAATTATGCAAACACTTTAACAGACATGCACGGGACTTGCTTTCCATAAGCACTCTCCAACCATATTGTGCGAGCAAGGTCAGTGGAAGATATAGAACCAGAAAGCGAGTCCTGCACTTCCCTGTTTTCCTTCCCAGAGGTGCCCCTGACAGATCTCAAACATCTGTGTAGGTTTGTCTTGCTTCACTTTGCCCCTCCTCCAGCTGAACCCATAAGTAGGCAAGCACCCTGTTGCTTTGGTTTCAGATATTTCTCTCTCTTTTTTTTTTCATTTTTTATTGGCTATTCTCTGCATTCACACTTCAGATGGTATCCCCTTCTCCCAATCCCATTCCCCCTCCCCTCCCCCTCCCACTGCCTCCATGAGGGTGCTCCCCCTCCCAATCTCCCTCTCCCACCTCAGCACCTTGGCGTTCCCCTACACTGGGACATTGATGCCAGAGAATGTTATCCTCATGTTTGCAGCTAACCATCGGCCTGAACACGGGGACCCCAATGAAGGAGCTAGAGAAAGGACTGAAGGAGCCGACAGGGTCTGCAACCCCATGGGAAGGACAAAATTATCAACTAACCAAACCCACCACAGCTCCCAGGGACTAAAACGCCAACCAATGAGTTTGCACGGATAGACCCATGGCTCCAGGTGACATGCTTATTTCTTTTAACATCTCATCTTTAGGGAATAATATGCTCTTCTCCGGCCTTCTCTTTGCTTTGTAAAAAGACAGCAATACAACAAGCCAAGAGAAGCAGCTGTCATTCAGGGAATGTGGGAGGGACTTAAGCTTGTGTTCTTCAGCCCAGAATCACAGAGAAAGCTACCAGAGTGAGGCTCCCAAAGGGCAGGATATAGGACTGAAGGACTGTGCTCTTACCATCCACAGTGCCCACGGTGAAGAATCTGACTCCCAACCATAATATTCTCAGAGAAGGATCAAAGCCTGTCACCCTTCTGTATGAACACTGTGCTGGGACAAGCTGAGTTCCATGAGGCCATGACCTCCCCTGGACTCACTCCACCCCAGAGGACATGACGTTCTATCTGAAGTCAACCTCCATCCTTCTTCAAAGACTGGTCAGACATTTCGTGAACATTCCTGAGACCCCTTCCTGGAACGCAGGCCTCAAATTCCCGACATTTGTGAGAAATCCTTGACCTTTCTGGTCAGCCTCTACCTACCCACACCAAATCCCACCTCAACTGTCATGGACACGTTGGCTCTGACAATGTTTGTCTTCCAGAGGACCTGGGATCAGTTCCCAGCACCCATGCAGAGGCCCATTACCATCTGTGATCCAAGTCTAGGGAATCCGATGCCTTCTTCTGACCTCGGTGGACACTGCATACACAAGGCACGCATACATATATGCAGGCAAAATACAAACACATAAAATTAAATATGAATAAAGTTTTAAAAAGAAAAGAAAAAATCTTAGGTGTGGTTGCAGGTACTCATAATCTCAGAGCTGTGGACAGAGAAAAACGTAGATTCCTGAGCCTTCCTGACTAGGCAGACAAGCCTACTTGCAAAAGCCAGGACAGTGTAAGATTCTGTCTCAAAACTGGGGGGATGAAGAATTTCCAGGCTTGTACGAGACCTTGTCTCAAATACAAGTTAGATGGCACCTAAGGAGTTATGTACATGCATGTATACCTGTACACACAATATTCACAAACATACACACATATACTACACACACACACACACATATACTACACACATACACACATATACTACACACATACACACATACATGCATAGATTTACAACATAAAATACACATATACATATACATAAGCACACAAACTACATACACACATATAAATATATATATACACATATACATACAACTATACACATAGACACATAAACACATATATACAACACATGCACACACATGCAGATAAAACATGCAACATACATATTTACACATTCATAAACACACATGCTATATAGACACATATACACATATAAATATACACATATATACCCACAACATAGACATGCACATATACACAAACTACATATGCACATATACAAACACACACAAATATACTTATGTACATATACATACTACATACATACACATACACTAAAAATAAGTAAAATTCAGTCCATATGTGGTGGATGGAAACTGACTAGGAAAAGATACAGAACTTGAAGCATGGGGACCCAAAAAAGAATGTATGTGACCTTGGAATCCCAGTGTGCAGTCTGACCCTTTGACTAGAAACTGAGATTACAACATGAAGTAAGAGCTCATTAGGCAGACAGGACATAACCATGTAAAAAGCTCCCACCATTCATGTGTGTGTGTGTGTGTGTGTGTGTGTGTGTGTATTCATATTATGATGTGTTTCCTCTGCATGTATGAAGGTGCACCACATGGGTGCAGTACCTACAGAGGCCAGAAGAGGGCATCAGATCCCCTGGTACTGGAGTTACAGATGGCTGTGAGCTGCTATGTGGTTGCTGGGAACTGGATTCAAGTCCTGAAGAGCAGCAAGTGCTCTTAACGGTTCAGCTATATCTCCAGCCCCCATCAGTCATCAAAATGATGCTTTAGGGGCTCTCTGAGCCCCAAGAGGAACATTGAAAACCAAATGCTATCCATCCTCATGTAAGAAGAACAGAGGCCAGAATCACAGAGCTCGGAAAAAGACCAACTTGTGTCACGTTCATCTTCTAGTATGTGTAAAACAGCTTATAAAATGTCATGTTGTGAAGGCTGCCTTTAGAGGTTAATATTTTCACTGTCAAGTTATTACACTTCCACAACTCCATTATCCCAGGATAAAAGACACAGACGGGGGCTTTGAGTCTTGGGGATGACTCCTGGGGGATCTTGGGAAATGTTCATTTCATTCTCCATTCATAACGGAAGAAACAATGTATCCCAGGTCTACCATCCTGTATCTGGCTTGCTACTGCCTCATCAGGCAGTGGACAGTTTGCAGTGGTCTGCCCTGACCTTTCCCAACCCAAAGACTGCCTACACTACAGAATCAGAGAACGCACTTCTCGGGAATATTCCCAGAAAAATCCAGATTTAAGCATGCAGAGGATCAGTTTTCATAGGAACAAAACAGTTTGCAGACCTAAGACACAGCAGGGATTCGGATGATGTTTGTTTCTTTATTTTTGTAATTTTCAAGTTAATTTTAACGTATGAGCACACACACACACACACACACACACACACACACACACACACACACGTCAAAAGACAACTTGTGAGGATCAGCTCTTTCCTCCCACCATATGGGACCTGGGTATCAAACTCAGGTTGTTAGGCTTAAGCCAAGCCTGGGCCAAGCACCTTCACACCATGGTGGTGTCTTTACCACGCTGTAGACTAGCTTTTGCTTCCTAGAATACACACATAGAATTGGGACACATGCTCTTGTCCCTGCTTTCTTCTTTCAAGGTTTCAAGTTCAGTCCTTGCTTCTGCCTGGCTGGGTGGTGACTCTGCGATTTCTTTTGGCTCCTTCCAGGCAGGGTCATAGAGGAGGACCAATAGCAGTTAATCAGCATCTTCCACGCATTACTGTATTAGCATGGGTCCCCAGGAGAAGGTCCATAACCAGGGCTGCTCACTTCCCCCTAGCTATGCTAGCTTTTACTTGCTCCTAAGAATGGCTTTTAAAGACTCTGTTCTAACCAACCTGGTTTACACAACAAGTTCCAGGCCAGCAAATGCTACATTGTAAGACCTTGTCTCGGACATAAAAGTACAATAAAATACAATAAATACAATAAAATATAATAAATACAATAAAAAATAGTGTTATAGCTCTAGCCGTAGGAAGATTATTAGTTCTCAACATTTACTCTTGCATGTCAGAACGGGATTCAATGTAGAACGAATTGCCTTAACACTCTTTCAGGCAACGCTCAGTCCAGGGAGGGGCTGCTGTGAGCAGATCTCACCGTACTGGATGTGTTACCTTTAGGGTTGTATGAACAACCCTAAGAAACCTAGGCTCTCCTGCTCTGTCTTCAGCTCATTAAGTCTCTCAGAAACCAAGTTAGGAATCCCAGTGTGTTCTGTTACCTCATAACCTTTCTCTGCCTGAGGCATCTCATCTGTAAAATAAGAAAAAAGAAGCCCCTTTGTTTAACAAACACTTAATGTTGAGGCTCGGGAGCTGTCCTAGGTGCTGAACACAGAGCAGGGCCAGACAGCCTTCTGTGCTCTTGAAATTTAAAAGCTGATCTGGGAAGGGATACATAATTAATATAATCACATATTTATATAATAAAGAACTCGATAGTGGGAAAGGCTTGAGAGAAAAAAAAGATTCAAACGAGGAAAAGAACAGAGGATGAAAACAGAAGGTACTGTGGTGGTTAGACTGGAAATCACACCCATTGCAAGACAGGCAGGATGGTACACGTTCACTTCTGAAATAAATAACTGTTAAGATCTGATTCTGTGCTCATAAAAAAATGTCTATTAAAGATAAAACTTTTAAAAGTTTTTTTCCAGACAAAAATCCAATAAAACTGCTAAGTAACTGGACTAATTGGAGAAATATTAAAGGATACCACAGAGATGACACAGAAATTGAGAATGCAGCTACTTTTACTGAAGACCTGAGTTTAGACCCAGGCTCCCATGACCTGTGACTCACAACCATGTGTTATTCCAGCTTCAGGGGTTCTGTCGCCCCCTAGGGGCGTCCTTGGACATTGTACTCATATGCACATACACACATGGACACTCACACACACACACACACACACACACACACACACACACACACACACACAGGTAATTAAAAATTAAAATGTAGACTTTGAAAAGAAATGTTAAGAAAGAATCCTTTAAGGAGAGAAGAAATAATGAGTCGGAAATTCATACCCACACACAGAAACCAGAGCAGGAGAAATGGAGTGATTTAAACAAGACCAAAATTAACATTTTCAGCCATGATTGTGCTGTAACATAAAATAATAGCAATACATGTTCCATCTGAAGTAAATATATAAAACAGCAAATGAGAACAGATGGAAAGGAGTAACTGGAAATGTAAGATGTCATGGGCTATGTATTAATGCAACTAAAGAAGTCTTTAACTAGGGGGAAGTTTGGATTCTTTGACACATATTGTAAACACCAGGTGTGGTGTAAACACATAAAACAAGTGCTTTAATTTTTTTAATACATCTAGATGCTAAGGACACTAAGCTACATCCTCAGCATAAATATTTTATTTATGAAAAGATAAAAATGGCAGGTTAATAAATTGAGACAGAATGTTCAATTGGCCAGACAGGCAGCAGATGTGGGGGAAAGAAACACTGCGCAGATGGGAAAATAAATTAACGGCAGGAAGGCGCCTTCCAGTCTAACTAAACATGAATGATTTACTCTCATAAATTAATACACGGTCACCAATTCATTTCCTAAAACCAGGGTCCCAGCACAGAGTCTGTACAGCGCGCTCATTATAAGCATAAAACCCTGGGGACAGTAGAGGTAGAAGAAGAAAGAAAGGTCCTCCATGAAGACCCCATGGAGTTGAAATAGAGAGTCTGTGGGAACCCCCAACCAGAAGGCCATCAATCACATAAATGACAGTGAGAGATAAGGAGAGATACCATGTGGAGAAAGGGGCTTGGGAGGTGGCTGAGCCAATAAAGTACCTCCCACGGAAGCATGAGGAACTGAGTTCAAGTCCCCAGACCCTCGTAGGATCATGACACATTTGTGGTGCCAGCACTGAGGAATTAGAGACATGCTGATCCCCAAGCCTTGCTGGCTAGCCAGTCAGGCGGAATTAATGAGCTCCAGATTCAGTGAGAGACCCTGCCTCAAAAAAATACAGTGAAGAACCACCTCTGGTCAGTGCACATGCATGCACATAGACTTATATGCATATGTGTGTACACCCACATGAAACATATAAACACCACATACACATGCACATACACATGTGCACACACATACATATACACACATGCACACACTCACAAACACGATTAAACTTTTTCCAAATGCATAGGTATGTATGGGCAGAGCTTAGATGTACAGGAGATTAAAGCTAACAGAGCTGGAGTAACCAGCACAAACACAGTTGCTGACTTTGACATTTAGCACACCTCTCTCAGTGATAAAAATCTCTGAAGGCAGAGCTGGCCCGAACAGCAGCATCCACCCATGTGAACCCATCCACCGCTGTAGAGGAGCAGGTTCTGCTCCACTGTCCACAGAGCAAGTATTCAACAAGACGGCAGCCCATGCAAAGCAAGGCACTGCCACCCTGCCCAGGCCACCTACAGGATTCTCTCTTTGCCTTTCAGCTTTGAAGAGCATAAGCTTTGTTTGTGTTTTCTCTTCTCTGGGGTGTATGGCCTTCTCAGATGTGAAGTCTGGTATCTCTGTAATATTTGCTATTTTCTTTTCAAATGCTTCCTTAGCCCCATTATTTGGGCTTACACACACACACACACACACACACACACACACGAAAATAAATCTTTTTTAAAAATCAAGATTGTGGCTGTATATTTATACTTGTTGTATTCCTGTTTTATTCCTCTTCTTATGATTTCCATCCCTGCTAAAATCACCCATCCACTTATTTGTGTTGTCAGTCAGCTCCAGTCTAGCCTCTAGCATGTCAATCACAGTTATCCCAAATTCTAGCCTGTATGTTTCATAATCAGAGTGAGAGCTAGTCTGATTATGAATCACTGAGACCCTCCTCGGGGGTTTATCTTTGTATCAGATTCCATGTGCTTTGGGCTTTCTCGTTTAAGGGTGGATATGTTCAAACCCACGCAAAGGGTGCTGAGAGGAACTGCTTTTGTGGTCGGCAATGGACTTGCCTGTCTCTCGAGGCCTTTGGTGATGGGTTTACTGATCTATCCAAGTCTGGGATTGGTCTGAAGTGTTTGCCAGGGTTATGTTCAGGATACAATGGGCTTCAGAGTCCCAGATCCTCCCTCACAATTAAAAAGATGAAGTAGTCTCCCAGAGCTCATTTCTTGGGCTTTGGAGCTTCCCACTGCTACACAGAGTATGTGCCTCTATGACTCTCCCAGCTGTGGTCACCACTGTTTCCTCTTATGCTGTTTTGTTTAGTGGAAGTCTAGAGCTGCATCTTCTGGGCATCAGAATGGGCTGTGTACCCACTCTGGAGAGAATATTCATAGAGAGGATGAGCCCGAATCTGTTTGCTGTGATAAAATATCCTGACAAAAAGCAATATCCTGCTGTGATAAAAATATCTTGACAAAAAGCAACATATAGGGGCTGGAGAGTTGGCTCAGTGGTTAAGAGCACCGCCTGTTCTTCCAGAGGTCCTGAGTTCGATTCCCAGCAACCACATGGTGGTTCACAACCATTTATAATGAGATCTGATGCCTTTTTCTGGTGTGTCTGATGATAGCTACAGTGTACTGTATATAATAAATAAATAAATAAATAAATAAATAAATAAATAAATAAATAAATAAATCTTTTTTAAAAAATAACATACAGGAAAAAGGGTTTGTTCCAGATCACTGCTGTGGGTAGGTCCCAGTGGCTGGGGCCTGAGGTAGGTGTCATCACATCAAATCACAGAAGAGCAGAGAGAAAGGACTACACTTGTGTTCACTTGTTTTCTTTGCTCTTATACAGCACAGGGGCCAAAGCATGAAATAGCCACTCAGCTTCCACCAGAGTGAGGTGGAGGTCTTAGTACCTCAATTAAGACAACCCCAACAGACATGCTCACAAGCCAACCTGATCCAGACAGTCCTTCGCTGAGACTCCCTTCAAAGGTGATTCTAGTTTGTGTCAGGTTGACGGTTAAAGCTGACCATCACACCACCCCAGAGGAGTGGGGAATTCATAACATATCTGAAGCTCAAACCCAGGGCCCAGAGTCAGTGATGTTACCGCACAGGCTCTGAGAAGGCCTCTGGATAGAGCAAGTCAGGGAGCTTGCGTTCTTGAGGAGGTCTGGCTGAGCTGTAAGGGTCCCCAGTGTAATGACACACGGTGCCCATGGGTTCGGGCCTCACTGGCTGCATTTGTTCTAAACGAAGAACAAGATGGGGTTACTTCTCACGGTGACTTGAGATGTTCCAGACAACTTTCCAAGAGGTTTGGGGCTCCTGCCTCAACTACAGTCATTTCTGTCAGCTACCTGTAGGTAGCTTAAGCAAAGTTCAACCCTGCACTGCATAAAAGCATGATCCAAACTCTGCTGCCCCTTATGAGGATTCTGTGAGGTCCAGACCTGTCACCCCATGCAAAGTGCTTGTCTCTGAGATATTATCATTTGTGCATTCCATCCCCTGGAAAGTCAGATAATAAGGAGATTTGAAAAGTCTTAGCACTTCAGATGAGATCCAAGCCCTTCTTACTCATCAAAGGATGCCCAGAGGAATGAGGAAGTGTCTCCCTCCTGAGAGCCCAGCATGGGGTGCTGCCCAGCTTCCCGTTTCAGTTCCCCCCCCCCAGACTCTGAGCCTGCTGGGAGAAGCTTGCTGAGCAGGTGCCCACAGCACAAGCACAGGGGTCAGGAAGCTAAGGTGCTTTGGGAGCAGACACAGATTAGTCACATTAATAAAAGTATCTGTGCGGGTTAAGCATCTTGTAGTGGGATGGTGGAGAGTCAGACCAATCTGAGACTTTTGCAGAGGTCCTGATGAGAGGACAAAGGGAACGTTAGCTCTGAGTCCTTGTCCGGGACCAGACATGACATGAAAACACACAATCATGCTCATACGTAAGGATGAAGCAGCTATGGTTGTGGTTTCTGGGGTCCCAACTCTTTGCGCTATGGTTATCAGTCCTTAGGCAGCTGTGTCTGAGGCATCCCATGTTCTTTTCCAATGTTATCTGACTTAGCTCTCTGCTGAGCTTGGTTAGCCCTTCCTCCTGCTCACCCCTGCCCCCCCCCCGACACACACACACAAATAATATATATGATGCTGTACTTCTGAATAAACTTGCTTGGCATAAGTCATCAGCTTATTCAAGACTTTCTGGTCCCAGCTATAGCTTTTGACATCTTTCTTTCTCATCCTCAGTCCTCCTCTTGACACCTTGCCATTTGGGGACCCCTCTTCCTGAGGATTCAGGTCAGGGGACAGAGAACTGGGCTAGACATGTAACACATGCCTGTAATTCTCTGCATGTAGGAAACCAGGAGAAGGAGGGTTTCCACAAGTGTGAGGGCAGCCTGGGAGACACAGTGAGTGGGGCTGTGAACTGAGTGAAGGAGAGAGAGGGAGGGAAGGAGAGGAGAGAAAGAGGGAGGGGAGGAGAGAAAGGAGAGGAGAGAAAGCAGGAGTGAAGGGGAGGGAGGGAGAGGGGGAAGAAGGGAGAGGAGAGAGAAAGGGAAGAGAGTTGGAGGGAAGAAGAGGGGAGAGAGGGAAGGAGAAAGGAGATAAAGGGACAAAGGGAGATAAAGGAAAAGGGAGAAGGAGAAGGAAAAAGGAGAGAGAGAAAAGAGGAGAGAGGAAGAGAAGGAGGGAAGGAGAGGGAGAGTCTCTCCTTCCCTCTCTTGGAGCTCTTTTCCAGGTTTGTATTTTTAAAACATTTAAAAACTACTTCTGGCTTTTGTTATTGTTTGTTTTTAGGAAAAGAAACCTCTGGGCAAGATAAATGGCTACTAGGTTGGTAATTTGCTCACATAAAAGCATGGGGATGGGAGCCAAGTCCCCAGAACTCTTTTTTTTTTTTTTTTTTTTTTTTTAAAGTCATGCGCATTAGTATACACATATGATCCCAGTACTGGAGAAGTGAAGACAGGCAAATCCTGGGGGCCTCACTGTTCAGACGGCCTTGATGAAATCAGGGAGCTCCAGGTTCTGTGGGAGACTCTGTCCCAAAAACACACAAACAAAACACAAGGTCTATACAGTACCTGCGGAAGAAAACCACCTGAGGTCATCCTCTGGTCTCCACACACACTTACACACATATGCATTGCCCACGCACATACATGCACAGAGAACAAAAGAAGACTGTTGCCAAAAACTACTATGAACTCTGAATGTAAGACTCAGGGGCCGAGGGGCCGAGAGTTTCCTCGCCAGAAAGGAAAGGAGAAAGTCGACACAATGCTCAGCCTTCTTGCCACCTGCTTCAGAGCACAGAAAGGCCCCAGCCGAAAGGCACGGCACAGCCAAATTTGCCCACTGCTGCCAAGAGGAGGCTAGATGCCCAGGCTCACAGTCATGGGGGAAGGTTTCCAAAGAGATCTTTGGTTTAATTTTCTGTTTCCAGCCCCTGATTCTGTTGCCTATTTACTCTGTTACCATGTTGCCTTTTGCCCCAGCCACATGTGTGCATGTACACACAAGCACACTCTAGGCCAGCTGGCTGTGAACCCCCAGGGACCTGCCTGTCTCTACCTTCTGCACAGTAGGGTTACAAACCTGAGCAACCATGCTGGCTTCCTTACAGGGGCTGGGGGGGGGGTCGGAATTGGGTCCTTTTGCTTGAAAAGCAAACACTTTACCAAGTAAGCTGTCTCTCCAGCCCACTTCGGCCTCTTGAGTTACAAAGCAGAGCTTCAGCAAGAAGAAGGGAGCTTTTGCGTACTTACTGGATCCGATGGGAAATGGGCTTGAACCGGAACCTGGAAATGGAAGGGCCTGTGCCCCGCCTCGGCTCTGTCCCTCCCCTCACTTTGTCTAAAGGTTAATTCTACCCTCCTGTGTTCCGGCACACACCCTGGGTTGGGCACTTCACCCATTAACAGTTGCAACCCATACTAACTGATCTCCAATCCTCCGGGAAATCGGATTGACCAACTCCGCTGGCTCCGAGTGTCAACATGGCTGCCAGCAGCCCACTCCCGTGTGTGAGGAGGGGTGAGTGGGGATCATTATCAGAAAGAAAGAAAAATCAGAAAAGGAAGGATAATTAACCCAACCTGGGAAGGCAGCCCGCAAGGTGTCCACCGCGTTGATATAATTAAGTGAGTGAGGGTTTCAAACTGGCTGATTTCTCATTAGTGGGGGCTGATACCGTGCTCCCTGAGAGCCAGGCGTCACCATGCTGCACTTCCTTATTTGGGTTCCCATTCTCTAAATTTCTACTCTTCTGAGTTAATAATCACTGCATCTCCTGCCCAAACTCCTCTATGCTCAATCTCTCCTTTTTTTTTTTTTTTTTTGTGGCACAGGGGGCTGGGGTGTGTGGCTCTACAGTTCATCGGCTAGAGCCACCACTGTAGGCCCTGACTGTGGGCTTGGGTCCTGCTAACCTCACCAACCCTGACTTGGGATCTGAATTGGTACCCATGATGTCCTGGACATCACGTATTGAAGCTCTCCTCCCTGTCCTCAAAACGATGATCTGTAAAGTGTTTCTCCTTTGGGTGGTTGCAAAAAGATGCCTAGCACATCACTGGGGATCCTGGCCTACTGCCCCACAAGCACCTGCCTGAATAGTTTACACAGTGCCCCTTCATATGACAAAGTGGATCATGGAGAAAAAAAATCCTCAAAATCGCCAAATACTAGATTATTCCTTTTGTCACACTGAACATTGTGACCATTCACTTGGTGCCATATTAGAAATGTATCAATGACTGAAAAAGCAAGAGGATTCCTGCTCATCCACCCATCCATCTATCCATCCATCCATCCATTCACCCATCCATCCACCCACCCATCCATCCATCCATACATCCACCCATCCATCCATACATCCACCCATCCATCCACCCATCCATCCATCCATTCACCCATCCATCCACCCATCCATCCATCCATCCATCCACCCATCCATCCATCCACCCATCCATCCATCCACCCACCCATCCATCCATCCACCCATCCATCCACCCATCCATCCATCCATCCATCCACCCATCCATCCATTCATCCACCCATCCATCCATCCATCCATCCACCCATCCATCCATCCACCCATCCACCCATCCATCCATCCACCCATCCATCCATCCACCCATCCACCCATCCATTCATTCATCCCGCTAACATCCTGAGTTAATGAGAGGCTGTGGGTGTAAATGTTAGTGATGGAAATGGAATCCCCACCTTCAGCAGCTCGTCAAAATGTACATGAACAGCCATAGGTCAACGGGTAAAAGATTATTGGAAGGTGGCAAAGGGTACAGATGACAATAAGGACGTGGAGAGAAGATGGGTGAGACCCATTTAGACCTCTCCTGTAAGCTTCCCTTAATTTCCCAGTGGTTTGGGGCTTTGGCGAGGCAGGAGGTGGGTTCTCTTCAATTTGCCCCCTCACGCTTGGCCAAAATCGCATTTTCCCATTTAATGTCTCCAGTTTTTCCACTCAGTAGTGCCTCCCAGTAATGGGAGGAGAGAACAAACTGAGTGCCACAGTCAAGTCCCAACCTGTGGCCTCCCACCTTATCCTGACACACCTCTTCCTCCCAGTGCCCCTCAGCCAGCTTCTCCATACAGTGGAGGACTCTCTTCAGCTCTCTCTGTGGTGAGCTGCCCCATAGTTATCAGCCAGTCACAGTCAGCAGTTTAGTCGCCCCAGCCTTAGCTAACAGAGCCTGGAAGCTGCCCATTGCTCGCTCAGACCTCTTTCTCCCTTCACCGGCCTTGCAGAGGAAAGCCCAGGTGAGATTGGTTTGTCCATCAAGTTTTGATCTTTCTTTGCCCGAAACCCTGACCTAGAGGGAAAGGCTCTGGCCCCGTACGACCTCCAGTTTCCACAGCATACACCAAATCACTCACCCTCCCCTACCCACGCCATCCCTGAGGCCCAGCAGGCTCTCCCTCCAGAGTGTTTTTTTTTAAATAAAGGAAATGGATAAGATTCTTCCCTTCCATCCTCATGAGGGCATACAAAGGACTAGCAGAGCTGGAAGAAGACAGGAGGAAGTGGGTACAGGACTACAAGAAAATGACAGCATCCCAGCACAGATCTGTCCTCTAACTCTGGCATCCCCCCACCTCAGCCTCCCTACAGCTGGCTTATAAAAACTGCATCCTCCCTTGTCTCTGGGAAGGATTCTGGGTTCAGTCTCCCCAACCCCAAACCAGGAGACCTGAAGAACACAGCTCTGTCTCAGGTTTCTGAGGCCCAGGTCTCACAGGAAATGAGCCTGTACAGGTCCACAAGCCAAGCCCTAAAGTTATCCTTTATGGATGAACAAAACCTCCTTGTGTAGAGGCTCGAGATGTGACTCTGGTGAACCTCTTGCCTACCCTGTGAACTGTTCCGAGTTGAATATCCGACACCAGCACATCTCCATTGCATGTGCCTACATTACATTTCCTTAACCTTTCGTCTCATGATGGATACCCAGGCTAATTTGACACCCACCTCCTGAGCACTCAAACCTCAAGTGTGTACCATTGTGAGTGTCTGATGTGTTGAAGATGGGATCCCAAGGTTTCACTCACAATAGGCAAGTGCTCTACCAACTAAATCACAATGATTTAGTTGGTGATGAGTGAGTGTCTCTGTGCTATGCTATGCTGGTGTAGATCCCCTTATGTATACACTCAGGAGTTGCCTCACTCTGGGTTTCTCTGGACTCCCTTTAGGTCCATTAGCCCTTACTGCAGTATCTGCAAAAAAAAAAAAAACTCATTGTGTAGACATGGGCCTGAAAGTGCCTTCACCCGTCATAAGAGCCATTACAGTTGCGATTGGCTGTCTTTGTCATCTGACAGGGCTGGTCCTTGAGCTCTAGTGGATAGATTCAGGTCACCGGTTCTTCAACGAATCCACAGACTACGTTTCAATGGACATGTTCCATCACCTTGGACTTCAACTAAGAGTCGCTGTCATTGGCAGTAAAATGTCTTATCTCTCCAGGTTGTGTTCTGATTTGGTTTGGTTTGGCTTTTCTGAGACATGGTCTCAAGTACACTCCAGGCTGGCCTCAAACTCCCTAGGTAGATGAGGGATCACCTTGAACCTCTGGTCTTCCTGCCTCCACTTCCTGAGCACTGGGATTATAGGCCTGGTTTATGCAGCGATGGGAATGGAACCCAGGACACCATGCATGCAAAGGAAGCACAAGCATTCTACGAACTGAGCTACATCCCCAGTCCTTCAACCATGTTATTCTGTGTGCTCCCTTCATCCTATACAGGATGGCAACGTGATGGCTGCCCCACTGTGCTCGCTCTGCCATCTGCTCAGTATTTTCACTGCTGCGGATGCTTCTAGAAGGCCAGCTTCCTTATATAGCCCCGATTAACCGCAGCAGTCTTCATCACAGTGCTCACTAGCCTTTCCTGTGTATGTGATGGTACCCTTGATACCTAACATCCTCCCAGACCCTGCATTCCACAAACCCCACCCTACCCCCATTATAAATCCTCAGGACCTATCAATGATCTCTAAGCTCCTCGGGTCACACTTACAGAGGAAGCACACAGTGGCAAGTCTGTGACCAGGCTGAGTCATCCAACCCCTCCCAGGACCGTGTACACATCATCTCTCTGGACCTCAGCCTCTTCCTCTCTGCCATGGGTGGGCATGACCTTGCTGCTGTCTCAAGGGACAGTGTGAACCTCAGGCAAAGTAGCCAGTGCAAGGGCCCAGGTGGGGAGTGACAGACAGATGAGAGATGAGAGTTCTCTCCATTCCTGCCTTTCATGAAGTTGCTAATTTAAATAGACTGTGAGTCTGATTGTTTTTGTTTTCTGTTTTTAAGGGAAGTATTCATGCATTTAGTAAGTAGTTCTGAAACTACCTTCCTGGTGATGCTGAGGTATTGTTGCATTATTCACAGGCTTGGAGAGAATGGATACCTCCTTGTAGTCTCAAGACAACTGGAAATCAGGGATAACAGCCTGCCCCTCCCCCCCACACACACACAATCTCTGAAAGACAAGTGACCCAAAACCAGACTTGCAACACCTTTGAAACAACCTGAAAACACAAGGGGGGTGGGAGCCTGGAGCAGCCTTAGGGGAAAATGCACAGCTCTGGGCTCCATTTCAAACTTTCTCTTTTGGTCTCAGGTTGGCACCACGATCTATTTTATATTAAGATGGTCAGAAGACAGTTCGTGGCTGAAGAGAAACCCTAACAGCACCAGCAATCTTCAGCTGCATATTGTGGGTGCTGGGAACCCAACTCAGGTCCTCTGCAAGAACAGCCAGTGACGCTAACCTTTCTCCAGACTCTCTGCTAGGCTATACATTTAGGTTTTATTTGTACGGCACTATCATTTGTGGTTGGTTGGAGTTTCTGTTCATGTGAAAGGAGGCATCAAGTAACCCAAATCAAAATCGGCCTCTTACTCACCACCAAGTTTCTACTCGAACACCTTGAACTTCTGAGTTCCCAGAACCCACCTCCCGAGTGCTGGGATAGCAAGACAGGACAGTAGAGAGGGGTTGTTATTCCCTATTGGTGCTGTGCTGAGAATCAAACCCAGAGCTCAGTGTGTGCTAGAGGAGTCCTCTACCAGCTGAGCTTCATTCCCCAGCCCCTCTACTGTACTATCGTAACTAAAGCATTTCCCCAGTGAGCCAGGCTCCCCCAGCAGAGCTCCAAAGTCAAAGATAATCAATCCCTCAGCACAGGGGTAGATCAACAAGAGCACATGGATATCTATCAACCCCATCTGGCCTTCAAACGGAGCCACCTCAGTACGCAGTTATCCAGGGCTCTTTCCACACTGTACCCATGGAGAAATAAGGCAGATTACCATCTATGTGTTAACTGATGGTTACACGCTGAGCTGTCGGAAGACTCTGATAGGTTTATCAGCCTGCATGCTCTCAGATGCATATGCCATCATGGGAGTCACTTTGGGGTCAGCCACATGAGGGCTTGGTGGAACCAACAAGACGGCTCTCTGGATGAAGAGGCTGGCTGCCAAGCCTGAATACTCACTTGAGTTTGATCCCCAAGACCCACAGGTAGAATGAATGAACCAACTCCTACAAGTGGTCCTCTGACCTCCATATGTGCATCAGGACACATGTGCATGTGTGCACAAGTGTGTGTGTGAGTGCACACACACACACACACACACACACACACACACCAAAGATGGATGGCACCTGAGAAATGACATCTTAAGTTGACCTCTGGCCTCTGTCATATATACATGCAGCCATGTGTAAGCACATTCCTACACACACACACACACACACACACACACACACACACACCACACCACACACCAGAATATATAAGCTGACAGTGGGAGGCTTCGGAGCCCACCCCTCTGCTCTCAGAAGAGCTCCATCCCGATGCTTTCGGCAGAGACGGAATTTATATTTCCACCAGCTGCATGAGGCAGCATTCATTTCTAAAATCCATATCAGTCTGCTGATATGCATCAATAAGGCACTGAGCTGCTGGCAGTGAATCCCCCGAGTGTCTGGGGGAGACGTGAGAGTCTCACTGTCTCCTTTTCAAGTCATCACCTCTTGTGCAGGAAGAGCTCTTTGTCAGCCACTGGTTCCTAACATCTTCCATTGCCCCGTAGACACTGAGATATTTAAGAGAAGGGGACACATTTTCATCTTTGAAAGGCAGTGTCTCCTCTCGTGGTAGGCTTGGCAGAAGTCAGTTTGAGGACAGTCCGAGAGTAAAGGGATTTAAAAAAAAAAAAAAAGGCTGAAATTAGTGTCACAAGTCTTTGCAGGGACTGTGTTGTTCCCTGTGAAACTGGGGCACTCTTTTAATGCAGTGGTCAGAGCTCCGAGACTCAAATCCCAGTCCAGCACCTCAGAGCTGCCCTTTGTGGCTTCTCATCAGTAGAGCATAGAATTTAACAGCCAACCCCGGGGGGGCGGAGTTGAAATGCTGCAGGGACTGAGAGATGTAAAGAGTCTGGGTACATAATAGTATTTCTTATATGATACAAAGTTGGTGCCTAAGAGGCTAAGGAGAAACCTCAGTGGGTAACATGGATGGGCAGCAGCATTGTGAAGGGGTATATTTAACAGGCCCTGAGTTAGTGAATGAGGTGGGAAAAATGACTGCGGTTGATTCCCAATATCTATCTCTCTGCCTCTAGGCACATCTGCACACACATGCATGTGAATCCACCCACATGCAAAAACATTCGTGTACACACACACACACACACACACACACACCACAAACACACCACATACAGAATGAAAAAATAAAAAGTCAATGCCTAAGGCTCAGTTTGAAAAGCAGATTTTACCACAATCCCCCAGAGAAAGATGACTGGGGTGATTTTAGAACCCTCATCTAACAGACTCCAAAGAGTCTCGGTCTTCCCTAAGCAATGATATCATCTTCCAGCATCCGTAGTTCCCCTACCAACCAACACTAGTGATCTGTCCATACAATACTTGCATGGATAGTGTCAGCCCTGGTAACAGGCGATCCAGATGCAGTGAGAAGAAAGGTTAGAGAGGTTTCCCACCTTGTCTCAGGGCTTTCAGGCTAAGGGGAAACACTTGCAAGGCCAGTAAGCCAGAGTGCACTAGCATAACCTGCTGCTATCAAACACAGCCTTATGGTCACATTTGCTTGCATGCAGTCATGGGAGAGAAGCAGAGAAGAAGATGCTGAATCCCAGGAAAGACCCCGCCATGCTGCAGTCTGAACCTCCCTGCTGTCTACGGCAATGTTAGACCCTCATCTTTCCCCCCAGCATTTATTTACTCGAGGACCCTGAGATTGCAAGTCACCACAGGAGGTGCTGGGGCTGGGGAGTGACAATTGAGACTTGTCTGGGGTCCTCAGGGAACTCATCCATCATTCCGAAAGAGTTGTCAAATGGAACATTTTGTCCTAGATACTGTGAAATCACCAGAGTCGGCTCAGATTTCAGCAGCAGCCGATATACAAAACCACACCTGCCTTATTGATGGGGCTGAGGAGAAACTGACATTTTAGATGCCTGGTACCCCTGGCTCCCTAAGAGTTCCCTTAGTAATTCTTGGGAGCTAACCCCACGGTGTACCGTAAACGACACCGACTTTAAACAAACACTTCAAA
Source organism: Micromys minutus (assembly GCF_963924665.1). Classification (NCBI taxonomy): domain Eukaryota; kingdom Metazoa; phylum Chordata; class Mammalia; order Rodentia; family Muridae; genus Micromys; species Micromys minutus. The sequence continues at coordinate 22,968,392 of NC_137964.1, forward strand.
GTCTTCCAGTTCGATGTGCCTGGCCAACACAGCCATTCTATTCCAGACACCACCTATATTCTAGAGAGTTCTTCTCCCCCAAGAAGAATAAAAGGATTAAAGGAGAATAGAAACCCGCCTCTGTCTCTTGGAGTATTACTGGCAGATAATTCTGCAGTTTGTTCCTTCAACAAATACTTAAAAGAGCCTACTCTCTACCAGGTCTGCCTAAGTGGGTTAAAACTGCAGCACTGGGTGAAACAGACAGGGGGATCTGCCCTCCCGAAAGCCCCTCCCACAGAAGCCAGTGTGACACATATTTAAAAACAGGCAGGCCACTGACACCAGTGTCATCTAAGTGCTGCCAAGGTTTGGCATCAACTTCTGACTCTTCCCTGTTTGAGCTTAGTGACTGTCTGTGACATCAGGACAGATGAAGGATGAGATACACTCACTCCAAAACCAGACAAGCACCTCTGTGGACTTAACAAAAGTCAGTGAAGCTTAGCAGAGTGAGACACTACCAAGGGAAATCGGTTCACTTCTTTCCATTGTATGGTCCCCAACAGACTTTGTACTGACATCAAGACAGGCTCAAGAGAAGGAGCTACACACCTGCCTTCCTGATAATGCCAGAGAGCACATTTTTACACTTGAGACTCCCTCAACTGTTGACTCAAATACAGAGCCAATCTGTGTATACTGTTTAAGCATTTTTTTAAAAAAAGATACTAGTATCCCCTGCATCAGAAAGCAAGGTGGATGCCATTTGCTGGCTTATTTGCAGCTTCATGCTTGGTTGGCTTTTATACATAGTGCCAGGACTACTTGGCAAGGGAATGATGCCACCCACAGTAGGCCCTCCTATGTTGGGTAGCAATCAAGACAATCCCTCACAGAGAAACCCAATGAGGCATTTCCCCAATTGAGACTCTTTTATGTGGTGCTTCTAAGCTGGATTGGGATTGCGAGTCAAAGCCAACTATAACAGTAATGATTACTAACTTAGATAACAATCAATACATTGAAATTAGACCAATAACATAACATAAAACCTATCAGGTTTTCTATCTAAAGATGTACATCTCATGGTATGTCAAACACAGCACTTAAAAGTTGTTAGGGAAAAATAAATGGTGAAGACCGACAATAACCTTGCCACACAACCCTTGTATCTAGATCCACCCCTGCCTGAAGCTGGATCTCATATTTGTGTGACCTGGAGGTGGATCTTATATTTGTGTGACTCGGAAGCTTGTTTTAATCATCTGGGTTTCTTGAGGATGCCAGTGGATCACAGGGTAAAGCTCAAACTTCTGCACATCATCTAAGCTATACTCAGGACCAGAAGCACCCAAAGACATTCTGTTTCCTTCCTTCCCACTGAATGCTGAGAAAGCCAATACCCAGGAGACAATAAACTTATCTACAGGAACCACGGGTACCAGCAATCCTAATCTGCCTGGGTCTCTGTCTACGGAAGAACGGTAGGTACTCAGGGACCAGAGCCCACAGGAAGGAAGCACAGGTGCACACCTCCTGGCAGAGGCTGGGAGGGGTGCAGGTTGGAGTTGGCTCACTCCAGGATCTCCCAGAATTCCACAGAAGTGATTTCCAGGATGTTTGGTTCTGAATTAGAGATGCCAAAGACAGAAAGGAACAAACGCTCTAATTGATATTGGAAGCGCAATGAAACCGGCAGAACAAAAGGTTGGGAATGCAGCAGTGTGTAGCCCCGGCCAGCAAGAAATACATGACACATCTCCAACAATAAAAGTCCAAATTACTAGCATAAAGAAGGACAGAATTAGGCAATAACAGCCAAAGTGCCTGACAACTTATTCTTAGCTGCATGGTTCCTGGCAATGGGGGAAGAAAGGAAATTCACGCCCAGAAATAGACTAACAGCGGGGCTTTTTTTGATGGTGTGTGTGTGTGTGTGTGTCTGTGTGTGTGTGTGTGTGTGTGTGAGAGAGAGAGAGAGAGAGAGAGAGAGAGAGAGAGAGAGAGAGAGAGAGAGAGAAACATTGCAAAAGGGGATAGAAATGGCTTTAAATCTCTTGATTTTTTTTTCTTCTTCTCTATGGTCTTTTAGGTAAAACTGGCATCAGTCTGAGGCAGGTGGGTTTGGGTTTCTATGACTTGAAACAACGAAGAAAATAACAGTAGCTTTGTGTAAGAATTCATCCCCCCTGCCAAATCTCTTCCAGCCACAGGTCTGTCACACCTGGCCAGCTCCCGCCGTCTGAAGGGTGATGTCAACTCAAATGTATCTCCCTAAGGAGCCTGCTCAGAACAAGCGTGCCATCCATTTAATCTGCTCTGGAAGCTCAGCTCCATAGGGGAACTTTGATCACACAGCCCCACTGTAAGTGGCACACCCTGACCCAGGTAAAACTGCTACCGTGGGACATGCTGTCATTTCCCACAGGCTCCAGTGACCAGTTCCCTGTACAGCTCAGCAAGTCACAGAGCATTTCATCCTTTTCTCTGACATTCACCACCTCACCTCTTCCTCTCCCACAGACCAATTTCTTCAGAAGCAGGAACCTTCCCTGGGGTACAGAAGGCTTTAAAATGTTAATGCCTTTTGATTAGCCTTTTAAGGGCTCATTATTGTGAATCTGCCTGATACCTGGAGACTGGGAATGTAATGATGGCAGCCAAAAGTTACAGGAGCCATCTTCAAGACCTGAATGAATTTATATTTATCTCTGTGAGTGTGAGAATCTGTCCACTGTGGATGATGATAGGTTTCTGTGGTTGGTTCAGGAAGATACTGGCATTGTAGTTTGAATGAGAAATGTCCCCCACAGGTTCACATATTTGAATAATCTATCCCCAGCAGATGGCGCTATTTGAAGACATTGTAAAACCTTTAGGAGGTGGAGACTTGCTAGAAGAAGTATGTGACTGGGGGTGGGCTTTAAGAAAAAAATCTATAGGCTTGCCCCATTTGCTGTTCTCTCTCTGCTTCCTGATTGCTGAGGCAATGTGACCAGCCATCCTCATGTTTTAGCCACTATGCATTCCCCATCATCACTGACCCTATCCCTATAAAACAGTGAACCAAAATAAACCCTTTCTCCCTTAAGTTGCTTTTGCCATGGTGTTTTATCATAAGAACAGGAAGTAGACTAAGGTATTATACGACCGCAGACACATAATAAATATGAAACCACCACTCAGATAGATGCCCAATGATTAAATCAGTAAATATGAAACCACCACTCAGATAGATGCCCAATGATTAAATCATAACTATGATACGGAAACTGCATTTTACTTCCATTTTCTGAAGACCTTTAACAAAGAAAAAACAAAGCACACCGAGTAGCCTGAAGAGCAGGGCCTCTTCCCAAGTAAACCAAGTCCTAATCCTGAGAACCTGTGAGTATATTCTGTTGCATATTGCAGCAAGAAACCAGGGTACCCAAGAAAGAGACTCAAATCCTAGCCCCTAGTGAGAGGGACCTTGCTTGGGAAACAAGATTTCTGCAGACAGAAGAAGCTTAATGGTCTCGAGAAAAGGTCATCCCATGTTCGAATGGCCCTTAAATTCAATGACAAATCCCCGTATAAGAAAGATCATAGAGAAAAACAGTGGTGTACTCATACAACAGTGAAGACAGTGGGTGAAGCTACATGAGTCAAGGAATGCCAGAAGCCACCTTTCCCAGTGCTTCTTGGAAAAGCAGGGTATCTCAGACAGAATAAACATCTACCTCTTTTGGGCAACTGGTTTAATAGTAACTTTTTACATCAGCTCTTGAAACAATGTATTGGAAAAAGTGTATTGAAGATCCATTGACAATCCTGAGGTGGCCTGTCAGGGTGGCTCCCATGTTGTGAGAACAAATGTCTACTTGTCCCAGATATGGAACTAACAGTAGCCCAAAGTCCAACTTGATGAATTTATTGGAATTATTACCTATAGAAATATGGGTGAGGGGTTACTTACAGGGGCAGAAATGACTCAAAGATAGCTGCTTCACCACCAACCAACCCTTGCATGGGTGACAGCTCACAGAAACTAGGAGCACACTGCACAGTGTGCAGGCAGCTCAATGGATTGAAGAATGTTCTTTTCTGGTAGATCAGTTGGTCTGAGACTCTTAGGAAATCATGTTGGTTCCTGCTTCTTTCAGGCTTCTTGGTCTGAGCCTCTTTGAAGCATCTATACTGGTCTGTGATGGTCTCTCAGCAGTATTTATTGCTAATACATTCTTAGAAAGGAGGGACCTAATGAATCTGGTCAATTTCAGGAACTTCCTGAAGCTATTTTGAATTGTTTATTTCTGTCTCATGGAGTTTCCCTACAAAACGGAGTCTTCTACCCAACAACCCATGTAATTATTAAAGGTGGGTTATAGTGAAATATGGGAGGGTCAGAGATAGAGAAACATGTGCAATAGTGGAAACTGAAAGGAGAGGATGGCAAGACAGAGAGAACAGAGGCAGAGGAAGTAGGAGGGTACTACCCTGTAAGGCTGTCAAAATGAAGGAGAGGACATGAGTTAGAAATTTGGCCTTTAAATCTGGAAGAGCCACGAATGATTCTATCAACATCTTCCAGAAGGACCACAGCCCTGACAACACCCTTTAGAGTCCAGCTTACAGAACAAGATAACAAACATGTATTTTAAGCTGCTAATTGATACAGTTACCATAGAGGTGGATGTGGGGACCCTAACTCCCATTTGGGTATGGCTATAGGTTTGGTGTTATTAAACTCCTGAGAACAGTAATTCCTTTTCAGTGCCTTTTGCTTTTTTAATACCCTAAACTATAAGGAGCAAGCCACTTAGCCCCTTAAATAGCAGCCAATAAGATACCTCCCTTGTGCTCTGAGCAGGAGCTATCTGTCAGTCAAGCAGCCCTGCCCCTTCTCCCAACATTCCACCATCACTGGGAGCCTAAGCCCTGGCTGCAGAGACCAATCTAGCCATAGTTGCTGCCACAGTCACTACTCCTGCCTCAGCCACAAAACCTCCAAGCTACTAGTACAATCTTTGGAAGACTCTACTCTGAGAGAGCCAAGCCACAATGTACCATAGATAACCCAGCTCCCCAGAGTTACCCTTGCCCAGGACAGAAGGAGGCATATCTCCCTAGAGTCTCAGCAACAAGTCTCATTGATGTAATGCAAAGCTTGTGACTGGCCCTTAGGGAAGTCTCGTGATTAATGGAGTTAAAAGTTGAGCATCTGCCAGGCTGTGATGACAATCCACACAGGCATACCTGCCTGTCTTCTGGTCATTCAAGCAGGATACCTGCTAGTTTGGGAAGTGTCTTTCCCATGCACCTCTCTCTCCTGCTGTGGCACTATCAGAACACCAAAGACCCCTCCTCTCCACTTTTCTTCTGCCCTGTGTGGTCTCTATCTCAGGTACAGTGGAATGAAAATGGATGTAGGAATAATAGACAAATGCCTAGAGCATCTGGCCACAGCCACAATTACAGCAGCAGCCGCAGCGGCAGCCAGGAGCCAGAATTCTGAGCATCCCCAAGGCTGAGAATCTGAAACACAAAGCTAAGAAAGAGATATAACTCCTCCATGAAGGAGCATCGGAGTTCCAGAGAGTGAATAAAGGCAGAGTCTGGAAGAAGCCAAGACGACAAAAGATGGCTAGATTATTGACAAAGTGGAGAGGCAGACTATAGAAGACAAAGGCCATAAAGAGACAAAGGTGGTCACTGAGAAAATGAGGACTCCAAGTCCCAGTTGTGGAAAGAGACTGTGAGCACTGCCAAGAGTTAAGGAGCCAAGGGTCCTGACAGCCAGAGCTCAGAAGCTACACCTCCACCCCAAGAGCCTAGGGATGAGCCTCTGCCTTGAACACCTACAGCAATGAGCCTCTGGCTTCCAAAGCAATATGCTACTTGCATAGACCAAACACTGAGAGTTTTCCTTTAGTTGTGCAGTTTTATGTAATCATTCCCCCAAATTCGCCATTGAGACTTTATCACCCAGATTTAACAGTAGCGGGTCAGTTACTCCTGCTTGGGATAATTCAGTGGCCCTCTGAAGACTTCCACCAGAAGACATGAAAGAGAGAAATCAAAGGCAGCCACCCTCAAATCTCGTTTCTCGAGGTTCCTCCAACACTCCCTTTAAAGCTACACTGTGCCTCTTCCTGCTCCAGAACATATGCTTACAGCTCAAATTTTTAAAAATAAACTGTCTTAGACTGCAGAGAAGGCTTAGTCAGTAATGTGCTTGTCACACAAGCATGCAGACATGAGTTTGAACTCTTGGAACCCATGTAAAAACAGGAACATTACAAACATGTACCCATAACCCACTGCTGCAGAGACAGAGGTAAGTTGACTCACTTGTCAGCCTAGCTAAATTGGCGAGTTCTGGGGTTCAAAAAGAGGGTATGTCTTAAACGTGACAGAAAGTAGCCGAGGAAGACATTCAGTGTTAACCTCTGGCCTCTACATGCATGCATACACATTTTTACATACACGCACACATATGTACCTACACTTCTTTGGGCCAGACATGGCCCTATGGCTGGCTACATCTCTTGCTCTAAAGGGAACCACAGATGCACTGTAATGTACGTGCCTATGGACAGCAACCCTGGCTGCTGGAATACCTATTGAATCTCACCACTAATAATGAAGGTCAGGCATATCCCTTCCCCCTTTCTCTCTCTCTCTCTCTCTCTCTCTCTCTCTCTCTCTCTCTCTCTCTCTCTCTCTCACACACACACACACACACACACACACACACACACACTCACACATACACACAGGCAGACACAAAGGAAAAGACTCAATGTAGATACACAGATACATATAGAAGACATGCAAACACACATAGACACACATTAATACATACACACAAAACCCCACACCCAGTTACAAATAGAAGGCTGTCTCCTGCTTTCTTTGGTTCGCATTAGCTCCTCCACTCTCACCAGATGTCGAGGGCATCTGGCCCTTTCCAGCTGTTCATAGCCCCCAGACTCTGCTCTGTGAAAGTCACAAGGTCACAGAAGTGAGCCTGCTTGTCTCCATGAGTCCCATTTCTCCAGACTCCACACTTGCCTCTGTCCTCTAAGTCCCAGACCTGATGTGTAGAAACGGCTCGGGAACAGAGACACAGATCGCTCCAGAGAGTGCTGATGACTATGCTGGTGTCGCAGTAACCCCTGGGGTGACACTGTGGCCGGCACACAGCCCCACAGACAACCCCATCCATCCACAAGCCGCAGCAGAGTGTATTACAAACACAGACGGAGAAGCCATAGCAAATGCATCAGAGACACTTAATTAAATCCCAGGGTTGCCAGCAAAGCCTGCCTAAATGCAGCCCCCGGGGCTTGATGATCTGACAACTCACTCCATTTGGCTCCTCTGAAGAATGGAGCCTTCTTCATGAGACTCCCACGATGAACAAACAAATAAATAAATAAATCCACCTGCCATCTTCCAAAAATATATCCTTCAGGAAGGGCAGAGGGGTGAGCTCATTTCTGCACAGTGGGAACAAGTACAGAGGGGACAGCAATGGGCTACATGGCACTGGACACAGTTTTCTATAGTAGACTTCTCCAGAGCAACGAACAAGGATTTCGTCCTGCAGGGCTCCACGAGGCTCCTGGGAGAGACCCAAAGGCTCAGGGGAAACAGATCGAGTCATTTGTTTGAGCCCATGTCAACATGAGCATTCAGACCCCGCCCACCTCTGCCACCATCAGTGTCTCTTTTGTCTGGAATGGCATGGAGACAGGAAAAGGAATTACTAGGCTGGAGTGTGGAGAGTATTTCCAGCGTGGGTATAAGGACCTGAGTTCGGATCCCCAACGCCAACATAAACAGCTGGGTGTGTGCTATGGGCTTGTGAGTTAACCTCGGGGAATTGGAGACAGGAGGATTCCCTGGGGCTTGCTGGCCAGCTGGTCTAGACATATCAGGAAGTGTCTGGTCCAAATCAGGTACCAGTCTCAAAAATAGGATGGAGCTCCATGCATTCTCAGGTGTACACACAGCTGTGTGTGTGTGTGTGTGTGTGTGTGTGTGTGTGTGTGCGTGCGCGCGCGCGTGCAAGCGCGTGCGATTCAGATCGTTCTAGACTCTTAATTTGGAAGGCCTAAGGTTTGCTTTTAATCTGGCTTGCCCACAGAACACAAGGATTGCCAGGAGTCCCAGGGTGAGGCCCATATTGCAGGTTTTAAACTAGTCTGCCTTTGTCTTTGGGGATAAGCCATGTCTCATGCCCAGGAAACATGTTATGCCATACTGGAGGCTCCTGCCGCTTCATGACTGTTCAATTAGACTTTATGGCTCCATCCATCTTTATCAGATAGACTTTGAACCAAACGTAGTCTAACGCAGGCCACACAGAGACTAGTCCAGACTTTCCTTGCTAGCCACCAAAGAGGTTTAAGACTAACACCAAGGACTGTTGAGGTGGTTGAGCAGGTAAAGGCACCTGTCTCCAAGCATCACGACCTGAGTTCAAGTCTAGGAATCCACACAGTGGGAAGGAGAGAAAGGACTGCAGAAAGCTGTCCTCAGACCTAGGCAACGGTGCTTCTTACATACCCACACACTGAGACATTAAATTACTTAATGTAAGACTGAACATGCTAAGGCCAAGTCCCATTTCACCTCCGAACAGAAGCAGACTCTCTGTGAAGGACAGGACTTGGTGTATTAGATTTCCCTAAAATTCTGGGAAGACTGGAACTGGGAGCTCTCTTAGAGAGAGAATTTCTCAGAGACAGAATCCTTTCTCTCTGTGATCTCTGTAATCTCAAAAGCAATGAGCAGCCAATGTGCTAAGGAGGGGAAAACCCAACGACAGAAACACCAAATCTTAACATCTCCATACAAATGGTGAGGACAATTCAATTTCCGGCAGATTCTGGAAGAATCTGGAGCCAAAATATTCACTGATCGGCAATAAAAAGAACCCGGCAGAATCACTCCATGTCCAGATTTCTCCACAAGCCGCATCCCTTTGGTAGTATTCAAATTAAGTCGGGAGGTGCGTAATGAGGATTTTTTTATTATTATTTTAATAGCCATTTACTTTAATGTATATTAACAAAATTTTAACACATCAAGCGCGTGGGTTTTATTATCTTATAATGACCCTAAATTCGTTTTTAAGCTTGAGGAAGGAGGCGCTTGTTAGCAGCAGATTCCATCCAGCTGAGGCAAACAGCTGCTCCAGGAAAGCAGGACACATGAAGAAAATCTACTCGCTAAATAACCTGACTGGGCAGAGGCAGTTGGTAAGGATTGGAATGATGTATGGATTGCCAAAGGAAAGGAAATAGTGTGCTTGTGGGGAAGGCAGAGAGGAAGGGAGAAGAGGGAGGGTGGGGAGGGCAACCATAAGAATGCATTTTCTACTTGAGACCAAGGACCAGAGGAGGAAACAGCAGCCTCCTGCTGACCCAAGGCTTCACCAATCTCAATGAAGCCATTTTCCCTCCCTTTAAATAGAGAAGCATTCGGTTCAGACAGAACCTGCTGGAAATGAAAGGAGAGACAGAGACAGACAGACAGAAACAGGCAGAGAGAGAGAGAGAGAGAGAGAGAGAGAGAGAGAGAGAGAGAGAGAGAGAGAGAGAGAGAGGTGAACAAGTGTGAACACGGGTCATCAACTGTCTCCAGTACCTTCACAACATCTTCATCAGCAGACCTGCATTCCACAGATTCCAACACGTCCACCACAGATCCATCTTCTTGAACCCCCACGACCTTGACAGGAACCGAGACAGGCTTCCCAGTGAGAATGGCAGTGTTCAAAACTTCTGTGTCCTGAACAGGAGAGAAGAGGGCATAGGTGAGCACACAGGTACAGGTGTGAGCCACAATGGAGGGGTGACTCACAGATAGCCACTTGCCACCTGGACTCCTGTTAGAATTACAAAATATCCTCAACAGTTTCATACAATTGAACACTTGGCCTGTTAGAACACGGGCCTGCCCCTTTAAGATGGTGGTCATTCTCGGGCAGTCCCTGATTTATTGTCCTAACAAGTACTGTGTCTCAAACAAAAACAAACAAAAAACAAAACAACAACAACAAAAAAAAAAGGCAAACATACACTGATAGAAAAGCTGGGATCAGGCAGCCTGGGATCTCTGATGGACACACCACAGCACCCCAGAAGCTCCGCACATTTATTATATACATTTGAGAGTGGATGTAGCTTATTGCATAGAGCTGAGTGAGGAAGTGAGTTTAACTCATCAACAAATATCATCAAAATCAACTACAGAGAGATGATGATGTTGATGATGATGATGATGATAGATAGATAGATAGATAGATAGATAGATAGATAGATAGATGATAGATAGATGATAGATAGATGATTGATAGATAGATAGATAGATGATAGGTAGATGATAGATAGATGATAGATAGATAGATGATTGATAGATGATAGATAGATAGATAGATCAATAGATAGACAGACAGATGATAGATACATACATATATACATAGACAGACAGATAGATAGATAGATGATAGACAGCTATATGATAAATAATTGATAAACAGATAGATAGATGATAGATAGATAGATAGATAGATAGATAGATAGATAAATGATCGATAGATGATAGGAGAGATACACAGACTGATAGATACATTGACAAATGACAGAATGACAGTGAGCACATAGATGACAGATGAGAAGGGTGGATAATTGATGATTCATATATAGAAGATGGATATATAGATTGATAGGTAATAGACACACAGACAGATGATAGCTGGATAGATAGAGAAATGATTAATAAACCACGGAAGGATGAGAGAGACTAATCGCCCTATCAGCGAGGCCACAGGAAGAGGACAGGGAAGAACCTGAACTTGACACGAAGCATGACCAAGGCTCTGCCAATGCTCAAAGCTGTTACCAGCAGTCGGAGTAACCTCCTGACATGCTGCCTATAACCTCTCGGAGTAAAGACTCAAAAGTGATGCAAACCTACCCCGAGCCCTCGGTTAGCGTTGTCTTCCACGGCCTGGCAAACAGCTTGGCCCCTGAAGCCACTTCAGTGCACTGGGGAACGAGAGCCACGGTGCTTCCTGCTAGAAAACTGAGCCTTAACGTGGAATGGGAACTCTGAGCATGAAGTAGATTGGGGAGAATGGGGGAGAACTCGTGTGCTGGGCTGGATATATGCCTCTGTATGCAGTAGGGGGTCTGTAAGTGTGTGTGTGTGTGTACATGAGGCTTTTCTTCACTTTGGTTCTCTGAGAGGCCTAAGATGCAAACACCTGACTCACTCAGCGATCAACACACCAAGTGCTGGGGTTCAAGTTCCAAATACCATCCTTATCTCAGGATAAGAAGACAACCGTGTTCCGTGGAGAAATGGCGGATTGATAGGCAAAGGGAAGCAGAGAGCAGGAGCCTAAAATATCTCCGGCAGCCAGGAGGTAACTAAGTGCTCAAACAACTGAAATGTCAAAAGGGACACAGGAGACACCATGAAGCGTTGTCTGTTGCCGACCTGGGACAGTTTAGCATCCCGGTAAACAATCAGAGCAGCCAATTATAACCTATGGAATAAAATTGGCTCCTGAATCCACACCACTCTGATTAAACAAACAGCGGAGAAGGAAACTGGGTCCTTGGGGGTACATACCGACTCATAAATGCAAAAGAAGCCATGAAATTAGAACCCCTACCACCTGGCAGCCACCATTTATGCCTTAATTGTCTTGCGTGAGAATCATTAATGGAGTCTGTGCCTGACTCAAAAGTATAAGAAACCGGTTATTTACAAAGTGTCGCCATGTCTCCGTGCAGGAGAAGTAATGATGCCCAAATGAAATCACAGTGGCTTTTCGGTGCAGACCCTGGAACACCCGACCATATTCTGGTGATCGAAGACGCCATCGACCTTGAAGGAATGGACGCTGAACCTTGGAAAGGACAGTGCTACTTTTAAGTATAAAATGAAGCCAGAGTGGTGATGTGTGAGACAAACCCAGCAGGGGGGGCATTAGAGGGAGCAAGTGGAATTTACAAGTGTGTCAGAAAGGTAAAGGCTGGGAACCTGCCATCGGCTAAGGGCAGGACATAGTCAGAGCACCCGGACTAAGACCTCAGACTAGAAAAATAATTTGGCTTCAACAGCCACAAACAGCCAAATGATAACAAGCAGGGAAAGCTTGGATGTGAGGTAATAGTACCTCGAAATGTATCTTTGTACACGTAAGGACTCCTGGGAAACCCTGGGTATAAGCTACCTTTTTGTTGTCATGGTAAAATACCCCAACAGAGAACAACATAAGAGAAAATGGGTTTATTTTGGCTTATAGTACTAGAGAGGAAGGCACGGCATCCGGCAAGTGAGGCAGGAGCGACAGACATTAATTCCAGCTTCAGAAGGTAGAGATACTGCTGTCCCCAAAGCAAGCTACCTAGTAAGAGTACTTATACTACTGAGCGCTTGTTTAATTGACAGATCTCTGCCCAGCAAGGCTCCACCTCCCCAAACCTCCCCAAACACTGCCACCTGCTGGAGGCCAAGTGTTTATATCTAAGAGCCTTGTGAGAGACATTTCTCATTTAAACCACCATAACCTCATTAAAGTATCTACAGAAAGGAGGCCATTGTGTATGTGACCCACTCTCAAACAATTCAAAATAAAGTGTTTAGACAGGTGTGATGGTGTAGGCCTTTAATCTTAGCACCCAGGAGGAAAAAGTAGGCATATCTCTGTGAGTTCAAGAGCAGCCTGGTCTACATAATTCCAGACAAGCCAGTGCCAAAAAGTGAGACCCTGTCGCAATAATAATAATAATAATAATAATAATAATAATATAGTGTGTGTGTTGAGAGAGAGAACACAAATACCTGGGGGACTCTAGAGGAGGAATTTTAGAAAGAGACTTCTTAAGGCTCATGGATCTACTCAGAAGACCAAAAGAACACAGCAAGGAAAAAATAAAGAATTACCTACAAGTAGAGCCCTCACTTGCCTGATGAATATAAATAAACACAGTTCATGCTTTTCTTAAATATTGCATAAGAACCAGGCACTATGACAAGTGATTTCTGTCATTTAGAGAAACCATTTCCTATCGATAATATTCATTTATTTCATTAACATGTGGTTTAGTCCTGAGATAACCCCACTGGAGGGTGACTATCTGTGTCTCCATTGGACAAATGATGAAATGGGAGCTAAAAAGAAGAGTTCAGTGATTTGGCCAGAATCATGCTGTTGCTAAGCAACAGGGCTAGGATGGGGACAGAAGCTCTCGGGTGCCCCAGCTCCCATCCTGGGTGCTAAGATGGTCTTCACAGCACACATACACAATGGGCGCTCCATCTCACTCCACCTCCTAACTCCAAATGGAGCTTTAAGGATTAAAGGTCGATTTATAGAGTCATTGATTTCCAAATCCCTCACAAATACGTTATGTGGGGGCCGGGGAGATGGCTCAGTGATCAAAGCTGATTACTGCACAAGGGTAAAGACTGGAGAGCAGAGCCCCAGAACTACACACAAATGCCAGGCGGGCATGGAGGACAACCATTAACCCCAGCCTCGGAAGGCAGAGCAAGCTGGTTGGTGAGACTACTCGTACTACTGAGCTCTTGTTTGACTGACAGATCTCTGCCTCAATGAATAAGATGGGAAATAAGACGATAAAGGATGATTCCCAACATCAACCTCAAGCCTGCACATGCATGTCCTCACAGGTCCATGTAATGTGCCCTCACACATGTAAAAATATGCACATGTATGTATGAGCAGGCAACGTCTACATGACAAGCGGAAAAATTAAAAGGTTACATAATCATCAATCAGACGTTTATAAAAACCTCTGAGTAGTCTCAAAGCTGCAGATGATGCTTCTGTACTTGCTATCTGAGTAGGAACCTAACTCTAACCATATTTTGCTCCCAGACAGCACGGTTTTCTCAGTTTTAAAGCCACAGGGCAGTTGTAAACTTTACTCAGAAACCAGCAAGGACATGACCTCTAATTTAGATGGCAACATTCAACCCAGTGCTGTGTGCTATAGAGCTCTGAAATCAGCCCGGCTCCCCTGCTCTCCATGGCTGTTTCTGGACTGTGGTGATGTGCTATCCACAAGGCACTAAAGAAAGTCAGAAGTCAGCTCTTTGCCACTTCTTGAGCAACACAAACAGGATCGTTTCAAACAGGAAGGGCGTCAGAGATTAAAGCTGCCTTCCACTGAAGGGCTGGGCTGCCTGGACAAATGCCCAGAGATGAAGGGCACTGCTTAGAGCAGCAGCCACCTCTGCCCAGTGTCCAGGACAAGCCCTTCACGCCAGAAGCCCAGAGTACTAAAATGACATTAACTGACCAAGGAAACCAAAGGTTACCCATAGAGAAGCTAGAGGTCAAGATACAAATCCGAGGGTGCGGCCAGCTCCCTACACATGCAGATGTTCTTCGGAGAATAAGAACTGTGCTGTGTAAAACCACAGGAGCAGGATCCATGGTCCCATCTTTGCCATGGCTTCCCATAATGCCTAGGGTCTACTAAGATCTCAAAGACTGTGGAGTGGTGGGAAAGTCATCCAATGTGATGTATGGAGCAGCCGTGAGACCTTCCTCCTCTACTCCCTGTCACCATGGCAACAGTGACAAAGAACCAAGTCAGCACTTTATAGTCACAGTGGACTGGTGTAGATGTGAGCAACGGTCCATGCTGAGCCAACGAGCTGTCTCCTGGAAAACAGTTTAGAACCAGGGTCAGGAGACTCTAACCTCTGCACAGCTTGTTCCCAGGAAGAAAAAATCGGAACTAAGAAGCGGTTACTGGGCATTTCTGCCAGCAGAGTGGCCAGGGGGGGGGGCAGGGATGAGGGGCAGAGGCTCCCTGCAAAGATCCAGTTGTTACTTATATGCCACACCTTCCTCTTCTTCATATCCCATGTACTGGTGAAGAAGCCCCGTACTGGGCTCCCACTAAGGCTGGTGGGTTTCTGTTACTTGCTGATTGTCCTGGATTAGCTTCAGCTGTCACCTAGACATAAACCTAGAGTCACCTGGAGAAAGGGAACCTCAGTTCAGAAATGTCTTCCATCAGATTAGACTGTGGCTATCTATAGAATGTTGTTGTTGTTAATTGACATAGGAGATTCCAGCCCACTGTGAATGGTACCATCCCTACGTGGATCGGGGCTGTATAAAAAAGGTAGCTGAACATGAACCTGAAAGCAAGCCAGAAAGCAGTATTCTTCCCTAGCCTCTGGTCCAGTTCCTGCCGCCAGGTTCCTGTCTTGAGTTCCTTCCCTGATTTTTCATCATTATGGACTATAAGCTACAAACAAACGAACGAACAAACAAAACCACTTTCATTCCCAAATTGCTTTGGGCTAGTATTTTATCACAGCAACAGAAAAGCAAACCAAGAGACCACCAAAGGAATTCTAAGAACATCAATGTCCTTGGTATCTTGGGTCCTATACAAAAAACAGATACCAGCCCAAAGGGTCTTCACTTGTGTGTGTGTGTGTGTGTGTGTGTGTGTGTGTGTGTTTTCACATGCACATGTGTGCACATGTGTGTGGAAGTCAGAGAGTAAACCTGTGTGTCCTCCACCTTGTTTGTGGAGACAGACAGAATCTCTCAGAGGCCCTAAAGATCACTGAGCCAGTGAACCTGGGAATCTCTGTGTCTCCATCTGCTCACGACCAGGACAACATGCGCATACCATCATGGCTGGCTTTCTTACATCTGTTCCAGGGATCAAACTCAGGTCCTCCTGCTTGTGTGGCTGCCACTTAACCAAACTGAGCCATCGCCTTGGCCTTTGCTTTTCAAAGTGACACCAAAGCAGAGGCTATGGTCTCTCTATTAATGAGAACTAATGGAAACCCGAATTCTTCCCTGCAGGGACCTACACCTGAGTAGTAGGTTAGTGGAACAGGCCAATAGGAAAGACCCTGAACTAAGAGTCAAAAGACTTGGCTGTCATCACCCTTAATGACCACAGCCAACAATAATCTCTTCTGTGAAGTTGAGCAATAAGATCCAACCTCTCAGCTTCCCAGGGGTCAGAAGATGTCTGTATAAAGGCACAGGCCTTAAAGGATATGATTGTGGTAATGCTGAGTAGACAGGGGTGGAAGGAACCTTAGTAGAAAAAAAATCAAATGGCCAGGCTTGGGGCGCACCATTAATCCCAGCACTTGAGAGAAAGAGGCAAGCAGGTCTCTGTGAATTTGAGGCCAGCCTGGTCTTTAGAGTGAGTTTCAAGCCAGGAAGGACAGAAGGACAGACAGATGGAAGGAAGGAAGGAAGGAAGGAGAGTAAGGTAGGGAGAAATAAGGAAGGAAGGTGGAGAGAGAAAAGAATGCAGCAGTCCCATATAGTCCAGACGATGCTTAGAAACAGAGCATCCCATATGGACATCAAAACTAGAACAATGCCCAGTAGAGGGTACTAATAGAGTATCTATCCCAAAGACAGGCAATGACTTTCCCAAAGTCACCACTAGGCAAGTCACTGAAATGAAACCTGACTAACTCCTGTGCTTCTGACCCATGCTGCAGGTGTGTAATAAGAAGCTGACATCAGAGGAGGTGGAAACAGAGGCAGAGTGATGTTCGCTCTCCTGTCAGGGTCTGGGTAGCGTTGGGTCACGACACAGAAGAGTGCGGGACACTTGAGTCAGTGCTACCCAGAGCTCCATATTTGGTAGAGAAAAAGAAAAAAAAATGTTTCATTACACTGTAATGTTTTGTTGGCACCCTGAGCCCTCTGCTAGCCCATCAAGAAGCTGTCGGGGTGGAAATTTGAGAACAGGAGTCTATGAAACACCACTTGGGGTTCTGAGTCTGGGGTATGCATCTGAGGATCCAAGGGGCATGGTGCTTCTCGAGACAGGGTGTCAGACAGAGCTGGGTACTAGAGACAGAAAGGAGCAGGGTTCATGGGGAACTTAGGCTCAGGATAAGGGAACCACATAGGTTTAAAGAAAGCCCTGAGAGACAGATACAGCAGAAGAAACTCTAAAGCTTAGGTCAGAGCCACAGGAGGTTTGAGCCAGCCTGGTTTCTAAGAAAGCCACTTTCCTGTGCTCCTCGTGGGAGGGGGGCTGTTTTATCTACACAGCAGGCTCCTACACTGTGTAATAATTACATGCGTTTTCTCTAATCCCCTTTCTACCCTTTAGCACTCCCTTAATTACAACTGCAACCTCTTAAGAATGTTTCTTCATTGTCTTGGGTGGAGGGGGGAATCTCAGCCCGTTTGAGCTAAATTAAAATCTACCACAACTTCCAGTTGCCACAGAACTAGCAAGCAAAGGTGTCTGTGTGATTAAAATCTAAAACAGGCTCCTGATAGCGCTGGGGACAGCACAACTGAGACCTGGGCCCACAACCCACAATGACAACTTCATTTAAATACAAATACACCTTCTGGGATAGTTACTGTGAACTGCCCAATGACCACAGAGAGCCCACCATGAGCATGAGAGGGGGCACCTGCTGGTCAACAGTGCAGTTGGGACACTAGATGGAGAAATAAAGGGATGGACAGAGAAGTGGATGGATGGATGGATGGATGGATGGATGGATGGATGGATGGATGGATGGATGCATATATATATATATGATAGGCAGATGAGCAGTTAGGTGGATGAATAGATGGATAATTGATGGATGGGTGAAAGGTTGAGGGATGAACAAAGAATAGACAGATAATTAGGTCAATGGGTGGATGGGTAGATAGAAAAAATGGATGGATGAGTTGATAGATAGACAAATTGATGAACAGATAGATGAAGGCATAATTGGTGGATAAATAGTTGGACAAACAGATGTTTGGATGGATAGATATATGGATGAACAGATTGTTGGACACTGAAGGACAATGAATAGATGGATGAATGAATGGATGAATGGGTGGATGGATGGATGGATGGATGGATGGATGGATGGATGGATGATGGATGGATGGATGGATGGGTGGATGCATAGATGAATTAATGAGTGAGCAGATGGATGACAGATAGTTGGATGGGTAGATAAACATATGATAGGCAGACAGATGGATGAACAGGGAGTCAAGTGGACAGGTAGATATTTGAATAGTATGGGTGCACACACTACCTCACACACATCTGCACATGTCCCTTCTCACACATCTGCACAAACCCCTCACACACATGTACATACAAACCCTCATACATATGCGCACACACACACATAAAACTAAGTCACCTCAGAAGGATTTTCTGTTATAACCAAGAAACTTTTATTTTTTAAAAAAAAATCTGTCTGTAAAGAAGAGGAAGTTGAACCTTTCTGAGCAAACCTGAGAGAAATCATTTGAGAACTTACATCTTGAGATGCTAAAAGAAGGTAGCAGGAAGCAGGATTCTAGAAATTACATCCTAGTCTGTTGTTTCGTGGGACTTCTTTTTCTTTTCCATAGTGAACCTGCCAAGACCAAATGTGTGGAGTCGGCACTGATGCTCTCCTTCCTAGTCTTAATGCAGCATCCTCCCTTCCTAGACGTAAGTGCTGAGATTAATACAGACCATAAGCAGTTTGGTCCATGGCTGTCACTCAAACGTCTGTGTTATGGGATGTGTTTAGACACTCGGTGCTGGCTGAAAACCCATCCTTGTCTACCTGGCTTGCTTACAACAGACTTCCCCATATCCTTCCCCTGCCTGGGTGCAAAGGACATGAGAGCTCAGACAAGCTTCCCAGAGCGGTCATGACAAACTACCACAAACCTAATAGCTTACAACAAACAAACGTATTCTAAGTTCTAGAAGCCAGAAGTCTGAGATCTGGTCAGGCTATACTCTGCCAGGAGACTATTAGAGAGAAAGGATCACCTCTCACAGTGTCTGATGCCTCCAGGTATCACTTGGCTCATGAGAGCATCCTCCTCATCTCTATGTGGTCCCCTGCTCTGCCTGTCTTCTGAGTGTCTTAAGGTTCCCTTTTTTTCATAAGGACAGTGGTTGGGGAGTAGGTACCACCCTAGGTCCCAGGTAGACTCTCTCAAAATATTTGATTCTTTACACAGAGGCTTCGTTCCTAAGTAAAAGTTCCATTCACACAGATACTAGGAGTTTAGAAACTGAATAATAAATCTTTTAAAAAGTCAGGACTTATTTCTATATTTTTAAGATTTGTTTTATTTTTATTTATGTGTAAGAGGTGCACAGGAACCCTGAGACGTGAGCTCCCTCTGACAATTGGATTTTTGCAAGCAGTTATCAGCTGCCCAGCCAGCATGGTTGCTAGAAACAAACCCAGGTCCTCTGCAAGAGAAGTCTGCTCTAAGCCACTGAGCCATCCCTCCAAGGACTTAACATTTGTATCCCAGGGTTGTGGTTATGTGTCTGTAGTCCACAAAGCTGGGGCTGAAGGTCAGACTGGAGATAGTGGGTTCCAGAGACCCCTGCAGGCTCAAAAACAACTTTTTAAAAGGGACTTGGGCAGAACTCAGTTATTAACTTCATAAAGTGGAAATCTCACTCAAGACTTTTTGAGACATGCCCCACTCCCCAAGCTTAAAGGAAGAAGCTCCAAGTTCCATAATATAGTTGTTTCTGTAGCTGGGGCCCCTAAGAAGACTTTAAGGTTAAATAAGATCATCAGGTTGGGTCCTATGAAAGGAAGACACACCCAGCAGGCATGTCTAACCCTCAGCATATTGGCTATAGGTACCCTAGGACAGTTATGAATGCCACCCAGCATAAAATGTTAACTCACTTAAAACATCTTGAGAGAGAGGGAGGGAAGAAGGGAGTGAGTGAGGGAGGGAAGGAAGGAGGGAGGGAGGGAGATTCCTTCTGTAACTCAACTGTGCAGTTTTTAAATTTAATTTAATTTAATTTTATTTATTTATTTATTTATTTATTTATTTATTTATTTTTAAATTTATTATTCATTGATGTAGGGGTATCAGACCTCCTGGGACTGAAGTTACAGACAGTTGTGAGCTGCCATGTGGGGACTGGGAATTGAACCTGGGTCCTCAGGAAGAGCAGGCAGTGATCTTAACCACTGAGCCATCTCTCCAGCCCTGACTGTGCAGTTTCTGAGAGTTGAACTTTGTAGATAGCAATGCTACTTTGTGATGTTAAAGTGGGCAGACTGGCCTTCTAGAGAGAGCCATCCGCAGCCCGAAATGTAAAGAAAGGCCAGTGGGCACCTTGTGACATCACCCTTCCGCTAAGAAAAGGATCGTTAGAAAGAAATATACCTCACCGGCACCTTGTCATCCTTCAGAAAGGTGAGGAATAAAATCCCGTTGCCTAAGCTCCCTTGCCTGTGGTACTTTGTTACTGCCTAATACAAGATGCCAGTCTCAATTATAGATAAACCCAAGGCTCCCAGCCATAACAGAACCCCGGGGCCACCACATCTGTTTGCAAAACGGATGGTAATAATTTTTTCTCCTAATTACACCTGCCAGCACCTGCTCTCTTCGCCCTCAGCTGGATGTTGCCGCCTGTAACTGTGATTTCGTTCTCACAGTTAACGCTACACCATTCCTTCCCTCCTGTCAACAGCTTCAAGGCATCCCTGGGAGGCAAGGCAGGGAAGGAATGACTGTCCCCATCACCCAGAGAAAGACATTGTGACTCCAGGGCATTCTGCTTGCTCAAGGTCACAGATCTGGTTATGAAATATCCCCTTGGGAAAGAGCCTACATTGTCCATACTGAATAAACATTGCTACGAGGACATATTCATTATTACTTATTTTAATGACAGGCTGGGTGTGCTTTCTACTCAAATTCTACTCCTGCATTGTGGGAGAGATTTTCTTTTAAATAAAATAAAAAGACTCTGGATCATTCTTGACCCAAAAGTCCAGAGTCTTTTCCTAAGCAAGCAGACAAGGGTCTGGGACATATTTTCTCAAAGACTCGGCCTTACCATTAAAACTGTGATTGAGGACCAGTGAAATGGTTAGGGTTTGCTGTCAAACCTGACGACCAGAGTTCAATCCCTGGATCCATATGATATAAAGAGAAGATCATGGGTCCTCCTCTGACCTCTGCAGGTATACTGTAACATTTATAACCCCCCCCCAAATAAATGTAAAATCAGGATTTTTATTCTTACAGGCCCTCCTGTAGGGGACGTTAGTGAGACAGGTAAATTACTGGTCTGGCTCCTTTTACCTCTGCCTCAGAACAAGTAGATGCTAGAGAAAGATCTTGTGAGTGGATGGGTGGATGTATTCTTGGCTTGACTAACGGGCTGTTGATTAGCCTCTCTTGATTTACAATGCCTGGGAGCTAACCCCAGTGTCTTCTCCTGCTGATGTCCTCTGCAGCTGAGTGCTTGCTCTCTTAAGCGAAGTCTTGGAAGCACTTAACATGTTTTTTAAATTATTTTATTTATTTACATTCTAGTCATTGCCCCCTCCCGTCCCCCTTCCCAGTTCCTCATCCCATTTCCTCCTCTCAGAACTCAGTGAGAGTGACCTTAGACAAAATGCCAACGCTGGGGAGAGGGAACTTGTAGAGTTCACCTCCACACAAAAAGACAGGGCATCAAGTGAGGGATGAGGTTGCCATCCCACAGGAAAAAACAAAAATCTGACCCAGAACTGTTACTGTCTAAAAGAACTGCAGGGACAAAAATGGAGACAGAAGGAAAGGTGGTCCAATGACTGGCCCAACTTAAGATCCATCTCATGGGGGGAGGGAGCGCACCAGGGGCCTGACAGTACTATGCTATGATTTGCTTACAGGAGCCTAGCATGGCTGTTCTCTGAGAGGCCTTAGCAGCAGCTGACTGAGACAGACACAGATACTTATACCCAACCATTGGATGAAGTTGGGGACTCCTATGGTTGAATTAGGAGGATTGAGGAAGCTGAAGAGGAGGGCAACCCATAACAAGACCACCAGTCTCAATTAACCTGGACCCCAGGGAGCTCCCAGAGATTGGGCCTACAACCAGGAGCAATCAAGGGCCCCTGGCACATATGTAGCAGAGGTCTGCTTGGTCTGGCCTCAATGGGAAAAGATGCACTTCAACATGTTTTAAAGCCTTTTGCAAAATCAGAGACTAAGATCTGCATTCTTTGAGATTTAGACCCGTGTTTCTACCATTTCCCTTGCCATAAATGCCTAAATCTAAGAAATTCACCCATTCCAAGAATCCCACTCAGCCACAAGGTCATAGGAATCCCCAGGCTTAGGCTTCCAACATTTCTACCCTGGTTTTTCCTATACCAGACTTCCTGGCAAGAGTTAGCAAGCTCTCTGTAAAAAAATATAAATCATACCGAGGGTATGAATATCTAATTTACCCCTCTAATGCTCTGGGTTTTTCCTTCAACTCTATGGGTTTCTTACGCAACCCCTGTGAGATTGGATTTAAGGTCTGCTCCACAATATGGAACTCATTCCTGGCACTGTTAGCAGAGCCAAGAACCGATGGCTAACTAGGTCATGTGCCTTACATATAATAGCATATTATGTAACTATTCGTAACATAATAGCATATTATGTAACTATTTGTAACATAAAAGCACATTAGGTAGTAGGAAAGAACCTACTACTATTATTCCACTAAATGGATGTAGTATTTAACGGCCCCTACGTTCTCAGCTTTATACCCACAGAGCAATGGGTCTCTCCACCCTCATGAGAGAAGCTTCCTTTTGTAGACAGAGAGTAACACAGAGACCTAAAACTGGCCGATGAGCTGAGAATCAGTGATTGGTGATTATCATAATCAGACGTCTATATGGCGCCCCCTCCCATAAGGATCAGGGACACATCCAAACCGTATGAACCAGAGGTGCTGGGTGAGCGCAGTGAACCGGAATTCTCCTGAGGCACAGATGAACTCAGCGGCCAGGACAGTACCTGCAAGACCTGGGCAAGCTCAAGCTAGACAACAATCAGGGAGGGAGAGGACTCGAGAGGTCTCACTGCTCCATGAGGAGCAGTTGGCAATCTCTGCTAAGGGAAGTCGGGCCAGTCTCCCTCAGGTATGCAGCCCCTGAAAGGCTGCCCATGTTCCAGTAGATGCTCCCACACCCATGCACACAAATGGAACAATAATCAGACTCGGTGGTTTTTAGATGGTGGGGGAAGGGAGACATGAAGTAGGGAGAGGAGAGAGAGAGAGAGAGAGAGAGAGAGAGAGAGAGAGAGAAAGAGAGAGAGAGAGAGAGAGAGAGAGAGAGAGAGAGAGAGATGGTTTTAATCAAACCACATTATATGCATGAATGAAATTCTCAAAAAAAAATGAAAAAATAAGAAGTCTGTGAGTTTTCAAATATAGAATGTTCTATCTAGCTCCTGCTCCGATGACAGAGAGGACAGTACTGACCACCAATCACACCGAGAGGAGAGCAGAGTAAATTGATGCCAAAGACAATCCCCATGTCACCAAGCAGGTCCACACATCCTTGACCTGCAGAGGTCGGCGGATGTGATACATGAATATAAGTACAGGTGTTGCATGCATCAAGGTAAACGAATTACATGTGTGTCTAGGGAAAAATAAAGTATGTCCCAGGCACTGTTCCAAGAAGCTAATGTATATAATCGACTTACATCGACTCTGAAGATTCATTGTATTATGTGTATATGTCTGTGCACACTATACTCAAGCAATGCCCAAACTGGCCAGAGGAGGGAGACAGGTCCCCTTGAGCTGGAGTAACTTGAGGGTATAATCTGCCCAGCGCAGGTGCTGGGAATTGAACCTGGGTCCTCTGTAAGAGCAGCAAGCACTCCTAACCACTGAGGTATCTATCCAGCCCCCTCAACCCTCCCCGAGTCAACTCTTGATAAAGACAAGGTCCTTATCCTTTTGGCTTCCTTCCATCTGGGAAAATAAATGTATATCTAGAGACACAACAGCCCTGTTGTGATTATGAGACTTTGCATATAAAGGGCCCAGAGAGTCCTGAGAACTTGAACCCAGTGCCATAAAGCCACTGAAGCAAGGCCAGCAGATGCAGTCACCATGAGGGACCTCCAATTAGCTGCTAAGTTTTGATTCCCAAAACACTGAGAAAAGGCTCAATACTAAAACCCTACAAAGCTTAGGTCTGAACAATAAGAAGTCTAGGGCCGATGGGACATTAGCACCTGAAACAAACACAAGCTAAGGAATGACGGGACAGGGAATGGAGACACAGAGCAAAGAGAAAGCACCAGAAGACACTGCGTGACAAAGGGGACCATGGACGGGACTGGAACACCAACGTGAAGTTTCCGAACTGGCTGCTTCCTTATACCAAAATGGGATGTCTTTAATGAACAAGGATACAACTGTATTCTGACAGCAGACATCCGCTGCACTCTGCTGTTGTGTCTGTAAATGCTCCCAACTTCCAAAGTCTGATGACAGCTTCTCTTCTCGGTGGGTCCCTGTCAGTTTGAACCACCCACTCACAGGAGCACATTCTCCCTGGCGCTCCTTCTTGTGAATGTAGCAAGCATCAGAGGAGTCAGAGTCTTGCCTTCTGCCTTCGGAATCATCCCTCTTGCCCCAGCTCGGCCACCAGAGCGAGAGGCTACATCTGCTTCCCACCCTCCACCTCAGCCCACCATCCTTTGAGGATGGAATGGGCGCCTTTGCTTTTGTTTTTGTGCCCTTTTCCTGAGATGAAGGGATGGCTTTTCAATAACCATAGACTCCTGCAGAGGGTTTCCTTATGATTGTGAACAGCCTTGTTCACGGCTTCTTAAAGTACGGCTCCTGGACCCCTGGGAAGTGGGGGCGGGGAGGGCAGGAAGGTCATGTAACTGAAGAAGGATGGAGCAAAACCTCTGTTAAGTTTTTTAAATAATTCAACAATTAGTTAAAAAGCAAATGTATAGTAAGCAGAGGTGTTCCTAGCTGGCAGTGCTCACCTGAGGTGTATCTCGACATGTCACTGAAGCCTTGCGTGTGCATGCGCACACACACACACACACACACACACACACACACACACACACACGTGCACATTCTGCATGAGGTATGCAACACCAACACTGGCTGTTTGGAACATCTCAGCTCATGTTCCAGAATATTCTATGTTATGACTGGCAGGGTTTTTACTGCACATACAAAGTTTTCCATAGAAACTCTTTGTACAAAGCTCTTGTAGAAACAAATGGTCTGATGACAGAGAACAAAGGCTTTTTGACATTTTCCTACTGCATTTAACCACAGTTAGCTTACTATTAGACTGGCTTGTGCTAGGTTGTGTGATTTCAAAAACTGTTGTTTGAGTTACTTCTTAAGATACCAAGTGATCTTGGGCTTGAAATTAGGACAAAATCTCTGACAATTTCTAAAAGGACTTTTAACATTGTATTCGGGGCGTTTATGAGAAGCATGTTCTCAGCCCTAACAATTATAAAATCAAAATATTGATCAAGTCTGTGAAAGCGTTGAAGATTTAATTGGCCAAGATTTAATTCTGTATGTGTGTGCACATGGTATTTTTTTTTTTTTTTTGTCTTCCTCTATAATTATTTATTTGGGGAGACAGGTCTCTCATTGGCCCTGGAGTTTACTAATTCAGCCAGTGAGTTCTAGGAATCCTCCTGTCTAAGCCTCCTCCCTGCTAGGATTGTAAATACTCCCCACCACATCTAGCTTTTCCATGGGCACCGGGGGTGAAAAGTCAA
Organism: Micromys minutus; assembly: GCF_963924665.1. Classification (NCBI taxonomy): domain Eukaryota; kingdom Metazoa; phylum Chordata; class Mammalia; order Rodentia; family Muridae; genus Micromys; species Micromys minutus. The sequence goes on from NC_137964.1 coordinate 22,993,980, forward strand.
GCCCTCATGCCTGAACATCAAACACTTTACCCATGAGCCATCTCCCCAAAACTTAATTCTTTATCTGAAAGTAAACAATCACAACCCAGTCTTACCTTTAATAGATTGTAAAGTTATATGCGTACCAAAGAACTGTTTTTTTTTAAAAAAAAAATGTCTTTGGTAGATTTTTTTTCTTATCAGAATATATTTGATTTGCAGACCTCTCTTACAGAGTTATATAACCAGGGTCACATAAAAGTTCCTTGGGCCTAAAGGGTCATAGGTGAGAAAAACTTAAGCAGCCTTGGAAGGCTGGAAACGCTTTCTCAGCTTTTGCCTCCAACCAAAATGTCACATCCATCATTTTGCTGTCACCCCTTTGTGGGTATAATTTATATACAAAAGATGTTTCTTTTTCCAGATGACATCGGCTTAATGCTTTTTGACAGGGACAGGCACCCAGGTAAAGACTCGGACACCTGAATGGTGAACACAGTTGGCCCCATGTTTCTGCGGTTTCCACAAATCTGGATCCAGCCAGTCATGGACTAAAATAATAATAATAATAATAATAATAATAATAATAATAATAATAATAATAATGATGATGATAATGATAATAACTGCCACGCCAAGCATGACGTCACACACCTCTTTTGGAAAGTGGAGTCAGGCAGATTTCTGAAAGTTCCAAACCAATCTGGTCTATACAGCAAGTCTCATGCTGGTCAGGACTACACAGTGAGAGAAGAAAATAAAATTAAATGTTAAAAAAAAAAAGAGCCAAGACTGAAGGCACAGGCCTGTCATCTCGGCTGCCTAAGTGGGGGCTGAAGCAGGGGGATGACAAGTTTAAGTATTGCCTGGATTACAGAGTGAGACCCAAACCAACCTTGGCAACTTGGTTGGATCCTGTCTCAAAATAAAGAGAGGGCTGATGACAATCAATCAATCAACCAATATTAAAAGTGCATCCATACCAAACATGCGCAGAGCGCCCTCTTGTGGCTGAATCCCCCTGGGTCATGCCTGAATTAGGGCCTAAGAGTTGTTTGTCCAACATTTGTTAAATGTTGTTGAATGGCTATCCAACAGTTGAGGGGAAGCAGTGAGTTCCCTAAAGAGCATTCAGTGTGTCAATGCCACCACTGGCCCACGAAGAGCCCCGTGCAAATTTTAAAATGGTGCCTCTTCCAGCCCTGGAAAATTGGCTGCAATGTTTTTGTTTGTTTGTTTGGGGTTTTTTTGTTTGTTTGTTTTTGGTTTTTTTTTTGCTTTTTGTTTTGTTTTTAAAGAAAGCAAGGTCCTCTTGTATCTACAACACAGTTGGCCTAGAAAATCCCCAAATCAATGTCAAGGGTGTGGTTGGCACTGCCCACAGCACAATCTACTCAGGCTTCCATGAGGCCCTGCATGTGTTCAAGCCCCAGTAGGCTGAAAGGCCACTCAGCAGGGACACAGCCTGACCTGCCATAGCCAGGCTGGATCTGAATACCCACGCCCATCCCCCAAACTCTCACATGAGGTCTGCCCATCATTGCCTGTCTTAGTTAGGGTTACTACTGCTGTGATAAAACACTATGACCAGAAATAACTTTGAGAAGAAGGGCTTTGGCTTATATATACCGAATCACGGTCTGCTGAAGGACACAAAGACAGGAACTCAAACCAAACAGGAACCTGGAGGCAGGAGCTGATGCTGTGGCTGTGGAGGGGTGCTGCTTACTGGTTTTTCTCACTGTAGCATGCTCAGCCTGCTTTCTTGTAGAACCCAGGACCAGTAGCCCAAGGCTGGCATTACCCACAATGCCCTGGGCCCTCCCCCATCAATCACTAATTAAGAAAACGCCCTGTGTGTTTGCCTACAGCACTTTCTCATATGAGGCTCCCCCACTCAGATGACTCTGCCTCGTGTCACGTGGACATAAGAACTAGCCAGAACAGTGGTCCTGTGATCTGTTACATCTCTGTACGCTCAGATTCCGACACCAAAGGTGGAATGCCAATTAAAGCAACTGACAAGATGGCAGAGGAAGAGGGGTGTGTCAACTCTGAGGTCTAACCATGATCCAAACATCAAGGCAACCCCACCCTACAGAGAAATGAAATGGTGGCATTGCGGGGAAGTGAGCAGAGTGTGGGCGGGGCTCTAGTGGACAGCAGGGCATGCTGGGAGGCAGGGGAAGACAGCTGAGGTGCCCTTTAATGGCTGGCTTTGGTTTCCATCAATAGACTGCAACACACAAGCACACCCGGGAGGGAGGGCCCAGCTTCATCACCACTAGGTATAGTAGTAGTTTGGCTAAACCACCTTGTGCTCCCAGTGGGTTGTGCTCATGGCAGACTGTGCTCCTAGCCACACGCCAGAGCCCTCTAGATTTGAGAATGAAAGACGGAGGCCCACGGGCCAGTTAATTTTAATATGCCTTGACCAGCTCCAAGGCTGGGCAGTTCTGATCCTTCCCACTGCTTAGCAAACATGCCCCCGCGGTACTTCTGAGTTAACATCTTTTAAAATCTATATTCCATCTCTGCAACTCTAAACACAATTGGCCGTGTGGCCACTTTTCCTGATTCTCACATGTCGGTGAGCCTTTAGGTCTTGTTTTTCTTCTTCGCCACTATGGTGATCTCTGCATTCTCTCTTCCAGTTCCTAACCCATGCAAAAATCTCAAAGTCCCGTCTCAGTCTACCTACCCAGCCATTGGCCGCTGGCTCTTTATTAATCGATCAAAAACCAATTGAGGACAAAGACTTTCAGTGTTTGGACACACAGATTCTCAGTTCAGGGGGCCAGATTAATTCAAAACCCCCAACAATCAGAGAGCGGGTAAGATCAGAGCTAGGGTACAGAAAGGCCCACCCATCCCCTCACCCACTGTCAGAGCCTAAGTCACCCTCTGTCCATTTCTACAGAGAAAAACTCTAGTCAGTCATGGTGACCAGTGAACTTCCAGAACCAAGAGGATATACCCTGGTTCATTTAGCTATCTGCAATTCTGTGGAATAAAGATCTGTTCTGCATTTTCATGGGATCTCTAAGCCAGCAGTGTCAGCATCTAATAAGACTATACATAAACATACATACATATGTACATATATAGCACATGTGTATGTATACATATATGTATGTATGTATAATGTTTTTAGTATCACTATATAAGATACACACACACACACACACACACACACACACACACATTCCAAAGGTTAAGGGCTTCCTGGGTTATTTGGTAAACTCAAAGCTAGCAGCACAACTTAGTGAGTCTTGTTTCAAGAAAAAAAAAAAAAAAAAAAAAAAAAAAAAAAAAAAAACAAGCTATCTAAGTGAACAGCACAGTGGTGGGTACTCAGCCAGCATTAGTGAAGCCCCAAGTTCAACCTCCGAGAGAGAAAGAGAGAGAGAGAGAGAAAGAGAGAGAAAGAGAGAGAAAGAGAGAGAGAGAGAGAGAGAGAGAGAGAGAGAGAGAGAGGATGAATAGGTTAAAAGGCAATCTACAACCCCTCATCTTGTTCAAAACAAGCCAGATGCATAGAAAGGCTCAGAAATAGACGTGTCAAAACTTGTCTCTTGGCGGTAGGAGGAAAGATTATTTTTATTTTCTATTTTTTGAGAGGCTATGTATAACAGCCCTTCTAGAACAAGAAGATGTTTTGAAAAAAAAATTAAATTATCTGCCTGGCTCTGTTTCCTTATCACCTGTATAAAAAAAAAGAAAAGAAAAAGACATTACTGTGTGCAAGAGGAGCCTTAGGGTTTGGTGGGAGGGAAGAGGAGCTTTGTATTTGAGGTCTGTCTCCATGAACACCTGATGTGCTTCTTGGAGCCACTGGGGTGAGAATGAGGCTGGAGGACCTGACACGGCTGGTCTCTTGGGGAGAATGGACACAGAGAGGCCACTTCCTGGTGATTTCCATCACAGTGATCCCCAAGAAAACACACACACACACACACACACACACACACACACACACACTTCAACTACTTCTCCCCCAGCACAGAAATACTCAGTCCTAAAGAACGAGACTGCCATAGGCAGTTACCAAGAGCTCCGAGGAGAAGTGATTTATTGCCTTCCAAACCTCAGCTAGCTGCAAGAACACTGTTCCTTTCACTAAGTCTACCAGGAATGGATTGGCTGTGAGGGAAACCATACTGCTGGAAAGCGGTGTCACTACAAACACTAACACAAGCCACGTGTGGTAATGGCCCCATCTGGTCAGGAGACAGGCGTACCTGCAACTTCATAGGAAGCTTTTAAGATAGGATTGGCTACCTTGTAGGATAGTGGTGTAGGAAGAAGATAGTCTGGGGGAGGGGTGGCAGGCAAGAGCAATGGATGGGATACTCATGGCGCATGAAAGCAGGAGGGAGAACCATTCATGGGAAGGAGGGGGAGGAGCAAAAGAGAGGATAGGGTAATGGGGGCAAGTAAAGCCACACACACACACACACACACACACACACACACACACACACACACACACACGAACTCATTTCTCTGTGTGCTAACTAAAAAATTATTTTAAAAGTTGGTTTAGGGAATTGATGGTTCAGAGAGTAAGAGTAGCAGCTGCTCTTGCAGAGAAAGGGTCCAGGTTCGATTCCCAGCACCCACAGAGCAGCTGACAACCACCCGTAACTCCAGATACAGGGGGACCTGACGCCCTCTTCTGGCCTACACCGACACTGCATGCACGTAGTACACGGACACACATTTAGGCAAAACAGCAGACAACCATGCTCCCTGCCATGATGGTCATGGACTCACCCTAGGAAACACAAGTCCCTCAATTAAATGCTTTCTTTTATAAGTTGTCTTGGTCATGGTGTCTCTTCACAAAAATAGAAAGGTGGCTAAGGACATGAGTCTGATAAAGTAATAGATCAGGAACAAAAGATGGTGGAGAGGAGCAGACATTGATGACAGACTTACAGAAAGCATGATGGAGAAGCAGAGCCTTACATCCAACTGCTCATCAAAGGAATAAGGATGAACAAGGCCACTCCCTCCGCCCTCACACTCTGGCCACTCCCTCCGCCCTCACACTCTGGCCACTCCCTCCGCCCTCACACTCTGGCCACTCCCTCCGCCCTCACACTCTGGCCACGCCCTCCGCCCTCACACTCTGGCCACTCCCTCTGACCTCACTCTCATGGAGAGCAAGTTAGTCCTCTGCTAAGCTCCAGGTCGCCTTGGAGAGCGCTAATTCTGTGAAGGACAGAGCAAAGCTGGACATCACAGAGAGAAGTTGGTCCAAGGAGGATAATTCACCAGCCCTGTGGCCTATGTGAGCACAAGGAGCCATATTGTAGGCCACAGAGGGTCTGTGTCATGGCATTGTGGAGATGTTAAGAATGATCTATCCCAGAAAACAGAGAGGCCAGGGTGGCTGTGTCTGGATTCTGAAATGCCCCCACAGACTCACATGGTGAAGCCTTAGTCCGCAACAATATTTTGTAAGTTTCTGTAAACTTTAGAAGAGGGAGTCCCATGCGAGAAAGCAGTCCACTGGGCACATGGCTGCTTTGGGGGCTTCTGGATAGCTTTTTAAATTTATGTTTAGACCGACAATTTTATATCAATATAAAATGAATTTTAGTTGTTTTCATTCTCCTTACTCTCTCTCAGCCCTCCTTCTCCTGAAAATACCTAACAAGTTTTCATATCTTTTGGGTATATATATGTGTGTGTGTGTGTGTGTGTGTGTGTGTGTGTGTGTGTGTGTGTGTGTGTATGTGTGTATACATGTATGTGTATGTATGTATACATGTATGTGTATGCACATGTATATGTGTATATGTAGTATATGTGTGTCTGCCCATCTCTCTGTGTGTATATATGTGTATGTGGTGTGTCTATGTGTGTGTGTATATATATGTGTATGAGGTGTGTGTATGTACATGTGTATATGTATATATGGTTGGGTTATGTGTGTGTATGTGTGTATACGTATGCATTGTGCATGTATGGATGGATGTGTATATGTGTACATGTATGTACGGGTATGTGTGTACATGTGTGTTTGCGTGCATGTATTTATACATGTGTGTATTGTATGTATAAGTGTATATATGCATTTATATGCATATACATATATGTGTACATGTGTTTGCATCTCTGTGTATGTGTGTATGTATGTGTATTTGGAGGGTGTATGTGTGTGTTATGCATTTATTATGGGTGTGTGTATGTGTACATGTATGTATGGGTGCAAGTGTGCATGTGTGTGTTTATGTGCATTATATGTATGTGTGTATGTATGTGTGTATGCATGTATATGTGTGTATAGTGTATGTGTGTGTGCCCATCTCTGTGTGCATATGTGTATGTATACGTGTTGGAGGAGCATGTTCCACTAATTAGAATTGTGTAGGGTAGCTGGGAGGTTATTTACTAGAACATGAGTATGATAAGTTTATCAGTGGCAACACCAAAGGAAGGGACGCCCTTCCTCAGCATCCATCAGTTACCAATAGACATGTTATGAAGGCTCTACTGACCCGCTGCCCCTGTCCTTCTCTGCCTCCCATTTGCCATGAGGTAAGCAGGTAACGTCTAACACATTCTCCAGCCTCCATGTTCTGTCTCACAGTGGGAACCAAACCCAAGGAGCCCAACACAAAGCGAGATGGACCGAGAGCCAAGATGAATTCTTCCACTGGACATTATTTGGCCATGGTGATGGGAATCTGACTAACCCAGGCTGGGATACAGGTAGATGGGAATAAGAAGCGATGGGGGCGGTGCACGGAAGAAAAGCATGCAGAGCTATGCAGACTTCAAAGGTAACTCGAGTGTCACACCAAATGCAACAGGGAGTCTGAGGAGACTGTCAATCAAAGATGCCTTGTCATCTGCTTAATGAATTAAACGGCTTGTCTGGGATGTGGACCAGAGACACTGGATGTTAAGGGTGAGTATGCGTTCACAGCACAGCTGAGGGCCCTGCAGGCCTCTGCAGCCTCTGTCCATGGTACTGTCCTCAGCAGGTTTCTAAGAAACAAGATGGTCACCAGTAGAGAGCTCCCAGAACCTGCCAGCCTACTGGAATTCCAGTGCATATTCCTGACTCTATACACTGGGGGAAACTGACAGCCTCAGCCCTTGGAGACAGCACCTCCTCATGCCATTGTTCCCTGCTTTGCTCTGACTGGTACCCACATGGTTACCATGGCTGTTGCCATCTTGCTGACTCAGCAACACCAAACAGGAGATGGAGCTGCTCATCTGCATCCTTCATCTTCAGAAGGATAAAGAGGCACAGTGGCATCAGGTTCCAGACACAAGCCCTCCCTGGGAAGCCATCTATGCTGCATTCTGAATAGGAACCCCAAAACAGGCCCCCCAAAGGCACTTGCAAGAAAGACTGGTATGGCTATAAAATCTCCGGGTGAAAACACAACGCTCAGCTGTATTGTCTGTCCCTGTGGACTTCTTGTACCTGGACAATCACTGCCCAGTGGGGGATGAAAACTCCCACCCGTGGTCCATCTCTCCACACACAGCTCCCCTTGCAGATAGGATGGGGCCTTGTAACTGTCACCAGCCAAAGCAATGTTGTCCCCAGTCACAGTGGCTCTGAATGAAATGGAAAAGACAGACAAGCCCGTTTCGGAATGAACAGAATCCACAGGGGTGGGGGTGCCCTTCTCGGCCTTTTCTAAAAGTTCTAGCTCCTTTTCTGTCTCAGAGAAGGATCCAGCAGCTGCTTGGGCTCTGTTCTGAGTCATAGAGCCACATCTCTCCACCCAAGGATGCTGGCCAGCGTTTCAGGCTTAATCTTAAGCTCTGAATAGAAACCCTTCCTGTCTTGTCAAAGAAAAAAACTTTAGAAAAGCAGAATTCCGTTCTTTCCATCTCTGGGCAGAGAACTTTGGCCTCGTCCATGATACCAGAAATAAAGGCTCTTTCACTCAACGGTGGCCCCATCCCAATGATGCACACAGACCCTAGGTCACAGCCTGGGAAGGAAGGGCTGGGTACAAGCCCTGGAGACCCACAGCCCTTCAGAGCCCATCACTCTTATAAGGTTCAACACCGGTGGACAGAGCACCTGATTCTCCTCCCCCACGATCTCATTAAAATGAGAGGAAAAGGAAAGAGGAAGAAGTGAGGTCTCAACAAGAAAGGGTGTGTCGGTGACCAGAGGCCAGGTCCTGCCAGAAAAGGTAAAGTCAGAGGGAGCCTGATGCGGAAGCAGGCTGTAACAGCTAAGATTGACTGTCAACTTGGCTTGATGTAGAATCACCATGGAAACAAGCCTGTAGGCGTGTCTGTGAGAGTTTCTAGACGGGGCTAACTAACATGGAGAGATGAATGTGGGCAGCATGGGCTGAGGTGCTGGAGGAACTAACAAGGACACAGTGAGCTGAGATCCTCGTTCATCTCTCTCTGCTGCCTCGCCGTCCTGCCGCCATGCCTTCCCGCCCCCCACCCCGGGGTGGACCGTGGCCTCGAACCATGAGCCAGAACAAAGCCCTTCCTAACTTAAATTGCTCCTGTCAGGTATTTTGCTACAGCAAGAAGGAAAGTAGCTAACCCCCTGAATAATGCATTAATCTCAGAGTTCTACAAAAGAGCGTGAATGTAATCAAACCTGACAGGGTAAATACACATCCATAAATTATATAACAGTCATTTCAATATTTTATCAGTTATCTATGAAACTAATAAATTATCTAAGCAGAATGAAGTGCAATGAGATTAAAGGTGTAATTCACCCCACGGTCAGAATTCTGTCGAGCTGAACTCTCTCTCCACTGGTGGAATGTTCTGGATCTGCACTGAGGACGGCAAACCCAGTCCCATGTGTCCCACTAAGCATTTCAGATGTGCAAACATTTCTTGTTTTGTATTAATTTTTGTTTAGTTGGTTTGGTTCTTGTTTTGTTTTTTTTGAGACAGCCCTGGCTTACTCTGTAGACCAGGCTGGCTTCAAACTCACAGAGATCCCCCTGCCTCTTCCTCCCAAGTGCTGGGATTAAAGGCATTAAAGGTGTGTGTTACTATCACCCGGCTTAGTCTTGTATTCATTTTAACTGAAACCTTCACAGGTAGCTATTGGCTAATACGTTGGGCATTCAGTCTGTGCTAAAGGTAAACACTACCAAGGGCTGGAAGGATGGACTCCGCGGGTTATAAGGAGATAAGGGGACATACAGTTCCGGGTAAGATGAATCAGGGGTCCTAGGGAGAGATGGAGGGGGGAGGGTAATGGTGGGTGGATACAATCAAGATACACTGTGCACAGCATCTAAAGATTGACAGTTGAATTGTGTTTCAACACATGCACACACAGACTGAAGAGTGACAGCCAGATTGGAGACAGTCATAATCACCCTAACGCCATTGATAAGAGTAAAATTAAGATATTGGCCCCAGTCACTGATCTGTGTCTAACCACAAACTCTCCCCACCCCCTTTACCATGGCAAGGGACTTTTTTTTTTCCCCTTAAGCCCAACACTGCTGGTGCTGGTTTTTATCAAAAGTGTATTTACTTGTTTGGTTGGTTTGCATTTGCACAGGCGCAGGTGAGGAGGTTAGACATTTCATACTCGATTCCTTCACCTTGTTTTAAGTATAGATAAGTGGAGGAATTAACTCTTGAACAAGTATGGCACTTGCTTACTCATGATCCCTCATGAGTGTGAACCTAGACTACATCTGTAGTGTCCGCCCAAAACAGACTGGTGGTCACACCAGACATGCTGTGGCTTGGTTTTTTTTTAACTATTTTGTTTGCACTGATTTTATTATAAGCACACAATGTTTACAATAAGAACAGCAAAGGCTTGGGGAAAGGGGGCCCTGCATAGGGCAGGGAGATTGGCCAAGGAAGAAACTGTTATTTAAGCAGCCGGGTGCTGGTAGCCAGGATTGTGCTGAGCTCTGGCGAGGACAAGGCCTTCCTCTGCTGATGGTTGGGGCCTGGGATTCTTGGAAAAGCTCTTGAGAATTCAGGTCACTGGAAAGAGATGGGTGAGAGACTAGAGTAGGGTAGACACCTGTGGATACAACTTGATCTGTTAGCGCCACCTGGTGGGGACTTTGGGTGCTGTCGCTTGTAAGTCTATCCTTAGGAGGGGGAAAAAAGTAAAAGCCAAATCAGGGGAAAAGTATCATTTGTGGAATTAAAGCCATTTAGAAAGTGGTTTCCTGGGCTCCACAGTGAGTGAGGCAAACATTATGCCTTGGGCATCTCCTTGCTGATTGATCCCTTCAGGCCTGACGTATACCCTCGGCTGAGGGAAGGTTCAATAACTCTACAAGCTGTGTGTCTTCTAGTTGGTCAGTGGCCACACTGCCTGTTATCAAATACTTCCAATTTAACCACCTTGCTTAATTGCTCTAAGCAAAGAGCAAAGAGCAAGGGGCCAGAGTGATGGCTTTGTGCTTAAGAGCTGCTCTTGCATAGGTCCTGAGTTCAATTCCCAGCACCTGCTCACTACCTGCAACTCCAGTTCCTGGGGTTCGGGCGCCCTCTTCTGGTCTCCTCAAGCATCAGGCACAGAAGCCGTGCGCAGACGTCTATGCACACAAAACATCTACATGCATGATATTTTTGATTAAATAAAGAAATGACTTTGGAGCTTGACTGGAGATATATGTGGTGAACACTAAACATCTACGGCTTCCTTCTACCACATCTTAAGGTACCAGGGGGATTTCCTTAAAACCCCTTTCTACAGACAGGAGAAAGAGGCAAAACATACTGAAGGGCACATGGCTTAAGGAAAAAGCAAGATGTGATTTGAACTGAGATGTGTGCATGCCCGTGTGTTGGTACCCATGTTTGCATGTAAAGGCCAGACAATTTGTCTCGACCTTACAACACTATAATGTCTCTCTGTACATTTATGAAAGAAGGTATGTCTTAGTTGGTTTTATTGCTATGAACAGACACCATGATCAAGGCAACTCTTATAAGGACAACATTTAACTGGGGCTGGCTTACAGGTTCAGAGGTTCAGCCCATTATCATCAAGGAGGGAGCATGGCAGTGTCCAGGCAGACATAATACAGGCAGAGCTGAGAGTTCTACATCTTCATCTGAAGGCTGCTAACAGAATTCTGACTTCCAGGCAGCTAGGATGAGGGTCTTAAAGCCCACACCCACAGTGACACACCCACTCCAACAAGGCAACACCTCTAAATAGTGCCTCTCCCTTGGTCGAGCACATTCAAACCATGACAGGGTATCTCACTAAACCTAGGGCTCACAGATTCTGCTAGCCTCTCTGGCTAGTGAGTGACAGGGACCCCCTTCTCTCTAGTTCCTCTATTCTATGATTAAAGCAGGGTGCACTGCCACACCCGGCCATCTGTGTTCACTGGGAGATCCGAACTCAGGCCCTCACGCTTGCATGCAAACATGGTATTAACTGAGCCATCTCGTCGGCCCCAACACACATCTCCACGAGCTCGCGCTGGTGGGAGAATTTCTCCCCTCCTGGACCAGTGCAGAGTCTGGCAAAGCCATTTGCTGGTGAACAGCTTTGTGCTATTTCTCAACAGGACTATCAGGCCTGGGAAGCTGAGCTCTCATAGGAAAATTTACCTATTCGCAGTTCAAGCTGTGATCAACAACCCCGTTGACCTGTCAACAGCCAGGGGTTTCTTTTTTGTTTCTCAGGGAGAATCGTCTCAAAACACAGTTTGCTGATTCTTTTGCTGCCTATCGGGGGGTGTGAGGCAGGGATGTGATCCTGCACATAATCGCTCTGGTTTTCATGATTCAAGACCCATCACCCAAAAAAGCTGAACAATCCCAGAGCAGAAGCCTTTGAAGGATGCGCTTGGTGGCTGTGTCTACGAGATAGGTTATAAATATTAATGGTATTGACAGAGCCTTTAAAGATTTGTCTTGCCGAGTCTCTGCCATCGAAATGCCTGGCTTCTGCCGTTTTGTGCCTTTGACTGACAACCTGGCTTGTCCCCAGAGCTTGCTTAGCTAGCTCAGGTTTGAGGATTTTTGGTTTTGGGTTTTTTTCCCCCCACTCTTTTACCTTCAGGAATTACACGCTGGCAAACGCTTTCTCGGGAAGACACGGGGACTCCACCAAACATCATGATGGGCTTTTGCCATTGTTCCCGAGTGGCAGCAGTTACCCTCTCCAAAGCAATACTCTCGGGTGGTTGTATATTCAGTGTACGCCAGGATGGAGTGACACCTTGGCCTAGTTGTGGGGCTTCTATGGTTAAGAGGGGGATGCTTCCAAATCTCACCGGTGTCATGCGCTGGGAACGTGCCCTGCCGTGACTGTGCTGTATAAGTGGCACCTACTCTGCGTGTCCACAAGGAGCGCAGCACTTGTAAGCATATGCCTTCTGTTTGTATCCACTTTCAAAGGGTCTTCACCGAACACACACTATTCCGGACAACTAAAAACTGCTCATTTCAGCTTCCAGACTCTTAGATCAATCAGGTGAGTGAGTGCAGGTTCGACGGGGGTGGGGGTGGGGGGTCTGCCACTGTGCGCTGCCGTGTGCAGAGACTCTGCTCTGCCCAAGGTAGGAGAACCTAGAACACAGGCCTGCCTGCAGCTCATTTTAGGCACCAGCTTCGGGCAGTGGGCGTGGTCTCCCGCGGTGTCACAGACCTGCCTGGTTTAGGGAAAGAGACATACAAAATATCTAATAAGGATTAGGATGTCATGGTTCAAGAAAGTCACAAAGGACAATGTGAGCAGCTGTTGTCTTGGCTAGGCAGAGTGCAGCCCCACACTGCTACTTTGCAGCCGAGTCCAGGGTGAGCCATGGGAGCCTGTAAAACTTGGTACCCAGGACCTCATTCCCTGCAGTCAGTGGTGGTGTGGACTGGACTGTACCGGTTCTAAGCCCCAAGCTCAGAGCACAGGTGCTGCCACCCCTGTCTCCTGCAGGTTGTGAAGTGGGTCTAATGAGGTGACAGTCCAAATCACTGAAGTCAAAAGAATAAAACATTTTTCCTCCTCCAAAGATGCCTTACGCCTTAATCTCAGGACATGCAGAAGGGATCTTTGGTGATGCAACTAAGTCAGGTTGCAGAGGTAAGGAGTTGACCTCATATCATTCAGGTAATGTAAATGTGAGCAAGAGGTCCTCACAGGAGAGACACTGGAGGACCAGTCTCAGAAATGGCATAGAAAAAAAATGCTGTTAGTAAAGGGGGGAGAGGGCACAACCAAGGGAATGCTGGGAATCTCTGTGAGCCAGAAAGCACACCCTGGGTGAGGTTCTCTGCAACCTCCCCCCCCCCACTCCAAAAAACAAAACAAGAAAACTCCCAGAAAGAACTCAGCCCTGCCAAGACTGATTGATCTTATTGTGTAAGGACCATTTCTGACTTCCAGGACTGCAAGTCAGTTCTTATTGTGAAAGCCACTCTACTGGAGGTCATTGGTCACTGCAGCAAGAGGAAACTGATAAAAGAAGCCCCCCGAGCTGGGAGCCAATGTCAACCAACACCCAAAGCCCCTTTCCTGCCCTCCTCCTACAGTCTCTCAGTCCCTCAGCCCTCTCTGGCTGCCCTCCACACTGCAGCTGACTAGCCTTCTTTGTCCTACTTAAATTCTGCCTGAAGACGTGTACTGTTCCCTCTGCCTGGAATGTTCTTCCTCCACGGCTTGCTAAGGCTGGCTCTTTCTTTTTCATTTAGTTCTCAAAGCAAATGCTAAGCCCTTGGGAGGGCTCCTTTCCCATCACTCCAGAGCTTCCTAGCCTGCCCCCAGTCTCCGTCTTGCTCACCTGAGTCTCCTGGACATTCCTCACTTCCTAAATGAAGGGTTGTCTGAATCTGTAGACTGTCAGGCTGAGGAGCCAGGACCCTGCCTGCCTTATTCATAACCATCCTCTGGGATGGCGCTTGGCACTGCCAGCACCCAAATGCCATTGGAAAGAAAGAGGCATTTGTGCCCAGGCCGTGTTGGAAGGGTTCAGCCAGCGTGACTGAAAGGGAGGCTGATTATCTCCTCCCAGCCTGTGCTCAGCCTGTGGTTCCAGTTGCCTAGAAACTCGCCAAGTGTGTTCTTTTTTTTTTTTTTTTTTTTTATTCTAACCTTTTTGAAAGATAATGTGTTTTTTATCTACATGTGCAGAACTGGAGCTTTTTAGTTTTAAAGACTGGAGTTGAATGGTGGGGTGCTGCCTTGAACTCCACACACAGGAACAAATCTCCATGCTCAAGGCTCAGTAGCTGAACAGAAAAACCCAAAGCGGGGAACAGTGTGGAAGCAAATGAGGAAGTGTGTGCATTCAGAAAGGTATAAAAGAAAAAACAGGAAGAGAAACGGGCACATTTGTGAGCATTCCTCACCCATGGAGGAGGCAGAAAGCAATAATTACTACAGAAGGTAGTGTCAGTGTCCAAGGCTGTGACCCTCTCTGTGTGTGACCGCTTGGAGAGATTTCTGCAGCTTGGGACCAACTGTGCTGATCTTCTAGATGTGATGATGTTAGACAAAATGGTCTCCAGGACCTACTGAATGCAACTCAAAATTCCCATCTGCTCCATTTCCTCTCTATTTATCAGAGAGCAACAGATTTAGTGCGCAGTGTATGCTGTACAAGTGTTTGCTGCATGGAGGTAAATGAGTGGGTAGATCAATCAACTGAGTGAGGAATAGATGGATGGACCAATGGATGGATAGACAGATGGATACATGAATGGGTTGATGGAAAGATCAATAGATGGGTTGGCCTACAGGTAGATAGACAGTGAATAGGTAGATGGATGGATCGATAAGATTCATAAAGGAAATGATTAGATGAATCAATGGATGGATGGATAATGGTTCAATGGAAGAAGAGCTGTAACAAAGGGTAGATTTATGGAGAGATAATTGGAGAATGATAGATCAGTGGACGAATGAATAGATGGAGAGGTGGGCGGGGGTGGGCAAATGGACAAGTGGAAGGATATGAGGGTGGATGGATCAACAGATAAAATGATGACTGCATCTGTAGAGGGAGGAATGAATCAATGGAGATACAGATGGTCCAATGGAGGAATAAATATATCAATCAACTGATGGATCAAAAGAGAGATGAATGGATAAATGAGTGAATAGATGAATTTATAGATGGATCAATAGGAGTAAATGAGTGGATGGATGGATGGATGGATGGATGGATGGATGGATGGATGGGTGGGTGGATGGGTGGACAGATGGACGGAGGACACACAGATGGACAGATGGAAAATTAATGAGTAAATTATCACAGCCACTGCCCTTGATAAAATTGTTTCACTGAACTATTACACCAGCCACATGCTGGCTTCCCCACCTGGGGTCTTAGCTCTCTCACTGACACCTCCAAAGCTGTATATTTACCTAACGGGAAGCCAAACACGACCAATGGGTTTTCACAGTATCTTACCCAATGCAGGATCACAGACTTTTGGCAGCAGCTCTCTTGAATAAGCCTGAATTAAAGCCCCAGATAACACACCTTTTCAGAGGGTTTTGGGAAGGTTGAACACGAGAATCCATTGGTGGCAGAAGCCACTGGCTGTTCACCCTGTCATAGACAAAGCCAAAAACACCTCCTCACATCCCTGCACTGAGAGATGAGCATGCAGCCGGGTCCTGGGAGCAAGAGGAGGGGATCTCTGTTTCTCTATGCCTGTGTGTGAAGAGTGAAAACTAGGTTGGGAGACGAGATATGGGACCATGAATGAGCTCCACGGGAGCCCTTCTCTGCAGCCTGTGGCCAATTTAAAGTGGGGCATTTATAGTTCCCAAATCAAGGTGTCTGGGGCTGGAAGATTCCTAATCAGTTGTCTGGAGCTGGTGACACCAGGGTCTCTATTTCTGCTCTATTATCCCAAAAGACCTGCAGTTCCTCTCAAGGGACAATATTTTCATCCTTCATAGCACTGTACCAGGAACAGAAGGTCAGAACATGACTTGTACCCTACCTTCTTTCAACTCCTCAGCAGACTTTCCCTGGGGGCAGTTAGTAGTCAGAACAATGCCATAAGATAGTCAGTACAATGATCAGCAAATAGATGACACCCACTGATGGACTGAGTTCATCCACATATTACCCTGAGCTGGGGGTGGCAGGGGGAACCAATCAAAGAAAAGGTAAAGACTATGCTGAGACCCTGTTAGCAAAGAAGTTGGGAGGCAGGCAGTGGGAAGACTTCCCTACAATGTCCCAATGTATTGGCTAGATGGAAAGACTAGACATGGCAGGCATTGTCTCCATTCCTATTCCACGTATGGCAGACACAGCTAGATGATCACAGAACTCTCTCAGTGAGTCTCTGAATCCATCACTGAACAGTGATCCAAACAGGCACACACAGAAAATAGCTACCATGAGGGTCGGAAGTGAGAAGGCACTTGTTAATCTTCTTGATGACAAGAGCAACCCTGCTATATAAATTGATATTTATAATTGATAAATCTGCCCTAACATGGCATACTATAAGCCTCAGCATACTACAGGTGTCTTGGTCCATGTGTGCCGTTGTAGCAAAATCCCTGAGGCTAGACACCTTTTAAAGAGTAGAAATTTCATTCTACTTCATGAAAGTGAGATCAGGTTAATATTGGGGTTGGCATCTGTGAAGGTCTGGTCTCTATCTCTTAGATGGTGCCTTGTGGCCATGTCCTCTAGAGAAAATCTTCACATGACAGAAAGGCTGAAAGGCTAAGGGACAGAATAGACTTTATCCCAGGCCCTTTTATAAGGCAATAACCTTCCAGGAGAGGAAGAATACAAAAAACCGAACAAAACTCTGGTAAAAACTTGTTGGTTGATGAATTTATTGTGATCCAATAAACTAGACAAATAAATGATGGCGCTGGATCAGAGTTCTGACATCACAGCATACGGATAAACCCAACATGGCTGCCTTCTTCATGACCCTCACCTTCCCTGTGCTTAAAAGGCAGCTGTGCCATCTCATCTGCAGCCCTGGACTTTCACACACGCATCCGCCTGCTATGCTCCCCAAACAGCTTGCTCCTCAGCCTTGAAGAACTTCTTGTCTTCCTCATCAACATCAATCACCTTTAAGCATCATATAGACTGCACCCCCAAGTCTTCCTTGACTTTCCTTGACAGTAGATGAATCTTGGTGCACACTAAATTCCCAGCCATCCTGTGGCTGTGCCTGGCTCCCTACATGTTGTAAACTCCAGAAAGGTCCAGGAGGCTCTTGAGACTCGGGAAGCAACCAAAAGTCCCATGTCTGGAAAAAACTGGAAGCAAAAGATTCAGGACTCCTCCCAGAAACAGTCAACACTTGCAAGAGGCCTATTGAGCTGCCTGGGGAAAACTTGGAACTATCCAGCTGGCTAGTTTAGTCCTGCATACAGAGCTCCAGGGTTGCAGATTCCTTGAGTTGTCACTAGCTTTTATTTTCAGTGACCTGATTGCTTTTGAATCATCGTGCTCTGATAAGTAATCCCTAACCCACACCCCTGTTAGTAACCCCAATATAGTTATTGGTTCCTTTGGTGGCTTTAATGAGAATGTCTCCCACAGGGTCATATGTTTGAAGGCTTGGTCCCCAGTTAGTGGAATTGTTTGAGAAGGATTGGGAGGTTATGACCTTGTTGGAGGAGGTTTGTCTCTGGGGAACAGGTTTGAGGTTTCAAAAGGCCATAGTAGTCGGGTCTCTCTCTTTCTCTCATTCATTCATTCATATTCTCTCTCTCTCTCTCTCTCTCTCTCTCTCTCTCTCTCTCTCTCTCTCTCTCTCTCTCTCTCTCTCTCTCTCCTCTCTCTCCCCTCTCCCCTCTCCCCTCTCCCCTATCCCCTCTCCCCTCTCCCCTCTCCCCTCTCCCCTCTCCCCTCAGTCATGGTGTCTCTTCAGAGCAAAGAACAGTACGAAAGACAGAAGTTGGTATCAGTAGTTGGGTATTGCTGTGTTGGGCCTGACCATGCTGTTCGTTGGAGAAATGTGGAAGTTTTGGGAGTTTGGACTAGAATGTGGTTGAATGATTTCATCAGAGCCTAGGGGGCCATCCTAGTAGAGGCATGAAACACAGTAGTACTGAGAACAATGTAGACTACACAGGTCCAGTCAAGGTTTCAGAGGGGAAGAATATTAGTAGGCATCATAGAAACAGTTCCCTTATGTTAGATGTTGATGTAATCATGGATTTTGTCTATTGTGGGTCCCCCATCTTGAGTAAGGAACCCCGTGTGTTGAGTCTCCCCAGAAAAATCCCACACATAACAGTCAGTTAGCCTTTGACCACAGGCTCTTCACTCACCACTGTGATAAAGTAACTGGAAAGAGTGGGTTGAAAGGAGAGGGACTCATTCCGGCTCACAGCTTAAAGGGATAGCATCCATCATGGCAGAGAATGTAGGGAAATGTGTGTGCCAGACTGTGTGCTAGCAGAAGAGCAAACCTCACATCTCAGCACACAGGGACAGGAAGCAGGGCAGCGATATACACCTCGAGGCCGTCCCTTTCCAGAACCTACTTCCTCCAGTGAGGCACCACCTCCTGAAGGCTCCATAGCGTCCTGAAACAGCACCACCAGCTGGGAACCACACTCTCCCTGTATATGAAAACTAGCATCCTGAAAATGATGCAAACAACAATATTAATATTAACGAGTGTAGACACTTCACCCAGAACAGCTCACCAAATCTTTAGGAAACTCTACTGAGCAAGCTCAGCCATCCCTCCCCCCAACATCCTGGAGTCATCCTGAGCCCTGCATAGGGAACCGAGACATGACAAATTCAGCTGTTCCACTTTCTAGCCAACGGCAAGCAAAGTCAAAAGCAAGGAAGTGTCCCCGAGTGGAACTCGGCCACATGGAGAGATGCTAATAGTCGCAGTGTAGCGGGAAGCATGGGATATAAACTGGCACCTCTAGGGGATGCAGGAGCCTCAAAATGTTCTAGAAGGAGGCACTGAAGACAGATGAGGGAGAGAAACAAGCCCCATATGGCCTGCATGATACCTGTCCGCATGGGAAACATGCTGTCCCACCATGCAGTGGCCATGAGAGAAAGGCGATAGAAAGGACTGCTCTCTGGCCAGCCATGGTTTGCTCTCCCCTGTCTTTATTCATCTGTGCTTGGCCAGCTCCTTCTCCCCCAGTTTTAGTCTATCCCTATCCATCATGAGAGAGGACATGGAACCACTGGCCAAAGAGAGTAGGATCATGTCAGTAAAGACCTCCTTAGGAAATGAGCCCTGGTACAGGAGATTTCCCCCCAAAGCCTCTTAGCAGCCACATTCTCAGGATTCATCTCCAACTGCTACTCATTAAGGGGTGCTAAAATTAAACTCAAGCCAGAGATGCATTCCTGCCTGCTTGTACACAACCTCATCGCAGCACCCAAGTGGCCTCAGGTGATTCATCCTAAGTGGGCTTGTGTTCCCATATTTTATTTGCTAAAACAGACATGAGTCTGCATTTGGCCCGAGGACTGTACTTAGCCAACCCGGGTGTCCTGACCTGGTCCCATGCATGACACTGACACATGACACTCCATAGCTCCCGCTGGGAACTGGCACCTGCCTTTGTACACAGTGAGGTGCATGCCACCCCAGCCTTCAGAGTTTGTAGGGGATTGGGTGATATCAATTATGTGTTATCAGTTATACATGGAGCAAATCACAAGGGCCCCGAGACAAGATCAGCCATGCCGGCCTCGTGCAGGTTGATCTGGAGAATAGGTTCCCAGGGAAAGATGAAGGAAGACCCTGCTTCCCCCTGGAACTCAGGTTGCCCCTTAACAAGTGATGTCCTGCCATAGGGCCACCTGTGGGTCACTACGATGAAAATAATCTTCAAAACCAAGTTGACTGGAAGCTGAGATGGAATCATGTGTTCAGCTAGCCACAGGTGGCCCAGAATATCTGAATGTGGGTTCCCCCACATTTGGGTCCAGTATAGGAGAATCCAAAAATACTTAGCATTTTCAATGTGCACCCACCCTCACCATGCTTTGGAGGTTCTGGAATTCTACCCATGATCCTGGTTTCAACTGTGGCTCCTGAGCCTAAGGTGAACAGAGTCCCAGACAAGCTCAGGGGGGAGAAATGTCATCCCTGCCATGCCAACGGGGCAGACATGTGGGCAGCTTAATGGGCTCTGGGACTCTGTCCAGCTTCAACCAGACAACTCCCAACAAGGCTCTTTCAGTCCATCTGCGTTTTAAACTTTGCCAATCCCCAGGGCCACCTGGGGACTCTCAGGACAGGCCAACTGACAAGGGTCTAGTTCCTGGGCATCTAGAGTCTCTGTCCTCAGCACACTGTCATGACACAGTTCAGTGAAACCATCTTCCCCAAGTGTAGCACTTGGACCTGATATGAAACAGACAGAGACAATAAAAGACAAGAGGTCCCCAGGGGCCACTCGGCAACACCACAAACGAAAGGAGATTCGTACAGTGAACCCTAAACGGCTTCCCAGGAACCCTCGTGGAAAGCAGGTAAAGAAAACACCACTTCAGTGTGTTTCCCTTGTTCAAATAGTGTACACCAGGTGTTCAAGGGCTTAAAGGCACCTCATGTTTCTTTGAGTGATAGAATTATTCAAAGGAGAAACTCAGTGGTCAAAGCACTTGCCATGCAAGCATGTGAACTAGAGTTCGGATCCCCCAAATACCTGGTGGATAAGGTAGCCAATATGGCATTCTAGCCGGGGAAGACAGAAGCAGGATTTCCCAGAGCAGGTTGGCTCAAGAGACTGGACATTATTGACAAGCTCTGTGTGTGACTGAAGTACTCTAGCTGGGTGCATACAATGAAGGAAGAGTTTTAGGGGATGATTCCTGATATAAATAAGCTTTAGAGCCTCTACACATATGTACGCTCAGGGACACCCACACATCCCTAAAGATGAAGAGGAGAGAAAACAAGCAAACAAGATACTCAAAGGAAGTTCCCGTCATGGCCCATCTTCACGAGCCCTGGTTCCTTACCATGGTGAGAGGGACGATACCCACAAAGGTCGTCTGGCTGATGAAGATCTCAGAGACGAAGAGTTCACTCATGGAGTCCTCCACTGGATATTCTACCTGCCAGGTGATTTGCTGGGCCCCAGCCAGGCTGCTGCTGTTATCAACTCCAAAGTCCACTTGAAGAATCTCATAGAAGGAGCCGTTTGCCCTGGAAAACAGAGGCACAGCAGGGTTTAATGACAAAGCACGCGATTCTGCAGAAAACAAAGGACACAGTATGCTGACACAGCTACCCATGGGTGGCGGCAACTCAGAGTGGGTGTACAACCCTTCCCTAAAGAAAAGATGCTCTCTGTTGCATAGGGGGCTGTCTTAGTTGGTTTTCTAACACTGTGACATGCAACATGGGTTGGGGTTGGAGTATCTCAGCAGACAGTTCACAGTCTGTCACAGAAGGAAGTCAATGCAGGAACTTGGAGGCAGGAACTGAAGCAGAGATTAAGGGAGGAACGCTGCCTACTAACCTTCTAGGCCTGCTTTGTAATACACTGCAGGACCACCCACCCAGGAATAACACTGCACACAGTGGGCTAGGCCTCCCACATCAACCATTAATCAAGAAAATGCCCATGCCAATCTTATGGGGGCATTTTCTCATTAGGGGTTTCACCTTCCTAGATGGCTCTACCTTGTGCCAAGTTCACACACACACACACACACACACACACACACACACACACACACACACACGAGTACAAGAGCCCAGGTTTGCTGCATTTCTTCTCTGGGCATGCCCCACGTAGCTTTCTGCCCTGCACACACATCCACCGAACGATCAGGCCACACTCAGGGAAAGCCAAGAAGTCTCTGATACGGGTTTCCCACCCCCCCCCCATTCCCCACTCAAGAAGGCACAGATCGCGTTCTATCTATACGGCTCCTCTGTAAAGTCATGAGTCCCTGGCTCAGACTCTTCAGGATTTACAGAGTGATGATGGTTTTGTGGGCTTATGGGATCAACATGAGATAAATGGTTAGAAACGATGACATGGGTTACGTGGATTATCACAGAAACCGTGGCTGACAGGAGGATTATGCTAGACTTTCCATCGGCTCCAAATTAGATTAAACATCATATACATAAATACCACCTAACTGCCTTAATTCATAACACAAACACGCCTGCACATGTTCACTCACACCTGTACCCATCCCCACACAGACATACACACTCCTGCACATGAGGGCTCTTAGAAAATTAAGTTGAGCTACTGCACTAGAAATCGTTTACCAAGACAGAGAAGAATAAAGAGCCACCAGCATGGGTCTGTGATTGGAACCTATCCTGTGAGCAATCTTGCCAACTTCCGGCATCTATCCTGACTGGGATCCCAGGAGGATGTCAGCAGGGAAGCTAATTCCCCAACACCCTACAACCTGAGTCCCTCAGACCAGCTTGCACTGATGATGAATTTGTTTGGACTAAAAGGAGCTCAAGACCCCTATCCTGCCTTATGGAGCCTGGTGAGTTCTGCGTCTGGTATCCCAGTGTTTGGTCTGTGAGGAAAACATTTGGGGGGGGGGAAGAACTTGCTGCCTGCTGCCTCACCAATCGAAATCTTACCATGGACAGCTCCCTGACCCCAATGACTTCTATAAAACAAGGCACAAGGAACACTCAACTCTAGGCTATCCTCCTATCGCTAGAGGTTCCAAAGATGGCATACGTGGATGTGAAATGACACTTCTCAATGGGTCTCCTGTAAGGGATAATCTATCCTGGAAGCTGGAATCTTCTCAGCATTGAATAATGCTAGCTACCTTTGAGGAACTAGAAATGGTGCGATGAGGAAGGATCCACGTGCCATCCCTATTGAAGCCATGTACGAGCTCTGAGGTGAGCAAGGAGAAAAGACAGTCCTATCAGATGAGACATGATGGTTGCCCTCTAAACCGTGTTCTTCCCTGTTACTCCTTGACTGTCTAGCTTGTGAGTTGATCCAGATGCAGGGGCTGCCCCCCAACCAGTAATGGATGGGAAGGTGGTCACAATGGAGTCACAGCTGTGAGGGTTTTCTTTGCTTTGGGGGTTTCTTTTGTTGTTGTTGTTGTTAAGCATTTTTTTCCCTCAAACGAGAAAGAAATCTACTTCAGGCAGCTGGGGTACTTTCTAATAAGTTCATTTATATGGAAATTGGCTCATAACTATTAATTTTACCTGCACCAGTGCCATTCTTGATAAGCTTTGAAAAACTGAGGGAAGCACTCATTGAGCCTCGGTTTGATGATGGTGGCTGCTACTGAGGAAGGAGCATCTGAGTGCCAGACACGAGGTGGGCATAAGGCAGCTAACAAGTGACCATGAAGTGCCCATGTGTGGCCTGTAGAAGAGTGTGTGGGCATGTTTGGGAGTGTGTATGCATGGGGGGGGGGGTGTGGGCTGTGGGTGTAGGTGGGTTTGTATAGGTGTGTATATGTGGTGGGTGGGTACAGGTGTGAGTAGGCATGTGCAAGAGTGTGAATCTATGTGGCAGGGGCTGGAACATGCAGCAATGTGTGTGTGCTGAGCAGGCTTGGGCATACAGCACCTCGGGCTGCAGCACAAGTCTCCTCGCAGAAAGGCTTTCTTCCTGAAGCCCCGTCTCTAAGAGAAGCATTGCCCTGTAGTACAGGCTAGCCCCATCCCTAAGTCCCTAGAGACTCCCAAGATAGGGTTGAGGTGCACAGTATGGGTTATGCTCAAACATATGTGAGAAAAGGAGTCATGGGAAGGACCATCAGCTCTTCCCCGAGGACCACATCCAGACATGAGTTCCTATATGATTCGAAAGGACAACCATAGTGAAGTATGGTGGGGAGGGGAGAGAAAGAGGGGGAAATAAAAATAAAGGGGTGACATCCTGTCATTTATACAGGCATTTTTTTCAATAGACAGCTATTCTAGCCACACACACACACACAATAGACAACTGTTACACTCTCTCTCTCTCTCTCTCTCTCTCTCTCTCTCACACACACACACACACACACACACACACACACACACACCTGAGGACAAAGAACTGTACTGCCTCTGCTCTGATGACAACATAATCAACAAGCTCGGCCACACTCCTGGTCTCACTTCTCTCTGGGATAGAAAACACACTGGGAAAATGAGGGGGAAATGGTTTAACAGGTTCCAGCCTGTCATTGTGCAGAGGTCAGTGTAGGAAGCTCAGAGCCGCTGGTAGCATCCCATCCCCTGTGAAAAGCAGAGAGAAATGACCTATGGGGCCCTGGGGAGAGCTAGAGGCACAGTAAGGGATAGATATAATAATCAAGACGCATTGCATACACGCGTGAAGCTTTTGGGAAATAATTTTTTTCAGTTTTTAAACACTGAGAGATGACAATGTATAGCAGTCACGTTAACTTTTTGAGACTAGGAACCACAATGGGAAACACCAGAGGTTTGGAAGGCAAGGGCTCGTGAGGAGTTGACGTTTGAGCCAAGCCCTAAAATGTAGCTGGGAGCCAAGCGTACCCTCTGAAATCATTTGTTGAATAAATGAGTGATCCTATTTTAAGCTTCTTCCCTCACCCCCCCCCCAAAAAATAATGGAAAACCATGTCCCAAGCATCAACATGAACACAAGTTGCTGCACAAAAAAGAACAGCCATTGTTCAACGCCATCTGCTTGGTGAGGTCTCATCACAGCCCAGCTTCATCTCTGCAGCTCTCTTGCCCTTCTCCGAATCTGGCTGCTCCTTAATTTTTGTTTCTGACATACCATTATTTATTGATCGTGTCGACTGTCATAGACAGAAATATACTCAGAGGCACATAAGCATCACAAAAGCAAGGTTTTTTTTTTTTTTTTTTTACCTGTTTTTCCTGCTAATGTGTCCCCAGAACACTGCCCGAGACATTGAGTATTCATTGTCTATCAGACAAACCAATGAGTCAGAGAATAGCCAGCAGTTTGCGGGCCTCAGAGGAACACACGCTAAGTGAGCCCCAAGGGACTATGCCGCAGATGCTGGGAACAAACAGCTCCACCATGAGCTCACGATGGAGGGATGGTTTGCTGAGCAAGGCTGAACCAGGATGCATATTTGATGCCCAGACTCCCATTCAAAAGGCCACATGTGGCATGAGTCTGACGCTTGATGTGTCCACAGCAGGTAAATCTACCCGGGCAAGCAGCAGGAAAAGGGTTGGCAAGCATCAGGCCAGGTAGAGGATGGGAACTGACTGCCAATGGGTAGTTAGTTTCCCTTAGTCTGATTAAAAATCCCCCCAAACTGTAAATGTTGATGGTTCCAGATCTTTACAAATAGAATAAAGACCACTGAACTGCGAACTTTAAGATGGCTCGCACCAGTTATTCAGGGACTTGAAAGTCTGGGACAAGAAGAGGGAGAGTTTTAAAATCAGCCTAGGCTACAGACTGAGTTCCAAGGGCAACAGAGTGAGACCTTGGGGCATGGGGAGGCATACAGAGAGACAGACAGAGACACAGACAGACAGAGATAGAAAGAGTTCAGAGAGATGAAGACAGAGAGAGAGTCTAAGAGGGAGTCAGAGAGATAGAGACAGAGAGACAGAGAGAAAGTCAGAGTCAGAAAGACAGAGAGATAGATAGAGACAGACAAGATGGAGGAGGTGCAAAAGACAAAGACAGAAAGACAAAGAGAAGAAGGAGAAGGAGGGGGGAGGGAGAGAGGGAAGGAGTTGGGAGGAAATGGAGAAGGAAAGAAAAGACATATTTTACATGAATTTTTTATTTAAAAAAAATAAAGTCACTATCCCTCTTATCGGGTTTGTTCAGCTTTTGTTTCAAACTTAAAACCATTTTTCAGGAACAGTTGTCTTCCTAACTTCTTTATCTGCCTCTCGGATCAGCTGCAGCCAGGCAGCCAGCTTACCCTACTGCCCCAGCTCGGGAGAGGGATGCTAGGACCCTCACTGAGACATTGTTTCTGCTTACCAGCGTTTCCCCAGCGCTGGAGACAATCAATCCCAGTAATGAGCAAGCACTTTGGACACCTCCACCTCCTCGGCTGCCAGAGCCCGGCCGTTTCCCACACTAACAAGTCACCTCACTTCCAGCTTATTTGATTTTATCAGCATCACCATGACAAGCCCGGAGACAGCTAAGACAATTGCCACAATTATTTTTTTTCCTTCCATCAGTATCTGACAACATCCCAAACCCTTCCAGGAAATGATGGCTGAGTCCACTCTCTCCCAGGTCTTCATACAACTTCCTGGAGTAACAGCTCTCCCCCCCACCCCGCCCTCCACCATGTTCCTTTTTATTACTGACCTGGCAGAAAAATTGTTAGATAAAACAGTGGACTTCCCAGTGGGTCCTATTTCTATTTAGATTCTCTTCAGAGAAAAAGGCAAGCCCAGGCTGCTAACTGACAAGGGAGAGAACATGACAGACGGAGGATAACAGCGCGGTAGACGGAGCTTCTAATCCCATCAGCTCTCCTAAAGAGGCAGAAGAAACATCCATGGCTTTGACTGGGAGCTGAGCTGGGAACCTGACTTCTGTCCTTGCTGACTTCAATTTTCACCACCCTATTAAGGAAAGGGTATGTCTCCGAGAGACAAAGTTCCTAAGAACGGGGAAGCTGGCAAAGCTGGGACATGCCATGCGCATGTCTGGGGACCTGGGTTTGATCCTTCATGCCTGCGTGGAAAGCCGGGCATTGTGGCACACGCCTATGACCCCAGTGCTGGGAAGACAGAAACACAAGGATCCCTGGGGCTCCCTGGCCAGCAAATCCAGAGTCATTAACAAGTCCTAGGCCAGTGAGAGACCCTGTCTCAAAAGAACAGGTAGATGGTGCCTGAGAAACAATGCCTAAGGATGTCTTCTGACCTTCACACTCATGTGCACTGCACACAAGCTCTCACATACATGTGCACCGCACACATGCTCTCACACACATACATGTGCACTGCACACATGCTCTCACACACATACATGTGCACTGCACACATGCTCTCACACACAGACATGTGCACTGCACACATGCTCTCACACACATACATGTGCACTGCACACATGCTCTCACACACATACATGTGCACCGCACACATGCTCTCACACACAGACATGTGCACCGCACACATGCTCTCACACACAGACATGTGCACCGCACACATGCTCTCACACACATACATGTGCACCGCACACATGCTCTCACACACATACATGTGCACCGCACACATGCTCTCACACACATACATGTGCACCGCACACATGCTCTCACACACATACATGTGCACCGCACACATGCTCTCACACGCATACATGTGCAACGCACACATGCTCTTACACACATACATGTGCACTGCACACATGCTCTCACATACATACAGGTGCACTGCATCACATATACTGCACAGAGGCACACATATACACATACGAAAATCCCAAAGACATAAGAACAGTGAGTGCCTTCACCAATGACCCCCCCAACTCTTCTACTCTCAGTTGACCACAATCTAGCGCTTTGTGGGGTACCACAGGGGGGCAGCCATTTTCACATGAATAGTGCCCATGAGCAGTCTCTTCTGCGTCTAAGAACCCCAGGTCTCTGACTGAAGGAATCTCCTCCTTTCCCCTCACTGATAGAGGGACAGGTGACAGGATCAATCCCCTGGCTCTGTCTGCTGAGGCAGAGGAAAGGGTGACTCTCCTGCATGCTCAGTATTGATGTGGTCAGCAGTCCTGATGCCCAATGCCCAGTAAGACCCTGGCAGAGGTAGTCATGCAGCCATAGGTGGAGCTTCCCAGGCCCACCACGCCTAATTCCAGAGCTACACCGGAAACACGCTCCAAACACTTGTGTATGGTTGTGATCGATAGTTATTGAGGGATCATAGTGTCCCCAGGCCTCTGCCAAGTACATATGCAGATGGGAAAAATTAAGGAGAGACAGACAGACAAAGACATAGACATAGAGAGACAGAGAGAAAGGGGGGACGTGGGAAGGATCCCTGCCTCTACATGAAACAGAAACCTATGTAAAGCCTGCTCCTTTCTCTGTAGCTGAACAAGAAACACCCTCTGTAAATGTGGATTTTTTTTTTCCCTAATACTTAACAGTCTCGGTGGCTCTCCAAGGGACAGCTGCTGCTAATGAGAATGGGGTCCTGAGGTCATGCCCTATGCATGCTGGATATCTGTGGGGCTTTCCTCGTGGCCATGAGGGCACCTGTAAGTCCAATGGCCTTCAGGCTACCCTGGCCACCAGGGCACAGGTGGCAGCCACAAAACCAATCAATGGTAATTTATTCCCAGCCCTGGTGCTTTTCCCTGCTGCGATGGGAGTGACACCGTGCAGGAAGGGCCACGCTGAGCTGTCCATCGAGGAGACTGCAACAATTAGATGGCCAAGCATCCTTCGTGGCCGACCTACAAAGGTCAGGCCTGGGGAATATAAGATCTGAAAGGGCTCAGATTCACCTAGAGGAGAATTTAAGGAGAGATGCTCATAGCTCAGACAAAAGGCTAGACCTCATGAGGCCAGAATCCGCTCACTGGTGCTGTTTCAAAGATGGGGCTTGGCAGCTGGAGGTGGGGAGGGGCCGGAGGGTGGGAGCATCGGGGAGGAGTGTGAGTAAGGATGAAGTATAATGGTATAGGAATGAAGACACAACAAAACCCACAACTCTATTCAAACCTAAAAGGTTTGAATATTGGAGAGTGAGGATCTTCTGTCTTCCCCGAGTGCCTACGCTAAGGTATTCAGTCAAGAAAAGATTGTTCCAAAACACTGAAGGCCAAGTAAGTTGGGATCCAAATGTCAAGCTTGGCCTTTAAAGACACGTCCTCGGACACTTCCTTAACCCCTGTTCCTGACTCCATGAGACTTCACCTCTAAACTTCACTTCCCATTCTTCCACTTGTCTCTTCAGCACATGCATGTACACACACACACACACACACACACACACACACACACATACCACATAGCAGCATGGTAAACTCATTTAGAATTTTTTCTGCAAAAGTCTTTCCCTCTATTCTGGGAATGTCTGAAGTGGCAACGTGTCTGTACTCTAGAGTTCATGGCTTGTTCGTGCGTGAATGCATCTATTTATGTATCCAGCCACTTCATTCAACTGTCTACCCAACCACCCACTCATCTATCCATATATCTATTCATCCATCCATCCACCCATCTACCATCCATCCATCCATCCATATATCTATTCATCCATCCATCCATCTACCATCCATCCATCCATCCATTCACTCCTTTAACCATACCTCCATTCATGTCTACCATCCATTCATACATTCACTATACATCCATTCATCTGTTCTTCTACCCATCTGCTTACCCATCCATCCATAGCCCACATACCTATTCATACATTCATGCTTTGTTACTTTAAAGTGCAAAGGGTTGGATTCAGGGCCTCATGCACACCACCAAATCAGGAGTTCTACCACTGAGCTACACCCCAAGACAATGAAGGTATTGCTTTTTCATGATTATTGTTTTCAGTTAGCACACAAAATAAAGGGTCCATTATGACATGTTCACATACTCTCATTCCCCACAACACACATAGTAGGGTCCTTCTACCTCATGGTAAGTTTTATGTCATAAAAGTGTATCTATGCATGCATATGCATGCATGTGCATGTGTGTACATGTGTGCATGCCTCTGAGTGCACATGTATTCGTGTGTGTGTGTGTGTGTGTGTGTGTGTGTGTGTGTGTGTGTGTGTGTGTAAGTGCTTGTGTGTGCCTTGACAAACAGCTAACACACACATCTTTCACCAAGTTGGGAAGTTTGCAGCCATCACTTCTATTAAGATTTTTCCAGTCCCTTTCCCTCCTCCTCTCCTTCAACCCCAATTTCACACAGAAGACTTGCTGTCCTCATACAACGCCCTGAGGCTCAATCCACTTTTTTCAGGTTTTTTCTGTTCTTTGGATCAGATAAGTTCCACTTTAAGTTTTCTGACTATCTTTTCCATCATCTTGAATCATCTGGTAAGCCATCCAGTTCTTTTTTAATCAGCTATTCTAAAGTTCAGTACTAGAATTTTAATTTCATTCTTTGATAATTTCTCCTTGGCTCCTGTTTCTATCCATTTGTTTTCTGTTCCTATGACAAAGTACACAAGGCTGGGTCATGGAAAGAGGACTCACATTTTGGAGGACAAAAGTGCAAGATCAGGTCTCAGTGATGACCTCGTGGCATGTGTCATGACATGGGGTTGGAGTACATGTGTAGGGAAGGTCATATAATCACGTGCGAAGGTGTCAAGCTTGTACTAGAAGAAGAAGTAGCTGTTTTCTAGTACGAACTAACCGGTGTCCCGTGACAACTAATTCAATCTTCTCTAAGGGCTATACTTCACTGGCCTATGGCCTCCCCCTATGCTCCAACTCTTGAAGACCCCAACACTTCTCAACACTACTCAGGAGGCCAAAACCAATGCCTAGCCCAACATCTGAATCCCAGGGATACACACCTGCAGAAAACATATTTTCTTTAATTTTTATAATCTTTTTTTTTGTTTCTTTGTAATCTTGGTCTCATTATATCTATTCCCAGTGACTATTATACTTTAATATCTTTCTTAGGACTGGGTTTGAACCCAGGGCTTTAAGCATGCTGGGCAAGTGCTCTAGCAAAGACCCATGCATGCCACCCCAACTGCTTGATTTTCCTGTGGCATATGCATCTCACTTTTTGATTCTTGCATAAAATAATATTAGGCTGTGATCTGGGCACAGTGGACAGTTACATCACAGAGCTCTGGGTTTAGGTAGATTCCTGCCTTTGCTTCTTTATTAGATGGGCAATTAATGCAAACATCTTGGAGTTTTTGTAATATACAATGGTTCCAGGGTCACCCATAGACTTGGGCAAAGATTATCTATGGAATCTGAGGGCCCCTTTTTTCTAAGTCCTTGCTCATTTTGTTGTGTTCACCCCCAAACTGGGCCTTGGGTTCTTCAAGTTAGCAAGATTGGAACCTTCTTGATACTCTAAACCATAAACAGAAAACTTAGGAGGTGCTGTCCCTGTTCCAAGGGTCTACTACTGCTTCTTACATCATTTCCCTCTGGTGTCAAGGGCCAGGGCAGGGGTGGTCCTGCCACCTTAGTACTTGGATTTGATAGCTCTCACATGGTGCAGGTACCGGGAGGCCTGATTCAACCGTAAGAATCACATGGGGCTGGCAAGAGGGGTAAGTTGGTAAAGTGCTTGCAGTGTGAGTGTGAGAAACTGAGTTCACTCCCCCAAGCACTCATATAGAAAGCTAGACATGGTATGCATGCCTCCATATAAGGATACTAGGAAGAGATCCCTGAAGCTCAGTGATTAACTGATCTCGACTCATCAGTGAGCTCCAGAGCCAGTAAGAGACGCTGACCAGAAATTAAGGTGGAGACTAATTGAGAAAGACACAAGACACTGGTGTCTCTCCTCCAGACACACATGCACACACTGCATGTGCACCTACACACGGGTACATTCACATGGAGGACAGGGGGAAAAAAAAACCCTTCTATTGGATGTCACAAACAATGCCCATCAGCTTTCAAGTCAAGAATTATTTCAGCTCTGAAAAGAGCAAATAATTAATAATAATAATAATAATAATAATAATAATAATAATAATAATAATAATAAGACAAGAGAGGAAGCCGAAGCCAATCGCAGCTCCTCAGGAGATGAGGACAGGAAGACTACAGGTTCGAGGCCAGGTTGAGCAGCCCAGCATGACCTTGCCTATGTATTTAAGACAGATACAGCCCCTGAGCAGAAAACGTGCCCAGAATAAGGCACAGGTCATGGAGATTATATTCGGTGAGATTCTAAAATAAGTCCAATTAGCACTTCTAACCTTATTAACCTTAAGCTTTAACAGAGTTAAGTCTCAAAATAGGTTGACATTTTGCATGCCACCTGGGTCAGAAATCAGATCGCTGTTCCGCTAACCTTCTATCTACCTGATGGCTTTTCAATAAACATCATCTGTGCAGAAAGTCAATGGGAAGCTATGTCAGTCTCTCTCAACCCAAAGCACATAAATCTCCCTGCAGGAGGCGCCGTCCCTCAAGAGGACGTCTCCTGCCACTGAGTAATTAGGATCAACAACTCCAACCCAGCTTCCCTTTTAGCCTCTTCTGCTAATTTACAGCTGCCTCGAAATTCTTTCTTTTCTTTTTTCTTTTTTTTTTCTTTTTTTTTTTCTTTTTTGGTTTTTCAAGACAGCATTTCTCTGTAGACCAGGCTGGCCTGGAACTCAGACACCTGTTTCTGCTTCCTGAGTCCTGGGATTAAAGGCATGTGCCACCACCAACCACCACTACCACCACTACCACCACCACCACCATGAAACTCAAATTCTTAAGTCAATCCGAACTCTAAAGAACCTCATACATATAACCTGTCTCCCTTGCCCTTTGTTGATGGTCTACTGGAAGACTCTTGAACTGGGGCCCATTCCTCTCCTGCCAGAGTGGGACTGGGAGAAGGGTTTGTTCCCAGTATCAACAGATGCCAGACTTGGATGTGAAATGGCAAGGAAATAAACTAGTAACAACCTGGATTTTTTTTTCTTCATTGTCTCTCAAGACCACTTGTAGATCCAATTACAGAGTCCAAAAATGAGGCGTCCTGGGACAGGGAAGGCGTCTGTGTGCATATTTGATGAGATGTCCCTAGGACTGCAGGGAAGGAGGCCAGAGCTTACATGGGACTCAGGCCCAGTTCCCACCCCTCATCCATTTCGGCCACCGGTGCATGTCCCCAAGGAAAAACAACCAAGCACAGGCTATGATGAGATCTGAATGTGGGTAAGAGCCAGACCAGGGCCCCGGAGGAGGGAGAACACTAATTGCCCCGAAACAAAAGAGCAGCAGGTGCCATCTGCTCTGGTAGCCAAGCCAGGCCACACTAATGAGGTGCCCAAGTAGCTGTGTGGTGGCCCGTGCGGCTAGCTGAACTCCTGTCGCAGAAAGCCTGTCTGTCCCCTTGCACACCTGCCACCAGCAGGGAAGATCTTGACTGTGTTTGAGACAAAGCCAGCCCAGTTTCAAGGATGTAACTCTGGCCTGGCCTCCAGACAAAGAGCAAATCCCTGCTGGGATCTGAGCCTCCAAAGTGGGGGGGGGGGGGGCAGAGCTGGTCCCACAAAAAAAAAAAAAAATCACCGCTCAGTCTTTACGGCAACAATGTGTCTGCTGCCTGTGCAGGAGGCTGGCTGGTTCCTCCTAACAAAAGATGCCAGGAAACCAAGTCCATGCTTGCTCCGCTCAGAATGGGAAGACGTGATTGGAGACACGCAGGCTTCTGTGGTGGCCGAACTTCTGAAGTTAAGTGTGTCTCAGAACACCAAGGTCAGCACGCTCAAGAAGGCAGACACAGAGCTGGAGACTTGCTGGCGCCTGTGCTTGGCCTGTAGTTCTCCTGGAGGCTAAAAAATGTAGCATCTTGGCTGGGGTCTGGCCTGAAGCTTACTCATTCGCCATCCATGGAGATATCTGAGTATTGTCTAGCACAAGAGAGTAAGACCTTTTGGAGTTCACGGTCTAGCGTGGATGACCACAATAGGCGAGCAACAGCAGCATGCACTGGGGGGAGGAGGGGCTTCCTTAGATACTGATGGCACTCAATTGCCTGTTCCGTGAGAGTATGCACATGTGTGACAGGGGTAATGTGCATCCACATGTGGAGATCAGTGGCGGACACTCTATCACCCCTCACCTTACTCCCTAGGACAGGATCTCCCACTGAAGTTGCCTTTAGACTGGCATCCAGCAGATCCCAGCCAGACTCCTGGGATACTGGGGATACGGGAGTCACATGTGTGACCATACCCAACCTCTTAGGTGGGCACCAGAGATTAAAATTCTGGTCTCCAAGCTTGCACAAGCACTCAGCCACTGAACTGTCTCCTCAGCCCTTTGATTTTTCTGAGCACATAAGAGGACTTCGGTAGGGATGGGCTGCCTAACCTGACCAATACATTTTTGAAACTTCTACTGATAAGAGAAGTATTTAATTGGGAGTGGGAAGTACTTATTAATGAGGAGGTTTATCTGCCTCAGAGTTGGGGGTCATGGTGGCCAGCTCCCAATGGGAAATTTTCAGGGCTCTTTTCCATCTGGCTCATGAAAGATTAGAGTTAAGATGGCTATTTCTGGGGGCTGGGGAGATGGCACAGTTGTTAAGAACCCTAACTGCTCTTCCAGAGTCCTGAGTTCAATTCCCAGCAACCACACAGTGGCTCACAACCATCTGTAATAGACTCTGATGCTCTCTTCTGGCATGTCTGAAGACAGCAACAGTGTACTCACACATACATACATAAATATTTTTTAAATGGCTCTTTCTTGATCCATAATGAGAAGTCGTTATACTTTTGGTGAAGCCTGCCTAGGAAATACGCAGGTCTCCTGTTTGCCAGAGCATCTGTCAGTCATCCTAATGCAGGTACCACCCTCTCACTACTCAGCTGAACTCATGGAGGTCTGCTGTGTAGAGAGGTCTTACTTGAAAGGGAGGTGCCTCCACGTTGAATGATAGCTTTGCACAGAAGATGGGTAGCAGCTTACAGCAGGAAAGTAGCCCATCCCTTTGGATGAAGATACGGAAGGCTGTTTGGCTGGAAAGGCAATGGTCTAGATGACTTAACCAAACAAAGAGACAGATGCAAAAGCCAAGGCCAGGGCAATGCCTCCTGGGGATCCAACCAAAGATATGCATGTATGGCTAAAGACCATGCTCACCCCTCAAATGTTTAAAAGTTCCAGACACCAAACTCTCTCTGACTGAATTTGAGATCCACTCATAGGAGGGAGTGGAGAAGACTGGTTTCTATTGTTTAGCTAAATTGTCATAGCATCAAAAACATCTTGGCGAAAATATATTTATACCCATAGGCAATTATACCTCTCAGCCTTAATGGGAATGGACTCTTTGTGGTGAGCTATGACTCGGGGATGCACAGAATGCTGAGAGTGACAGCTGGACGCTCAGCCCTAATTAGGACGTGGAATCCATCCCTTCTAAGGCGTAAGGAAAACTGTGAAAGGTAGCAAGGGAAGGATGCAAGAGTCATGAGACAGGGAGAAGCTCTGTGAAATGCTGTCTTCTAAGCAACATCAGCCCTCTGCACAAGAAGGGGCCATTAGTGGCCAAGCAGGAATGGAAGAGGGACTGTGGGACCCACTGCTCCACACTGAATGACATGCTACTAGCAAAGGAGGGAGAGAGAGTCATTGGTTTCAGTTGTGTGCCCACTGGTGACCTCACCGGGTTCCAATGGAGAGACCCAATCCAATGGCCACACAGACAGCCCTGTTAAAGTAAATGGGGCCAAAAGCCAAAAGCCATGAATCTTTGAAAGAGACTGGGGTGGAGAGTGATGGGGGTAGGAGGAAGGCATGAGAAGGTAAAGGGGAGTATCAGAATGCATGATACCCATGTGTGAGTCTGTTAAAAATTAACAATATGATTTGTTAACCCTCCAGAGGGCTAGAGAGATGGTTCAGCATTTAAGAGCACTGGCTGCTCTTCTACAGGATCCAAGTTCAGTATCCAGTACCCATGACAGGCTGTTCACAACCTCCTACAACTCCAGCTCCAAGGGACTCATACTCCTCTTCTGGGATATGGGGGCACACACACGTGTCAGATATACACACATAAATACACATAAATAAAGAGATTTGAGAATAAACATTTTAAAGAGTCCTTTAGGATAGAAGATGGGGGGTGGATACCTGTGGGTAGATATAGAAAGAGCCTGCATGCCTTGTTGAAGCAAGATGGAGTCCCCACTGGCAACCCATACAGTGTGCCTGTACAGGAAAAACCAGAGGCCTATAACTTCTTAAACTTGAAGAATATCCTCAGTCAAAACTAATTAGGGGCTGGGGATGTGGACCAGTGGTAGAATGCTTGCCTAGCATTCATGAGGCCTAGACGTCATCTCTAGCTTTGGGGGGAGGGGGCAGGAGGGAGGAGGAGGAACAGAAAGAGGAGGAGGAGGAAGAAGAAGAGGAGGAGAAAAAAAGCTAGATATCACAACTTTAATCCCAGCCATTGGGAGAGGCAGAAACAGATCTTTGTAAGCTCTAGGCCATCCTAGTCTACATGGCAAGCTCCAGGCTAGCCTGAGCTATATAGTGAGAACTTGGAGGGAGAAAGGGAGAGAAGAAAGGATGGATGGATAGATAGATGGATGGATAGATGGATGGATGAACGGGTGGACGGACAGAGAGAGAGGGACAAAGACAGAGACAAAGAAAGAGGCAGACACAGAGAGGGGAAGTAGGGAGAGAGAGAATATAAGCAGGTAAGACATATAGATAATGTGAAACACATTTCCAGCCTAACAACTCAGAAGTCCGTCTCAAGTCTTTCCCAAGAGCAACAGCAGAGGGGACCAGAGAGGGTGAACTACAGGCTCCAACAAAGAGCAGCCCAGGCCGAGTGACAAACTGGTCTTCCAAGAGGAGGGAAGCCAGAGAAACTTGGAGGATGGATACCTCTCATCAGGCACCTCAGAGCCTGGAGGGGTGAACTAAATACAGGCTGAAAATAGTGGGCATTGCAGCCCCGCCAAGTAGGGGGTGTGTGCCTGGACTAACTCACCATAATAAAACCAAACCCCGTCACTGAAGCTGTTCCCAGCCTAGAGAAAAACGGACAAACACAGGGTATCAACTGACAGGGGGTATGGGGCAGTGAACCTGGAAAGGACGCCTGGTAAGGTCGGACTAAGGCTTGAAGCCCCAGGGCCCTGCTTCTGGCACCAGGCCCCTGTCACATAGTCATGCCCCCCCAGAGAGAATTGTGGCCATC
Source organism: Micromys minutus (assembly GCF_963924665.1). Taxonomy (NCBI): domain Eukaryota; kingdom Metazoa; phylum Chordata; class Mammalia; order Rodentia; family Muridae; genus Micromys; species Micromys minutus. The sequence goes on from NC_137964.1 coordinate 23,030,691, forward strand.
AGTCACATAGGGGAAGTGCCCCCAAGTCCCTCAACATGTAGATGAAGCATCCCTAACATCTCAGACCAAGCCAATAGTGCACCTACTGTTGGACCTTCAACCTACCCCAAAACCGTATGTTAAAATCCTATCCAGAAGGAATAAAGGTGTGTGTGAGAATTTTTTAAAAAGAAAGAAAGAAAGAAAGAAAGGAAGGAAGGAAGGAAGGAAGGAAGGAAGGAAGGAAGGAAGGAAGGAAGAAAGAAAGAAAGAAGGCACTTCCTTCTCCCTCCCTGCTCTCACCTTTCCCCTTCACTTGAACCCTCCCACCTGGCCAGGCCAGGGATCGCCATAGATACCAGCTGCACTGCCCAGTACACAGAGCAGCGGCTGGGAAATTGAGAACCGGGGGTCCTCTCTGGGTCCTCGCTGTGCTTGAGTCGCCTCCCTAAGAGCTCCTTGGGCCAAGGTGGGAGACTCGGAGATGAAGGAGGCTGAGAGCGGGAGTCTCATCCTGGCGGCCTCCAGGTCCAGCCATGGAGTTTCAGAACCTCTGTAGACTCTGTGAGACCAATGAGGCTACATCGGGAAGACTCGTGGGGCGGGTGTGCTGTGCTCTGCGACATTCCAGTGATACTTCTCCGAGTCGTTATTTCAACCGCGCTGCCTTCCTCTGCCATTAGCTACATTTCTCTGTCAACTGGGGAAGAGACTGGGGGCCAGACAAATGTCCCTCCTTCCTTCAAGCCTGGTATTTTCTTTATTGAGTGGATCCATCTTTGAAATCAATAGCCCCAAATTCCAGTGGAAAAGGTGGCTAGATCCCTGGCCCCTGTTTCATCAGGTCACCTTGAGTTTCAAGAAAGCTACCCTGAAGTCCTTCTGCTTCAAAACCTGTAGTCCAGCGGCTTCTCCCCACAGTAATTCCTGGCATGCAGGGTGGAAACTGAATGTCTAGTTCACACTTTGCATGTCCTGGAGCCTTCACCCATCTCCAGAACCCCAAGTGGCTGGTGACTACCTATCATCTGCAGCCTCAGTCTCCCCCCATAATGCACCTGCCTCCAGGGGTCATGGCCCTAGTCCTGCCCTGTGCTGGAATCTCAGACACCAGCTTGGAAAGGGCTTAGGGACGTGACAAACACATGAGGCCCAGCAATGAGAACAGGGCCACCTTCCTCCACTTTGGATTACACTTTGGCACAGCCACTCCAACAATGCTCACATGGATGTGTGCAGTTACACTCCAACATGTGTGCAATTAGCTGTCTAAGCATCACGGGGCCGTGCTAGAAGCACGGGAAAGGAATCTACTAGGAAAACTAGTCAGCGGTCACATCAGGAGACAGATAGAAGCTGAGCTGCCTGCAGATGCTTCAGAATACATCCGGCACACATGGTCCAGCCCCCTCCCCGTCCTGCAAGAAGAGGAGAGAGTGGGGAGCTACCTCTTAGAAACCCATGGAAATCCACATGTATCTACTGTGAACCGCTTCCACTCCAAAGGATTATTCACCCTTCCTGATTAAATCTCTCCTCGTTTCTGGTAATATCCTGAAAATCCAATTTATTAACTCAGCTTAATGGCCACTCTGACAGCTGGCTCCGCTGGCTCCTTTTCACCCTAACCACACTTCCCGTAGAATGACAAGTCTTCCATTGCTCCTCATGGAAACTGAGGTGTCTGTCATTGAGGAAGGTATGAGGGTGAGCAGGGTCTGTCTGTCACACTGAGGGGACCAGGGAGCAGAGCAAGGCACATCCATGCTAGCGGGCTCTCTCTCTTTTCAACCCATTTGGGCTCTCAGCCTATGCAAAGGTGCTATCTATATCCAGGGCGCACCTTCCCCTCTTAGTTGATTCTCTCTGAGTACGCCCTCACAGACTCATACTCATCTCCCGGGGAATTCTAAACTCAGTCAAGATGGTAATCAGGGTTAACCAGGCATATCCCATGGCAACTGTAAACATGCTTCTAATTGAACCATACAAGATCCATCCCTGTCCCCCTGCCCCAAATACCATTGTCTGCAACCAACTATAAAATTCCTTTCGACCTGCTTCAAGTATCCTAGTTGGCTTTCTATCTCTGTGGTTAAAACAACATGACCTAAGGCAACTTGAGACATAAAGTTTTTAATCAGCTCACAACTTACAGTCCATCACAGAAGGAAGTCGGGGCAGGAACCTGGAGGTAGGAACTGAAATACAGACCATGGAGGGGTGCTGCTTACTGGCTTGCTCCTCAAGGTTTGCTCAGCCTGCTTTCTTATAGCACCCAGGACCACAATCCCAGGGGTAGTACCGCCTAAGTAAGATGGACCTTCCAATATCCATCATTAATAGAAATATACATCAAAGGTTCCAGTCTTAACTTCCTTTGGTGATGAACAGTGATATGGAAATGTAAGCTTGAATAAACCCTCTCCTCCCCAACTTGCTTCTTGGTCATGGTGTTTGTGCAGGAATAGAAACCCTGACTAAGACACCATGCAAATCGGAAAACACATTATAGACCCCGAAATACACCTGCAAAGAGGAAACATCCCACTAACAGAGAGGGAAGAAGAGGTCGGGGAGGGATATCAGACCAAGCAGGACTGGATATCAGGACAATTATCATTAAACCCTGTGCCTGGCATCCAGAGTAAACTCCAGGAGCCTGAGCAGACCTATCCCATGGACTCACTGCCTGTAGTCCACAGGGATGCTACATTACCAAGAGCTACATTAGCGAAGAGAGTCCATCACAGGTGGCTTTCCCTGTGGCTGTTCCAAACTGCTGACATCATCAAGATCCTGGAGTCTCTGTGGTCATTTCCACCTCCCCCTCACAACTTCACAGCCTCTGTCTCAGGGGATGCCTGCAGGGATCCTGACCCTGCTACACCCATCCCACCCTACCCCCAGCCCTAGACAAACATGAAGGAGAGAGAGAGGAGGAGAGAGAGGGGGAGGATGGGGGGAGGATGGGGGGGAAGCTTGTATGTATGTATGTATGTATATATATATATATATATATATATATATATATATATATATATATAATGTGCTATTTAACTTTAGTACTGAAATATACTGACTGGCTCGGTCATCCAGATGCCCAGTTTCTATGTGGTACCCATGCATGTGCCCATTTTCCAGTCTTCTGCTACAAATCAGCAGCGGATGCTGGCCAAGTCATTTAACTGCTCTTCACCTTAACTTTCTCCCTCCTAAAGGAAGATCCTGGATTCCTAGCTTTTGTCGAGTTGCACACTAATGATTGCTCTGAGTTTGTTATCCGAGATTTCATAACAAGAGCCTCTAAGTCAGAGCAAAGGGGAGGGATGCATTTGCCAATACACTGCAAAGAGTCCCTTATGGCTAATGACAGGAAGGACTGGAGAGAGGGAGATGGGGTGGGGGAGTGAGTGCTGATAGAATAAATAGGATATCACCCAGCTTCTGGTGTAACCCACCCACATCAGTTAGGTGTCTCTGCAGGAAGCACTTTAAAACTGAACGACTTAAAACTACACTCAGGATGCTTGGCGGTGCTTGCTGTGTAAGCAAGAAGACCAGAGTTTAGTTCCACACAATACACACACACACACACACACACACACACACACATCTGTACTACATCTCCCCATATAAAGGTGCCCCCCATCTCCCCACCCAATATACAGAAACACACTTTGGTGATTTGAAAGAAAATTACCCCCCATGGGCTCACAGGGAATGGCACTATTAGGAGGTGTGGCCTTACTGGGGGAAGCATGTCACTGAGAGGTGGGCTCTGAGGTTTCAGAAGCTCAAGCCAGGACCAGTGGCTCACACATTCTTCCTGCTGCCCATGATCCAGATGCAGAGCTCTCAGCTCCTCCAGCACCATGTCTGCCTGCCTGCTGCCATGCTTCCTGCCATGATGATAATGACGTAAAACCTCCGAACTATAAGCCAATTAAATGTTTCCCTTCATAAGAGTTGCTGAGGTCATGGTATCTCTTCACACCTCTAGAACAAGGAGGAGGTGGTGGTAGTGGTGGTGGTGGTAGCAGAGGAGGAGAAGTAGGAGCAGGAGGAAAGAAGAGAAGAGAAGGAAGGAAGGAAGGAAGGAAGGAAGGAAGGAAGGAAGGAACACTTCAGCTGTCAAACCATTCACCAGAGGTGCATGTGAGGCTGAGTCAAGGCCAGAGAAAGGGCTGGCAGCCCAACCCAAAACACAGGCCCTCTGCAAACGGCTTCCATCTTATACAAGTTCATTTGAGCGAAATCTCTCTTCAGCAAAAATTAAAAATAAAAAGTAAACTGACAAGCAATCCCAATTACCTTCTTCTCTGCCCTGTCTTAGGACCTCAGCTAGCCACCTAGCTGAACAGCAGATCCCAGGTGCCTGGGGCCTTTGATCCTTCTCCTCGACTTGACTTCCTGTTATCTAGAATGTTTCCTTCCAACTCCTAGGCACTGTCGGTCAAGTTCTGAAAGTCTCTTCCTGCTTGCCTGCTGCTGAGAGTGTCTGCACAAAGGATGAGTTAGAAGCTGTTTTCATCCTTAAAACTCTGAGCAGCCCTCCCCTACACAGCTCTCAGATCTCATGCAGATAGGATGGCAGAAAAGAGAGGCAAGAAACCCCCACCTGTGATGACAAGGGGAAATGTGTGGGGGAAATGATAAAGGTCTGAACTCTAAAACTGAAAGTCAGAGAGACATGTTATCCAAAAAAAAAAAAATTATATATATATATATATATATATATATATATATATATATCAAGAAGCTGAAATTTACATAAAGATGCCCCCAAGAGAGGAACTGTGCTGAAACAGGGCATGCTTGAGGCTAGTGACTCTACTGTGTGCCTCTGGATGTTTCTTTTCCTCCTCCTGGACTCCTAAGAGAGGTGTGCCTCTGGACTCCCCCGGGGCCTCTTCCCTGCATGCATGCTGACCAGAGGAATGCGGCCTAAGAAGATGCCAGCCGCTTCCGGTGACTGGCCTTTGAAAGGTGCCTGACAGCTCTTGGGGCAGTTTCCATGGAAACAAGGACGGCATAGCAACAGGCAAAGATTCCGCATGACACGAACTGAGGACAGAAGCAGCCAGGGTCTCTCGGAGAAGCACTGCTTGGTCTTGGAATCAGCTGCTTGGACGTTACTCAGAAACACGGTCCAAGCCTCATCAGACTGTGAGGCTACTGAGACAGATCTATTCGTTACGACAGCTAACAGCAATTACCCTAATTCGAAGAGCTGGGGTGGGGTGGGGACTGGGCAGTCAGAGTGGTTAATGATAATATGTCCTCGTGGAGGTTTGAGAAATCCTAATCTTTCCACTCACCCTCAGACTCAGGGAAGAAAGAGCATCCTTGGTTTCCCTCTGGATAACTAAGGATCTTGTAACAGTCCAACATCTAGGCTGGCGAGATGGCTCAGTGGGTAATGGAGCCTGTTGCCAAGCCTAATGACCTGAGTTCAATCCCTGGGGCCCACATGGCAAAAGGAGAGAACAGACTTCCTGCAAGTTGTCCTCTGGCCTACACACATACAACCATGTCATACGCATGCCCACACACATATAAACACAATAAATGAATGTGTTAAAAAGAAAGACAAAATAAACCAACATCTACCAAAGCTATCTAATAACAGTGTTCTGGAGGGTGGCTGAATTTCAAAGAAGAAAGAGGAGAATCGTAAGGCCTGCAATTATAGGAAACAGAACACAGGCTCTCTACAACCTCCTAGTAAATGTTCAAGCCACCACCCTCTGGTGAGGAAAGAGAACAGTACTGGTCAGACTCCTTGGGGTCTGGAGTTGTTCATTTCCCACTAAAAATCTCCTTCGCTTCAGATGGGCAAACGACGTAAGTTTAATGTTCATCAACAACGATTCACACACAGCCAGGCCACCATTAAGCCCAATGAAGCTATTAAGACAATCAAGAGGCCTTAGGGCAGCCAGCAAATGAGCCCATTTGTCTTCTGACATCAGGAAGAAAGCTTAGAAGCTCTCGGAGCCTTGAAAACTATCGTATTTTGGAGGCAAAATAATGTTCATGGAGTGGAGGGGGGCCTGGAACAACCTCACAGTCCCTTGAGACTCTGATGTGGCTTCTCAAAGCTTTCAGGCACCACGCAGATCTGCAGGACACTAATGAAGACTTGTCCTCTCTGGCCCACAAGTTTCTGCCACTGTGACCATGTCTGCTTATATAAGATCAGCCACTTTGCTCCGGTAAACAACCACAACAAGAAAATTCAAAATAGGTTGCTCAGACACTCTCCCAAGGGAGTCAGTGTCACACAGACAGAAAATGTCTCTCTTATTTATGGTTATGAATACACGTGTGCACCTGCTTGCTATTTGAACCGTATGCATGAAGGTTACCTTGGAGGCCAGGAGGTACTGGATTCTCCAGGGGCTGGAGTTACAGGCGGTTGTAAGCTGTCCAATGAGGGTGAGGGTCCCCTGCAAGAGCAGCACGTGCTCTGAAAGGCTCAGCCATCTCCCTAGCCCCCAGGGTGAATGCTTACTTCTAGACAGTGCAAACCCCATGGCCTCACTGGTGGCCCACATGGCATGAGGCGGGAAGGCGACAAGCCAGTGGTTTAACTCAAGATGCACTGAGGCCAAACTGGTGCAAGGACCGTCCACAAAAGGAAGTGGGCTCCAGTGAGCAGGCTCACACCTGACTTTACACCCCACTCTCCCACTGGGGACACAATCAAGGTACCTTTTGTCCAGGTTCTCAGTACTGAAGTTTGTGTGTATTTGTGTGTGTGTGTGTGTGTGTGTGTGTGTGCATATGTGTATATGTGTGTATGCATATATGTATATTTGTGTATATGTGTGTTTGTATATGTGTATATATAAGTATGTGTGTCTGTCATGTGTGTCTGTGTATATATTCATATATGTATGTATGTGTGTCTGTGTATATGTCATGTATGTCTGTGTGTATGTACATATATAAAGTATGTGCATATGTATGTCTGTGTGCACATGTATATGTACATTTATATGCATATTCATATGTATAATGTATGTGTATATGTGTATATGTCTGTATATATGTGTGTGTCTATGTCATGTATGTCTCTGTATATATGCTTATGTATGTTATGTGCATGTCAAGTATGCCTATGTTTATATATGCATATATGTGTGTGTTTGTGTCTGTCATGTATGTCTGTGTGCATGTGCATATGTATATTATGTGTGTGTCAACTATGTTTATGTTTATATATGCACATATATATGTGTCTGTGTATATGTCATGTGTGTCTGTGTGTATATATACACATATGACTGTGTATATATACATATATAATGTGTATGTGCATGTATATATGTGCCTGTGTGCATATACATATGTACATTTTTTGCATATTTGTATGTATAGTATATATGTGTATATGTGTGTGTATGCATATGTATATGTGTGTGTCATGTATATCTTATGTGCATATATATGTATATAATTAAGGCATGTCTCAAGACTTGGAGGGATAAATAAGCCCTGTGTAAGTGATGGTCCATGCATCCTGTACCTCTACCCACTCCATCCATACCTATCAAGAGGTACAGAGAGAAGAGAGAGGGATTTCCTCATCTTCTCCAGGGCCTTGTGCATACTAGACGAGTGTTTTAGCACTGAGCTGCTCCCCTGCCTCTGCTGGGCATTATTTTTGGTCCCCAGGCAAGCTCTACATTTAAGTCTTGGAAAAAGTTTTCAAAAACAATTACAGTAAATTATTTCTGTGTGATCAAGACTTAGAGAGCTTCACTTCCCCTGGGTCCTGGGTTTGCCACAAGGCAAGAGGAGGAGTTAGACCTTTATGAAGGTCATAAAGGGCTGAGAGGCATTGTGGCAGCTGGTTCCAGTCCAGTGAGAATATTGCTAAGTGGTCAGGGGAGCACAGAGTACAGAGCACTGTGTAACTATGGAAGCTTCTAGCAGGATCCAGTCAAAGGGGAATGTGGGAGGAGAGACAGAGGAGTCGTGCTACACCCATCCCCTTTGCAGACGTCAGAAAAAAACGAAAACGAACATCCAGCTGGGAGAAGGGGTGGTGCCTTTAATCCTAGTGCTCAAGAGGCAGAGGCAGGTGGATCTCTGAGTTCAGAGCCAGCCTGGTCTACAGAGTGAGTTCCAGGACAGCCAGGGCTACACAGAGAAACCCTGCAAAACCGAAACAAAACAAAAAGAAACAACAATAAAATGGAAACCATGGAAACAGAACATCCAAGCCAGATGCGGCCAGCCTGGTTTCTGAACTGCTGTCCTCCAGCCTCAGCAAAAGCAGTCCAGTGACCAAGCTTAGTGGCACAGGCTGTGAGCCTAGCTATTTGGGAGGCTGAAGTGGGAGGATTGTTAAGTCCCTGTCTGGGGTGACAGAGCAAGCTCAAGGCCAGCCTGAACAATTCCATGAAACCCTGTCTCAAAATGACAAGTTAGTAGGAAGGCTGGGGATGTGGCTGGGTGGCAGGGCGCTTTCCCAGCGTGCATGAAATCCTGGGTCCCATCCCAGGACTGAAACAAACAAACAAGTGTAAGATGAAAAGCCCCAGCATTCCAGATTTACACCGACTCCCCTGGCCAATCCCTCTGAGCACCCTGTGCCAGTCACCCTACATCAGCACCACATGGAAGCATCCTACACCAGTCAGATCTGGTTTGCAACAGAGGCCTCCTGGGTAAGACTTACTGGAGCAAAATTCGTTGACATTTCCGGAGGACACAAGCTGGGGACCCTCAGGGAGTCTGCACGGTGTGACTGAAAGGTTCCAGTCAGCCGCTGGAGTACAGGGAGCCTTCCAAGCTGCCCGAACCAAGTCTGTGTCTATCTTCTTGACTCGGCCACTGATTGGCTCATCACATTCCCACCCCTTGGTCTATGAAGAGTAGGTCAAGTGACTTAACGTCCCAAACCTGATGCCCATGTGGTAAGACAGGACGTTGAAGAAGAAATCCAGGCACTGAGGGAAATAAATAGAACTCACTGTCACCCATGCGTGGCAGCTAAAGAGCTTGCTCTTAAAGAAGTAAGTATGGCAGACCAGATGGCTCAGTGGGTAGCAATTCTCATTGACAAGCTTGATGACCTGTGTTAAAAAAAAAAAACCCTGGACTCACATGGGGGATAGGGGAAGGAAAAACTCAACTTATACAAGTTGTCCTCTGATTTCTGTGTACCAGGGCCTACATGCACACATTCCACATATGCACACATGCACAAACACACACACACACACACACACACACACACATACACACACACACACACACACACACATGCACTGTTGTAGTTAGGCCCCAGTTCTGCCTCCAGCCCCATGCTCCCAGAAATAAAACTCAGACTCAAACTATATTTGCAAATACCTTAGCCATATAGCTAGGCTCTGCTTCGACTAGATCATAACTAGAGATGACCCATTTCTTTTAACCTACATTTTGCCACATGGCTTTACCTGTGCTCAGGTCCCATGTGTTTGTCTCCTCACATTCTTCAGGCTCTCCCTACCTCTTTCTCACCCAGAATCCTTTCTCTTCCTGATGTCCCAACTCTATTTCCTGCCTAAGCCATAGGCTTTTTAACTGACAAGTGAGGCATCCATACAAATATACAAGATGATCTCTCTACAATGCAAAAATAAATAGATAAAAAAATAAATACTTGAGCAAGACCCCTCAGCAACTCTAGGTGCTTACCACTGAGCCTGACCTGCGTCCACTCCTGGGGACCCACATGACTGACTCCCAACAGTCGCCTGTGGATTTCTACACATGCATGTACACATAAGCACAAACCCAGGAGTAAATAATCTTTAGGCTTCAAAAACAATTAAAATAACTCAAAATTCCCAAACGAGTGTGTCGAGAGTCCATGTCAAGGCCTAAAAGGCTGGTCACTAAAGTTGAAAGAATGTAAGAATTTAACACCAAAATAAAGTAAATTTTACTTTCAAGTGAGAAAAAAACAAAACTTTAGATTCTTGGGGAAAGGGCAAAGGAAAAGACTGTTCTTAGGAGAAAAAAAAATAAAAAGATAGCAAAAAAATGTTTGACTATGTTAACTCTAGGGTTTTCCAGAATTTTCTCTTATACGAGAAGGGTGCATCTCGTGAGCATTTAAAATGTGCTCCGTAAATCATAGTGAACTGTGTGACCTGCTGTCAGCATGGTTCGGTTCTCTCGCCGTGAATTTTTAAAATTATGATCAGATCTCTTGACTCTGAATCTTTCCATGATCCATTTAGACATCTCCTGGTGAATATGAAATATATAACACCTTTTTTTAAAAGGATGGATATTATTTAGATTTTATTCAAAACCCAAGGAGAAGCAGAGGGCTTGGCTAATAAATAGCAAAATAATGAAGACGGTGGTGGTGATGAGGAGGAGGGTGATGATGGTGGTGGTGATGGTGGTGGTGATGGTGGTACTGATGGTGATAGTGATGGTGGTAGTGGTAGTGGTGGTAGTGATGGTGGTAATGGTGGTGGTGGTGGTGGTGGTGATGATGGTAATGATGGTGGCGATTATGATAGTGATGGTGGTGATGATAGTGATGGTGATGATGGTGATGATAGTGATGGTGATGATGGTGATGATAGTGATGGTGATGATGGTGATGATAGTGATGGTGATGATGGTGGTGATGATGATCATCATCATTATATTCAGGGATTGATGGCTGCCTCAATCTGACAAGGTTAATATTAAACCAGAATCCCAGCGATGTTTTCCTGAACTGAAAGCATATTCTGCTGGCATATGCCCAGCCCTCTGTGCATGGGAGACTGCATCTAGCAACCATACATTTGGGCAGAGAGGAAGCTGAGGCTTTATGACAGTCCACACCCACCTTGCTCATCATTTAAGCCCCAGCGAGGAAAACAAGCCTCAGAATCTGTTCTGATCTCCCTCAGAGCTGCACATCTGGGGAGGGTTGGGGTCTCTACCACTCTGATTCCCAGGAGATCCATCCCACTTGTCATTTAGACTTGAGCCTTAAGGAAATTGTGTTGACTATTTGTAAAAGCAGACCTTAGAGTTTGGAAGGTTCCTAAAAAAGTAAAACATAGGGATGGGGGCGTGGCTGAAGGGTAGAGGCCCTGCCTAGAATCCCCCAGTGAGGGGCTGGGGGCGTGGCTCAGTGGTAGAGCACCTGCCTAGAATCCTCCAGTGAGGAGCTGGGGGTGTGATTCAGCAGCAGAGCACTTGGCTAACATATGTGAAGCCTGGACTCCATTTTTATTATCACACATAAGTGCACATGCACAGAAGACACACACACACACACACACACACACACACACACACCACAGAATAGCAATATGACCCAGCACTTCTGGGTATTTCCACATATCATCCACCAAAGGGGAGAGATACCAAATATCCTCTACAGGCAGCATGAAGCACAGACATATAGTGACCTGTAATTCAGCACTGAGGAGGCAGAGGCAAGAGAAGCACAGAAATTTCAAGTCCAACCTGGTCTACAAAGCAAGGTCAGGGTTCAAGCACCTCCCACTACTTAAAGTTAAGCACTGACGCTTCCCTGGGCCTGCCACAGAAGTTCACAATGAGCTGAGCTGTACAGAGGTCTTGGGTGGGCACAGCTCTGACATGGTCTCCCAAGACAGACTTTCTACATCTCCAAGTAATAAGACTGCAAAAAACCCAGTTTCATATTCAGAACTTCCATCTTCCCACCTCCATTACAAAGAACCTCCTTCGGGAATGATGCATCCAACCTGGGCTACACAGTAAGACCTGTACCCACAGCGTCTCTTTCCCTCTACTAGTTGGCAGCCTGTGAGGTAGGTGTCCATGATGCAGAGATGGTGACCTGGCCATGGCAGTAGCTCCCGGGAGTGGCCAGGATGCTCAAAGCAGTAAGAAAAGCTCAGCGAGGGAATAATACAAACCCATCACTCAAACCCCGCTTTAGTGACAGCTCCCTGGAAGGGACTATATTTCTTTTTCCTTTCCCCACTAATAACAGGGAACAGGGTGATTTCCACCATGCTCTGAGCTGCCCTCTGACAGCCTGCCTCTCTACCCACATGCCAGAGGCTGCTTGTTCCCAGAGCTACAAGCAGGCCAAGGTAAAATGTAAAAGAAGGTGACAGGTGTTGGAACCAAAATGGAGTAGCTTCTGTCTCTCCAAGCAGAAGCAAAGTCAGCAATGCCCGGAGTTTGTGAAGGAGGGGATCTTGACACATGATGACTGAGAGGACTCTGCCAGGGACATAGGCTTACACTCAAGTCTCTGCCACCCTTCATGGCAAGCCCTTCTGCAAGGATCCCTGTACAGCAGGGGTGTGCTCAGCCTTAGACTGGGACTGCTCTTGTTATCCACTCATTGCTTTGAAACATCCTCCTTGGTTTTTGTCTTTAAAACCTTCACCTGGAGCTGAGGATGTGGTTCAGTTAGTAAAGGTTTGTCATACAAACATGAGGACCTGAATCTGTACCCAATATTTTTTTTAATAAGCCAGATGTGGAAGTATGGGTTTGAAATCCCAGCACTGGGGAGGCAGAGACAGGTGGATCCCTGGGGCACAATTGACTGAGAACAAAGCCTAATTGGCTAGTTTCCAGGACAGTTAATAAACACAGTCCCACAACAAAACAGAACAGGTTGCTGGCACCTGAGAAATGGCCAAAGTTTTCCTCTGACCTCAATATATATCCATACTGGTACATGAATGCCCACACACACATGAACATCTTTGTGTACAGAGAGAAGAGGAGAGAGAGAGAGGAGAGAGAGAGAGAGAGAGAGAGAAACAGGAAACAGAGACAGAAGACAGAAAGAGATACACACACATACACTTCCCCTTAACTCAAACTTCTTCAATATGCTCATAGTTACTATGATACCCATATTCCCACAGCAATGTCATTCCCCAAGTGGGTACTGTTGATGATACCTGACTTGTATGTGTTATGAGGGGTTAGGACAAAACTAGGAATGATTGAAGGTAACCAGCTACTGTGGGGAAAGGTGGGCTTGTGGATACAATGACAAAAATCTAAACGATCTTGAATAACACTCTATATCACACAGACATCTCAAGCTAGATACCACCAAAGTATATCGTGTCACTGGCCTGGACAAACCAAGTAAACTGAGGCAATAGACCAGTTGTTTTGCCTCAAGGCATGTCCACAGGCCACTGAGAAAGGAACCTCTCACATGGCAATGTGGACTGACAGCAAAACCAGTATTAGGGCATAAAAAATTGCACCAAGAAAAAAATAATGAGAGAGAAATCATTGCATCAAACATGAAGAAATGCTATTGTGATCTCAAGATTCTGGAATATGAGATAGAGGATCCCAAGATGGAGGCCACTCTGGGCTACATGAGAACTGGGAAAGGGGGACAGAGAGACATAGAAAGAGGAGACAGAAGGGGTGGTTTCTAAAAGGGTTGGCTAAGAGTTAGTACTAGGAGGTTTACCAGATGTCCCTCCATAGGCTACATTTATCAAAATACTCTAAGAATGTTTACAAGTATGAAATCAAGCTAGAAATCACTGCAGAGGGGTCTAAGAGGTCAGAGCTTGTCCATCAGGTAGGTAATCTGGGTCATTAGAGAGCCTCAGGGTAGTAGAAAGCCAGGCCAGCCTTCCCGGCAAGCATCTCTCACTGTTGAGTCAGCCAGGACATTACCACTGAGCAGTTCAAGCCCATTAAATTATGTCTTTAGGTTTGGATAAAATGTGCATCAGATGGTGGTTTTAGTAAGGACATGATGGTATCATGCTATAGGCAATGAGACAACATCCTGATTAGGAAAAAAACTTTAATCCAATGGAATCAGGGCAAATGCTCCTATAGTTCTGTGCCTTGTGGCCTATGTGCTAAGAGTCAGGAGGATGAATGGAGGGTCTGGAAGGAGCTAGATAAGACAAAGTAGTCATTTAAGGCAGTCTTATGTCAGGGCAGCAGGAAGTGGGCTAGAGCTCTTCAAGGCTGCAGCATCTAACCTCTTAAAGGGGCAGAATCCTATAGCAGCAGGTTTGTGATCTTACAATGTCTGGATACCAGGTAGACAATGCAGGGCTGGAAGTGATCATTAGAAAGAAGGGTCTGAACTGTCGCTGTCAAGGGCATTAATTGCTTAGTAACTGTTGTCTTCTCTGAATTGATGTCTTCAGTTATAACAATATCAATGTATAAGCCAGAAGAATCAGACCTTTTTCCCATCATGCCTCACTGAAAATATTAAGTGAACAGTGATATTTTTATACATACATACATATATATAATTTTGCTTTGAATTGTGTGCATGTGAATGGGATATATGCAAGTGAGTGCAGGCACCTGCAGAGGCGAGGCCTCCCATCCTCTACAGCTAGAGTTACAGATTGGTTGTGAGCCACCTGACCTGGGTGCTGGGAACCAGATGCAAGTCCTCCTTTCTTGTCCACAGGCAGTTTACCTATGCAGTGGGAGCAGGCAACTGGAAGAGACAAGACAGCCATTGGAGGGGACCTCAAGGCTGACCTAAACTTAGAAAAAATACAGAGAACCCAGCAAAGAGGACTAGGGTAAGATGTAACCCAGCATAAGGCATTCCCAGCTAAAGCTATGCCTCTGTGAAGACACAGAGCCGTAGACAAGGAACAAGAAACCTGCACTGACACATAGCTACCCTGGAAGAGCTTCAGAACAGTCTGAAAGGCCAAGTGCAGATGCCCCTGGGTATTAAGGCTGGATGATGATGCAGGCAAAAGCCTATGCCCTATGCTGCCAAGCCAGACAACCAAAGTCTCATCTCCATAGGACACACATGGTAGAAGGTGAAAATCCATCGTGGACCTCCGTATGCCGTAGCATATGCACACACATACCAATACACAATTAGTAAAAATAAATAAATAAAACTTACAGTGGAGGGAGAGGGAATAGAAAAGAGGAGGGGAGAAATGGTGGAGGGAGAAGAGACCCCCACCTGCTCAGCAGAGCTGTCAGAGACTTAGTCTGAGAAAGTCTTAGACCCACTCTTGTGGGAAGGCTGGCCTGGCTTCCTACCATCTTGAGGCTCAATGGCTTAGAGTAGCCTCCCTGATGGGCTGCCCTTCCCTCTGCCTGCAGAGCTCTCCTCTAGACTTTGCAGATCAGCTCCTTGTCTTTATTCAGGTTCTCCTCAGTGCCACATGTGCAGCAGCCCTGAGTCTGCCTTCCTCATGCTCACGATTGAGGTGGTGCCAGGGTGGGGTGGGATAGGTAGGGGCAGCTCACATGGCACAGTGTACATGTGGGGGTCAGAGGACAGATTCTGAAGCTGGTTCTCTCCTTCCACATTGATTTTGAGGCAGAGTCTCTCTCAGGTACACCGTGCTGTACATTACAGCCTAGCAGACCTGTGAGCTTTTGGACAATCCCATCTGCCAGGATCAAAGTAGCATGCCACCAGACTCAGCTTGTTTATATAGAGTCCAGGGATTGAACTCGGGTCTTTGGGTTTATATAGCAAGCAGTTTTACCTACTGAGGATATCACAGATCTACTCTCTGTCTATTCTACCAAAATACAAATGCCTAAGCTAGGCATGGTGGCACATGCTTTTAATCCCGGCATTTGGGAAGCTGAGGCAGCAGGATCTCTGTGAATTCCAGGCCAGCCATGGCCACACTATGAAGCCCCACCTCAAAAAATAAGTAACTAAAGTGACAAAGTTCTGGCCATCAAGAGCCCTGTCTAAACCCACTGTTATATTCCTAAGACCCCCCCCCCAAAAAAAAAAAGATTCGACATTTGAATAAGAAAATGAACAGGGTAGTTTTACAAGAAAAACTGAGACCCAGAAATATTTAATAACACATCGAAGAGGTCCCCAGGTTCCTACCAGCAGAGCTAGTACTGGGCCTAGGACTGTGGATGGCTTCGGCCTGTGTGATACAGGGATGAGGAGCTATGGAAGATGCTGGAAGTAAGCAGAATATAGCTGACTGAGACAGGAGCACTAGCTTTTCTTCCAGAGGACCCAGGCTCAATACCCAGCACCCACATGATAGCTCATAACTGTAACTCCAGTTCCAGGGGATTCAAAACCCTCGCACAGACATACTTACAGGCAAAACACCAACGCACGTACAATAAGAATAAGCGAATCATTTTTCAAAAGACAGTAAAGATCTTCCCCTGTGGTTGTGTTGAAAGGCCCAGGAAGAGCTAGCTGGCCATGCCAAAGCTCTTCCCAATCATAATGACTACGCGTCCAAGAGACAGTCAGGAAAATCATTTCAAACCAAGGGGCACAGCCGAGCGTAGCCAATAAAAGCAATAAAAGCAAGCAGGACTTCATTAATGAGGCAGCCGTGGAAAAGGTGCCCTCCTACTCCACCACAAAAGTGCTGTGACTGAACAGGGGGTGTCTAAGTTGCTCAGCAGAATCGCCGTCTGTTGCTTTGCCGGCTGGTTGCTGCATGGAATGTGGGCTAGCCCTCTAGCAGGCTGGCGTTGGCGTCTGTTCCAGAACTCACGTTGATGCCATGATGAGATGGGGTCAATAATGGGCAATCTGACCCAGCCTCTGGAAGGAGGTAGGGACTTTGGCCACTTGCTGCTCAGCATCAGGCCCTGTGGAAGCCTTTGCTGATACAAGGGGAACACGGACTCTGACCTAAGACACTTACAAAGCCGTGTAAGGACTTCTGCCAGGAAGCGCAGAGTCAGAGGGCCTGGTGGTAGTGTCGCCATTTACTTCATTTGAGGGGCTGAAGAGACCGAGTGTTTGGAACAGTGTGAGCCCATGGGGAAGCAGCCGTAGCCCCTTCCTGCCCTTCCTCCAATCCAAATGCTAACCTGACCTTGCTCCAGGCAGACTCAGTCCCGGGCACCTTGATGTTCTTCCAACCAGCAGCGTGACTCTGCTGAAAATCGGCTGACTCCAGTTAGCAGTCAGCTGTGGGAAGCCTTTCAAGTGGCTGGATGTGAGGGAGAAGTTCTCTAGGTCCAGCAAGAATGGGATACATTCCTCTGCACTGAGTGTCGAACTCTGATCCTCCCAGCAGCAGAGACAGATCCATGACTCCATAGCTTCCTGTTAAGCCAAGAAGCAGGCTCTGAAGCTGCTAATGAGGGACCTGATTTTTCTCATTATTTTCCCTGCAAAATGCATGGCCAAGCTTTCCCAACGACACCCAGCCCAGGAAATCCTAAATAGAGAGAAATGCAACCGAAATTTGATTGATTTTTTTTTTTTATCAATTGAAACTTTGAGAAGCTCCCAGCACAAAGAGGGGAGGTCTACAAGTGAACGGAAGGATGGTATTTGAACCCTGAGAGACACATGACTCCCAAACACACCCACTGCCGTCTTTCCCCAGCTCCACAATTGCAATCGAGTGAGTAGAGAAGCTTAGTGGCTTAGTGAGTAAAAGCACTTGCTATGTAAACACAAGGACCTTAGTTCAAATCCCCAGCATCTCTGTAAGAAGCCAGACATGGCTGCATACCCACCTACAACCACAGAGGTATAGTGGGCCGAAACAGCAGGGTTGGTGAGGGCTTCCTTGATGAGAGGCAGTAACAGGTCCAATGAGAGACCTCGCCTCAAGGGACTGAGCATCGAGTGGCAGAGCAGGACTCCCCTCGTCCTCCTCCAGCAAAGGAGAGGGACTGGTTCCTTCTCAAACACAGTCATCTCTCCATCTGTCTTCTCCTGAAACCATAGCCAGAAGGTAAGCAGCCCTGAGTCCACAACCCTCTGCGGTTAGCCACGGGCTGATCGGAGGGTGTCTCCAACTAAACAGAGGGAGGTTCTGTGTCGTGATGGACCAACCATAACTCAGGGGGCGGATGGCAACCTTCTGCCTTCCTGCTGTGAGCATAGCTATCACACAGCAAGTGTGGGGGTATTCAAGAGGCCTCCTCCTCCATCAGATTCTCAGGCTTCAAATCTGTGTCTGAGTGTTGGGAATACAAAGCCTGTTGGCAGAGGCTTCCATGGATGCAGCTGATACTGCCCGAGCTGAGGATTCTGGTCCAACAGCGGTATCACCCATCAACAAGATAGCCCTATTATTCAAATATGTCAGTCTCATAACTCGGATTCTACCCCTGGGAGGAGGAGACAACACCCCTTCTTGCTTCGTTAATGAAAAATGCAGGAGCTACATCAAAAAATAGCTTTCTGAGAGGAACGGAATGTTAAGGAGCTTCAGGAACTTTCAGAATGAAAACGACACGCAGCAGCCTTGCTTGTCTTCAGAGGGAGGAATTAAAAAGAGTGGCCTCCATCCGACTGTGTGAACTTGCCGGCGCCGCCACGTGGGTGACTCCCCTTGATACTAGTGCTCAACAGAAATGGTTCCTCTCAAATCCAGTGCCAGCATTAAGCTGTTGGATGCTGGGCTTTAGTGGTCTCCAGTGGGTTCAGCTGTATCCAATTGCCAGCCAAGAGCTCGGGGAAGGTCAGGAACACTGGAGTGCTTGAGCAACGCCATTCAGGGTGAAGCAGATAACGGATCTGCTTTGATGTCAAAAAGGGAAGGATGCTCTCAGGGCACGGCCTTGGGGAAACAGGTGTTAGGGGTGGGGTTGAAGAAATGGCTTTAGTGGGGTTGGAGTGCTGGGTTTGCAAGCATGAGGATTTGAGTTTGGATTTGAGCACCCACGTAAAAAGCTGGGCGTGGCTTTGGCTCTGCACGTGTGAGGCTTGGTGACTGGGGGTGGGCAGATCACTAAACTTGATGGTTGCTCCAGGCTCAGTAACAGACTCTGTTTCTCTACTAAGGAGAAACGGAGCCATGTCCTCCTCTGGCCTCTATGCAACACACACACACACACACACACACACACACACACACACACCTAAACCAGCCAGATGCAAAGCTGAGAAAATGGGACAGCCACAGTAGGGGACTGCAGTATCAACACTGGCACCATTTCAAGACAACTTGGTACCTCGGTCCCCTACTGTCATCTCCAACTCCACTCTGTCCCCACATAGACTTTAACTGAGTTCTAATGATGGCAGCCATGCATGTCCCTTGACACATCCTTCATTATTCCACTGGCAAGCTGCCTCATGCAGCTGGCCTCTGCTTCCGGGTCTTCAGAAGTCACGAGGAGGACTCTTCCCAGCCCTGCCTAGCCCCTGGACAGACCGACATGGTCTCCTCATCCACACCTGCTGTCCATACCCAGCTCCTGATGCTCCCGTTGGACCTGAACAGACTCACCTACAAGCTCCGCACTATCGAGCCCTTAGCCCCTGGAAGCTGTTCGTCTACCTTGCCATTTTCTGGAGGCTGGGGGGAGGCCTCTAGGAATCTGCCTTTCCCCTCCGAGCTGGACACACTACTCAGAGCATAGTAACTGATTTCTTCCTCATTTCCCCCTGGGAACCCTACAGTGATGCCTCCTACAAGGGCTCACACTCCGGCTGACCCAAATGGTGTCCAGATCTGCTGTGACCAGCATCCGCAGTGAGGATCAGCATGAAGAGCCAAGTACCCTGTACCCACTAGGACCTCAGTGTCAGAAAAATTAGCAGTGTGTTGGGAAGGAAACCTGACAGGCACAATGGGGATAAAAATGATGCTGATGGGAAACTAGAATCCCTGGGAATAGAGAGATGAACAGAGACATTCCTTAACAGGTCCTGATGCCTCTTTTTCTGTACTTTGTCACCAGAAGGTGTGGATTGTAAACCCCTGTGACCACACAATGACATGCTCCTCAGAAGGGCAAGCTGTCCTGGGGATGAAGCAATACCTGCTGCAATCTGGGGTTGAACCCTTGCTCCCAGGCATGGGAGGCTTGGGTGCATCCAGGGCGGGAGAAAGACAGACACAAAAGAGGTGCAATGGTGACTTCAGACAGGATTTGCCTTCGACAAGAGGTTGGAGAATGAATAAGATTCCCAGGA
This sequence comes from Micromys minutus, assembly GCF_963924665.1. Taxonomy (NCBI): domain Eukaryota; kingdom Metazoa; phylum Chordata; class Mammalia; order Rodentia; family Muridae; genus Micromys; species Micromys minutus. The sequence goes on from NC_137964.1 coordinate 23,050,552, forward strand.
CCCATGGTAGGGTGCGCATGAGGCTGTATGAGGGAACTTATGGGAGGAATGTGAACAGAGGTTTAACAGGTCTTTACCTCCATCTTCCCTGCAGGACTGAAGACTCTGAATACTATGGTGTGGTGGTTTGCATATGCTTGGCCCAGGGAATGGCACTACTAGGAGGTGTGGCCTTGGTGAAGAAAGTGTGTCACTGTGTGGGCTTTTAGATCCTCCTCCTAGCTACCTGTAGAGTCAGTATTCTCCTAGCAGCCTTCAGATGAAGATGTAGAACTCTCAGCTTCTCCTGCACCATGGCTGCTTGGACACTGCCATGTTCCCACCTTGATGATACTGAACTGAACCTCTGAACCTATAAGCCAGCCCCAGTTAAATGCTGCCCTTATAAGAGTTGCTTTGGTCATAGTCTCCGTTTACAGCAGTAAAACCCTAAGACAAGTTGGTATCAGGGACAAGTTGGTATTGGTGTGATAGACCTGACCATGCTTTTGTTTGGAAGAATGTGGATTTGGGGACTTGGATTTGGAAAGCAATGTAATGCCTAAACTGGGGCTTAATTGGCTTTCCCAGTAGGAACATGGAAGACTTTGTTGCTGACAGTGGTTGGAACTGTGGAAGCCTGGCTCTAAAGGTTTCAGAGAAAAAAAATTTTAATATGTGGCAGGGAGACTGTTCTTGTGATATTTTGGTGAAGAATGTGGCTGCTTTTTTACTGTGTTTGAAGAGTCTACCTGAGACTAAGGTAAAGAGATTTGTATTAATTGCATTAATAAAGGAAGTCTCAAAAAAAAATCCCAGCGAAGATCTTGCTCTCTAGCTTGGTCTCATGAAAAGCATTTTGATCAAGCATTTCAAACTTTGAAATGCAAAGTACAAAATGTATGGTTCAAAGAATAAAGGGGCACAAGAAAGTAGAATGGAGCTGAATTTTTTATCAAGGAGATAGAAAGTGGTGATCTCCGGTAAGATCCCACCCAGCTAAGCTTATTGTTTGTGTTTACAGTTAAACAGGGAACTTTTAATCTGAAATGAAATACAATCCAGAAATGGAAGCCACAGGCTTTTGATTCAGCTCTTGAGGAAAAGTGGCCAAGAAAACTTCAGACCAGGCATGGAGGTACACACCTTTAATCCCAGGAGACAAAGGCAAGCAGATCTCTGCATTCAAGGCCAGCCTGGGACAGAGCAAGTTCTAGGTTAAGAAAAACTTAAGTCTAGGCATGGTGGTATACAATTTGATCCCAGCATTCAGGAAACAGAACCATGCAGATATCTGAGTTCAGGGACAGAGCAAGTTCCAGGACAGGCAAGCTTAGGCAGTTAAGGATTTGAAAACCAAAGAGCTGGTGATAATTTAATAAAATGAGGAAGCCATGTTTCCGCTCCAGCAAGCAGTAGAACTCAGCAGCTTTAGCCATATGGCTCTGGCTTTAGAGTCTAGAATAGAAGGGACTACTGGGACAATTGATGCTGGTTAGCTGGAGCTAAGAAATTAGTGGTGAATGAGAAGAGAACAGCATCACTGAGGTGAAATCTTCTGGGAAGTGTTTTCTGAGAACACAAAGAATCTGTGCTCCAGAAATAGCCAAAGTTGTACCCGGTCCTGCAACTGAACTTGGTAATGTGTAAGAGTCACCCAGGTGGTACTGGTTTTGAAGGCATGAAGGGTTCATGAAGAGCAGCTGAGGTTTGACACTGTGAGAGGCCATGGAAGGCCATTGGTGAAGGTGCAACCTCGGTTATAGTTGACAGCATAGGACCAAAAGGGTCATGAGAAGAAGGTGAGGCTTGGTACCACGAAAAGAGCCTATGAGAAGCTATTGATGAAACCTCGTTATAGCGGAAGACTCCAGCAAATTGGAGTTGCTAGTACCATGGGCTGATCAGCAAGAAAAGCAGCAGCGGTGGAGTGGAAACTATTCTTAAGAGAGAATACTCTTGAGAGAGCCTGGAATACTACAGAGAGCAGAGCTGGATATGACCCGAACACTTTGGAGGAGCCCAGAAGGTCATCTGTAGATCCCAGGCATTGGAACAAGAAACTACAATGTTGAAGTTGCCTTGGAGACACCAAAATGTTCAATATGTCAGAGCCATGGAATACTTGCTGAGAAAAGCTGCTATCAGCGTGTGAAACCAGCCCTGGAGAAAGAAGTTTGTTTCAGTCAACAAAGATGAAAAGTGAGTTGGAGATCTGAAGACCGCTTTGACATCAGACATGGAGAGGCAGAGTTTGGAGTTTTCCTAGCTGGTCTTGCTTTTATCCATTATTTCTTCACTGTGCCATTTTGGAAAATGAAAATGTATAACCTGTGATGTTATAGGTATATAATCTGCTGTTTCATGTTGATTTTATAGGGGATTACAGTGAGAGAATGCACAAATCTTAGAAAAGAACTTTGAACTTTGGACATTTAAACATTAATGAGACTATGGGGAATTTTGAAGTTGGACAAAAATGTATCTTGCATTATGCTATGACTAAGTATGGCCCCCATAGACCCATGTGTTTGAATAAGTCTATGGGGGCGAGGGAGTTGAATGTGGTGGTTTGAATATCCTTGGCCCAGGGGGTAGCATTATTAGGAGGTACAGCCTTGTTGGAAAAGGTGTGGCCTTGGAGGAGGTGTGTCACTGTGTGGGTTTTTAAATCCTCCTCCTATCTGCCTGAGGAACCAGTCTTCTACTAGTGGCCTTCAGATGAAGATGTAGAACTCTCAGCTCCTCTTGCACCATGCCTACTTGGACGCTGCCATGTTCCCACCTTGATGATAATGAACTGAACCTCTGAACCTGTAAGCCAGCCCCAGTTAAATGCTGCCCTCATAAGAGTTGCCTTGAACATTGTCTCTGTTCATAGCAATAAAGCCCTAAGACACAAGGCAACAGCCTAGGTACAGGAGAAGGCAGGATAAACCCTTCAGAAACCAGATCCAGAGATGAGGCCCCTAAAACCAGTGTCCCCTGTAGCCCTAACCCTGGCTTCCAGGTCCTTCATGCAGGGAGATACATTTGCTTATCCCTGGGACCAGTCTAAAGGTGCACAGTTAGGAGCACACAGCTGAAAGTCAATAGATGTAAGTTTAACTAAACATTCATCCCGACCACCTTCCCTAAGACAGAGGTCTCTTTTAAAAACCAGAAGTGCATTTGGCTCCTTTCCACCTTGGAGAAGTCAAATGGGTGCAGGACTACTGATATAAAGATCAGCATTGCTTTAAAGGTAAAAAGGTAAGTCATCCAGATGGCTCGGAGGGCATGTGTATCTGCTGCCAAGCCAAATGGACTGAGTTCGATCCCAGGCCCATGCATGTGGTGGAAAGGATCAGCTGATTCCTCAAGTTGTCATCTTACATCCACATGTGCCCCCTTGCTCATGCATGCACACACGCACACACACACTCACACCCCTCACCCAAAGAGGAGAGCTTCAGTTAAAGTGGAAGAGTCATGTGAGTTCCCATCCTTAACTGAGGAGTTGATGACAGTCAATCTCTGCCAGAGGAGGGAGATTTGATGTTCTTCCAGGGTGTGGTCCCTGGTTGGTTGACCTTGCTTGAATAGATGGCTTCACACTTATGCATATATAGGCATATATACTGAGTTCTGTGGATTATTTAAAAGAGGTAGGGGGGGACATGAATTGGAAGAGTGATTCGGGATGTGGAAAGAGGGTCCAGGAGAAAGGGGCAAAAGAGGTGGTGAATATGATTAAAATATGTTTTATACATGCAAGCAACTCTCAAAGAATAAACAAAATGGTATATAAAAGACGAAAATAAAATAAAAACCAGTGTGCACATCACTGGTCCCAAAGTGGTTTCTGGCTGCTCCGAGGGGCCACAAACTATACCCCATGGACTGAACATGGCCCATGCTTTTATGACTGAATCCCTCTCTCCTTCTCCCCCTGCCTCTCCCACCCCATGTCACATGTCACCCAGGCTGGCCTAGAACTTCATATGTAGCTGAAGATAATTTAGCACTGTCGATCGGCCCTCCTCCACCTCCTGAACGCTGGGATCATAGATGTGCACCACTGTGCCTGGTGTGTGGTGCTGAGAGTGGAATGTGGGGTTTCATACATGCTGGGCACACACTCTCCCAGCTGACTTCATCCCCAGCCCGCCACTGGAGCCCCCCACACACAGCCAGGCTTATTCATACAGGCACCACCACGCGGCTGAGGATCTGTGTGTGGTGAGGGATGGGGGGCAGAGCGAAGGTATCCATCGCCTGACCTTCCTCAGAAAATCATGTTCACCCTGGGGAGGAGTTCAAGAAAGTTCCAAAGCAGTTGATAAATGCTCCAACACAAGCAGCCGCCACTTACAACTCACTGGCCAGAAACATGGGACACTAGAGCTGCAGCGGCTCAGCAGTGGATTGACCGTTGTCACTGCACTTCCAAAGCTCTCACAGACTCTTGGGCTTATGCTTTGTTTTGTAGGTTGAACATAAGTGCCTGTCTATCCATGTTCACGAGGGGGGTATATGATGTGTATGGTGTGTAAGTATGTATGTGGTGTGTCTGTGGTTGGTGGATGTGCGTGTGTGTGGTGTGCATGTTTGTGGTATGCATGCGTGGTGTATATGTAGTGAGTATGTGTGTGTGTGGTGTGTATGTAATATGTACACCTGTGTATGCATGCGAATTTGTGTGTGTGTGTTTGTGTGTGTGTGTGTGTGTGTGTGTGTGTGTGTGAGAGAGAGAGAGAGAGAGAGAGAGAGAGAGAGATAGAGAAAGATGTGGTGAATATGTGGTAAGTATGGTATGTGTGTGGGGTTTATGTGTGTGTGCACACAGGCACATGTGCACTCAGATTTTTGTGTATAAGAATCTCTGCATATTTGTGTGAGCTACAGGTCACCTTCAGGAATTGTTCTTCAGATGCTGTCTACCTGTGTTTCAGAGTCAGGGTCTCTTGTCCTAAACTTTACCAAGTAGGGTAGACTGGCCAGCAAAAAGGACACATCTGTCTGTCTGTCTGTCTGTCTGATGAAACAAGTGCCACCACACCCAAGATTTTTTGGTTTGGGGTTTTGTTTTGGTTTTTAGGCTTTGAGCATTGAACTCAGGTCCTCCTTCTCTGGCTCATATACCCCATACACACACCACACACACCACACACACATACCACACACACACAACACCACACATACTCTACACATCAAACACATATATACACACACCACACCAACATATACACACCACACACCACATCAAACACACACACATACAACATACTCCACACATCACACACACACATACAACATACTCTTTGCTTTAAAAAAAAAAAAAAAATCCCAGGACCCTTAAAAATCATCTCTCCCAGGAACTCATGTGTAAAAGGCATGATCTGGTCCAGTAAACACACTCAGGATACTGAAAAAGGAAAGAAAGAATGTGCCTGTTTGGTATGCACATGTACAAACACACACACACACACACACACACACACACACACACACACACACACACACACACATGGGGGTGGGGTGCAGGGAATCACCCTGCCCTTCCTTCCTCAATGAAATTATTTTCTTACACAAACCCCAGTCTTTGCCTAGCTGGCAAATCTCTGTCCCTTGGTAGAGCCGTCCAACACCTACTTCCACCCCTCTGTGCCTTCCTGGACCGGGCAGAATTACAAACCTGATTTCCTTTAGTCATTGAGCCCAAGCTGTGATTCCCACAAAAGTCCCCAAGTATCAGGCTCCACCCCCCTCACTGCCCCAGGCAGCCTGCAGTTCCCAAGGTGGCTGTTACCTCTGTATTTCCCTGGTTCTCAACTATCGGACTCTCTTTCCCCACTGCCTCCCTCCCCACTCCCTCCCTCCCCATTCCCTGCTTTATTCTCCCATCTCCACCTCCTGGACTGACATCCTCCTACCCCATTGTCCTTACTGTTCAAATGCACGGAGGCCGCCCCCACTCAGACCCCCTACCTCCCAATTAGGAATCGCTCCAGAATTCCCAAGAACCATCAATGGTCGGCTGTTGCCTTTCTATTAAACTCAAAGTACTTATTTCTTTTAATACGCTAGGAGCCTCCTGTTCGTTTGGATGGCTGGGGGGCTTAGATGGTGAGGTGTAGTCTCAGGTTTTAATGAGTGCAATTCAGCATCGAATTACTTCAACCTCTGCATTGAAAGGTCTCTTGTTAGCTTCACAGAGGGGAAGAAAAGTATCAGCGCATGGCATTTAAGACCTCGCTTCTTAACCCAGAACTGTTTCAATCCTGGTTGGAAACTGCCGCCCATCCAGATGTCCTATGAGCTCCTTAAGAAACATGGAAGCAAAAAAAAAAACCCCGGATGCCCTCGGCTGCTTCCACATATGTCGGAGACAGGTCTCCTTTTCCTTCTCTGTGTCATGTTTATTGACAGAAATGTTTGCTCTTTTAAGCTTCAAGCGGAAAAAGACATCACGAATAGCCTGTATAAAAAGACCTTCGACTGTCACCCAGGCACCTATTCCCAATTAATTGTAGTACCGAGGAACTGCTCGCTCTTGGCACCCATGGCTGACAACAGAATGATATGATTAATCAGAAATATTAGAGAGAGAGAGAGAGAGAGAGAGGAGCACTCACACACGCATGCATGCACACACATGTGCACACACATCTGGTTTTGGTGCGTACCCCCTTCGTCATCCCTCTCTGTAGTTGCTGGCACATAGAAGTCTTGCAGCGGAGAACTCAGCTGACAAGAATTCAATGCCAGTCTATTCTAGACACCAGCTTTTTTTTTTTTTTTTTTTTAAAGACAGGCTGCCATGGTTTTTAATGGCAACTTGGCATTCATAACAGGGCATCGTCTACGTAGGTGGGTCTGAGCCAGAGCCCCCCCATCTCTGTTTAAACAAGCCCTACTTGAAAGCTCCATTCAGCTCTCTGGGGCCACGTGCATGAGCAAAACAATAAGACACTGAGCGAGGACAAGGGCCGTCTTCTGTTGGGCCTGGCCCTGTTCCTGGGGAAGAACATGAAGACAACCTGTGCAAATAGTGATTAACAAGGCAGGGACAACCCAAAGGGCACTGTGATTGGCCATGGCATGGTGACAAGCAGAGTCAAAGCACACACCATCCTAAGGCGTTCTGCCACCTCTGGGCTTTGGTGACAGTCATCCCCCCCCCCTGACAAAAGGGGAGTGTTCAATAAGCTCATGTGCACTGGGAACCTCCGAGAGTGGATAATGAAGGACGTAAAACACGAGGCCCCGGGGCAGGAGAGGGGGTTCGTTCGGGTGGTCAAGGACACTTACTCTCTGAGCGTGAGGACCTGAGTTTGAACCTCTGGCACCTGTAAAAAGTCAGACACGGTTACACATGCCTGCAACCCCAGCACTCAGAGGTAGAGACAGGTGGACCCCAGGAGCCCCCTCAGTCTGAACATTGGGATTCAAAATAAGCTGAAAGACTGACAGAGGAAGACACATCCTGGGGCATGTACATGAGCTCAGGAACCCACACACTCATCTGCTTGTGCCATACACACACATACAACTACATACAGAAGCACACTCACACAAACATGCACACACAGAGACTTATATACACACACAACCATACACATGAACACACACATGCATATACAACCACACACACACACATAACAATTCACATGCATACTCACACACATATACACACATGCACACACATATAACCTTACACATGCACACTCACACACATGCACACACACACAACCACACACATATACAACTATACACATGCACACCCACACATGCATGCATACATACAACCATACACATGCATACTCACACATAAATACAACCACACACACAACCATATACATGCACACTCATATACAAGTGCATACACATGCATACACACACACACACACACATACACACACAGAGGAATCCGAAGTCCCCTTCAAACACATGGTCACAGAACGCTGATGTTTCACAAAGCATCTCTGACCTGCCATCTGGGAAACACCAGGAGAGACACTCTGCTCTGCCCTGTGGTTTCCAATGTTTGAGTTAATTTCAGGTCGATGGTTCTTCGTGGCACTGAAAACAGTCCTGAATATCCCACAACAGAGTCAGGAAAGCATGCAGGTTGCAAATGGCCTTAAAGACAGCATAGGGGGGCCCTTACCATAAAAGTGAGAAAACCAAGACATAAAAAGATAAGCACATGGCCGGCTGCTGGCAGCCGTGAGCCCAGGCTATCTCCCCAGAATGGTGACTGGACTAAGCAGATACTATCAGCAGTAGAGAGGGAAGAACAAAGGAGCAGAAGACATCTCCCTTCAGAAACCTACAAAACAGTCCACCAAATGCTCTCCTAAAATCCATACCACTCCAGCAATGCTGGGGCACGGCTTCAACCCCAGCACTTGGGAGTCAGAGGGTAGATGGATCCCTGTGAGTTTGAGGCTAGCCTGGTCTACAGAGTGAGTTCCAGAATAACCAGAGCTATATAGAGAGACTGTCTCAAAATAAAATAAAATAAAATAAAATCATGTCATCAGTGTTACTCTCTCGAACATTCAGACACTACTGACACCCCATTAACTGCTCATATTCTAACCGAGCCAATACCCCCTTCAAAGTATCAGTTCACCCAATGCTTGTGTGTTCCCTAAACTGTGAGCCAAAATGAAACCTTCCCCTCTCCAGTTGTTTCTGTCAAGTATTCAGCACAGTCAAAACAAAAACAAAAAGTCGGGGCTGGAGAGATGGCTCAGCCTACAGAGCACTGACTGCTCTTCCAGAGGTCCTGAGTTCAATTCCCAGCAACCACATGGTGGCTCACGACCATCTGTAATGAGATCTGATGCTCTGCTCTGGTGTGTCTGAAGACAGCTACAGTGTACTCATATAAATCAAATAAATAAATCTTTTTTTAAAAAAAAAGTCATAAAAACAAAAAAGTAACTAGTCCACATGCACACCAGACACATGTGCACACATGAATGCATACTCACACCAAAATATTCATGCACACACACACATGCATACACATATATGCATGCATAGTCACATTCACATATACACACCCATAGGTGCATACAGACACATGAACACCTAAATATGTACATGCATGCATACATACCCATACACAAATGCACCCTCACACAAATGTGCACACACATATGCACACTTATGTACCTAGGTGATTCTGGGTTGTTCCAAGTTGCCGGTTAAATCTAAGTATCATAATGCCGGACATGTCTTTGTTAAACTCTAGAAAAGGGGGCTAGGGAGAAGGCTCAGTCAGTAAATCACTGAAACTCAACCATGAAATCCTGAGATCTATTCCCAGCATCGACACAAGAAAGCCGGGCACAGCGGTGCACACCGTGGAAAAGGACCGATCTCTGAGGCTTGTTGGCCAGTCAACCTTGCCTAATCAGTGAGATCCAGTGAGAGGTCCTGCCTCAAAAAAAACAAGTGGAGATCAACAGAGGAAGATATACCCAGCACGGACCTCAACCTCCACAGGCACCCAAACATATGCACACACGCACGCACGCATGCACACACCCTCTGGTGTACATGGTGCCCGAGAGTGAACTTGGAGAAGAGTTCCTGGCACAAAGGTAAGATAGTCATCATGGTTTCACAGCATCCCTCCACAGACTAGTCAGGTGATTGAACCCATCCAAGCTCACCAACGTGCACATCTACAACAGATGTGTCTTATTGTATCAAAATTATACCTCAAAATTGTTCATTTTTCAGAAAAGCAATCACAGAAGAAAAATTACCTCCAGAGAGAGAGAGGGAAAAGGAGCTGGATTGACAGTCACTCCTCGACAGAACCAGTCTAAGCCAGAAGACAGCATAATGATATATTCGGGGTGCTGAAAGAAAATAGCTGCCTGCTCAGGTTTCTATTAAACAAGAGAGATACCCTTCCAGGATAAAAATGAAATAAAAGCATTTCCAGACAAACAAAAACTGATACAATTTACCTGTGGCAAACACCGCTAAACAGAACAGGGGAGGCACCAAAGAGTAAAGCCAGTTGAAGAGTGGGGGGTGGGGCAGGAGCGTGGGGGAGAGGATCTCTATGCCATAATGTGAGAATGTTGGCAATGTTTTGTCTCATTTTACATCTATTTGTCCTTGTGAGTCTACGTGTGCCTATGTGTGCACCCCATGAGTACACTACCTACCGAGGCCAAGAAAGGGTCTCAGACCCCCTGGGTCTGGAGTTACAGGCGGTTGTGAGCCACCAATGGCTGCTGGGAATTAAACCCGGGTCCTTCGCAAGAGCAGCCAGTGCTCTAACTGCTGAGCCACCTCTGAGGATTTCTATCAGTCTCTTTTTGACTACTACTGGCATGGAAGACATATTTGTTTAAAAAAACAGCACGCATGCACACACACGCATACACATACACACACACACACACACACACACACACACACACACACACACAGAGCATAAGAGAAAACTGCCCTCAGTAGAATGTAAGAAACGGGTAGGGGAAGACGATCAAGGTACCAGAAAAAAAACCAGAAGCCAAGTGTTGCCCCCCATCTGTTCCGTTCCCTGGCATCACTGTGCCCTTGCAAGGCTGCCAAGGTCCTAGAGAACAAAGTAAATAGAAATGTTGGGCTGGAGAGATGGCTCAGCGGTTAAGAGCACTGGCTGCTCTTCCAGAGGTCCTGAGTTCAATTCCCAGCAACCACATGGTGGTTCACACCATCTGTGATGGAATCCGATGCCCTCTGCTGGTGTGTCTGAAGACAGTGACAGTATACTTACATATAATAAATAAATAAATAAATCTTTTTTAAAAAGAAGATGAATGCTTCCTGGATTTAAAACCTACAGTATCCCTGGTGGTGACACACCCCTTTAATCCCTCTGATCCCAGCACTTGGGAGGAAGAGGCAGGTATATCTCTTGAGTTTAAGACCAGCCTGGTCCAGACAGCAAGTTCCAAGACAGAGAAACCCTGTCTCAAAAAAGCAAAGCAAAGCAAAACAGTGCAGTGTCTCTTGGATACGGAGGAGGTTTTCCTAAGCCACATTCCACAGTGTGCATTCGACGTGGGCCCTAACTCCATCTTCCATAGCAAGGAGAAAACCTGGGCACTAATAAAGGGCACCTCTTTAATCCACGCACACCCCCAAGTAAGCACAGCGCTCCCCCGCCACAGTAAAGGCAAGCTGAACAAATTACCACAGAATCCGGGAGATCCACCTTCATACTGCCTGTCCTACCCAACCTGGCTCCATTTCATGGTACCTGTTCCTAGTTTATTGTCACAAAGCTACCAGGGGGGAAAAAAAGATTTTTAAGAGTTTTAAAAAAAAAAAAACAACATTTTTCTTATGGTTTCAATGGGTTATTTAGCTCTAGTGGCAGCTGCTGACATTTTTTTTTTAATGTAAGACCTGCCAGCTGTAAGTCTGCTTTGGTTATAAATGTTTAATTATCATGCTTCCATGGGAACTGAAGGTAAACCCACTTTGTGTTTAAAAACTGTTAGCAAGGATACAAGCCAAAAGCCAACCCCATCTCGGTGAGTACCCCATGCTCCCTAATGTGATCTGAAGTTGTTTCCTCCAGATCCAAGAATCCTTGGAGGGATGGAAAGGTGGACTGGCTAGTTTTATATCATCTTGACATAGGATAGAGTCATCTGAGAGGAGGGAGCCTCAGTTGAGAATGTTTCCATACGATCCAACTGAAGGCAAGCCTTTGAAGAATTTTCTTAATTAGTGATGGGTGAGGGAGGGCCCAGCCCACTGCATATGATGCCACACTTATCTGGTGGTCCCTGGATTCTGTAAGAAAGCAGCCTGAGCAAGCCATTGGGGAGCAAGACAGTAAGCAGCACCCTTCCATGGCCTCTGTATTAGCTCCTGCCTCCAGGTTCCCACCTGCTTTGAGCTCCTGCCTTGGTTTCCTTCAGTGGTCCATGACTCAGGGTATGTAAGCCAAATGAACCCTTCCCCCTCGATGCTTCATCACAGCAAGAGAAACCCTAAGACATCAGGTCATCATGGAGAAGGCAATCAGAAGCAAGTCCCTAAGAGAATCAGTGACCCATTAGCAGGAGTCTGAAATTCTGCCACCTCTGGGCCTGTGTGTTACCCTAGACCCACATTCAAGTTCTCATCCCCTGGTAGAAAAGACTCACAGGACCAATCAGAAGGAAGAATTGGAATTTATGAAGACGGAGTTTTGATGCAGAATTAGATATGGGGGATGGGGAGACACTACAAAAACATAGCTCATCCACCAGGCACGGGTGCAACGCTCTGGACAGGGATTTTGCTCGTTTGGTTTTGTGTTTTGGTCTCAGTCTATCCAGGTTGGCCTCAAGGTCGATATGTAGCCAAAGATGACCTTGAAATTCCGATCTTCCTGCCTCAGCCTCCAGAGTGCTAGGATCACAGGTGTGCACTGCCTGGGTGCTGGGGCTAAAACTGGGTACTGTGCGCAGGCTGAGCAACAACTCTACCGACTGATCCACAACTGCACTCCTGAAATTTTCTTAACAATGACAGCCGCATGTATCTGCTGGTGTCTAAAGCCAAAATTCCATTGCTCAAAGGGTTTCTGCTCATTTTGTTTTACTTCGCTTCATTTTGGAAATGAGATCCAAGGCTGATTCCAGGGATGCCCTGGACAAGATCACAGGCTGGTAAGACTGCCCTGCATGAGGGGACCAGGTCACACATTGTCTAAGCAAAGTTCCTCAGCTGTTTATGGGACTCTCAGAAGGCTACAGGCTCATAGCAGGAAAGGAAGAGTGTCCTCTTGCAAAGCATGTACTCAGGCCTCAAGTCTTAAGGTCCTTGTCACGCTAACACTTCCATTTCAAATAACATTGGGTAATAATAATATTGTCGCCTCTAGGCAGATATTATACCTCTCACAGCAAATTTTATTACCTGTGCTAAAGATTTTCAGCATCCAGATAATGACAAGCTTCCCCCAGACTCTAGGGTGAGGGGTTCCCTTCTCTTTCTGTGTTCCCCTGAGTCCTCATCTCTCTGGCCTGCTGCAGCCCCACTGAGGTTCCCAAGGAGTGAGCATCTCATAATCCCCCTCTCCCCTGTGCCAAATAGCATCCATGGCCAAAGAAGGCCCAAGAAATGGCTCACTCACAGACCTGGACATTGCTACCCCGGCCTGCTTCCTGGGACTTTACCAATAAATTGTGTCTTTTCATGAACTAGGAGAGACCCCTCCCCGCCATGGACCACACAACTGTATCACCTGTTTATGGAATTAAATGACCAGCCAGCTGTGCTCCATCTTGCCCCTGAGGACAAGTATAATAGAAAAGCCATGGTTAGCTCAAGACAGGGAGAGATGTGTTGCTCTCAGCATAACATGCTCAGTAGTGAAGGTTCCCCTAGGCCTTGAGATGCTGAACAGCCAGCCAGAGGATCACCATGGCCAGTGAGATGGAGAAACAGGGAACCACATCCACTACTTGGCCAACTTTCTCACAACTGAGAGCAGTTGACTAAAGACTAGGGGTCCACTCGGCCACCCAGGTCAGCTTCATTAGGACCACTCAGCATTTGACCCCACTAACATTCAAGCTGAGGATATGGCACCCCACAAATTGAGTATGGTGGCAACACACTTATGATCTGAGCCCTTGGGAAGCAGAGGCAGTAAGTAGGATCAGAAGTTCAAAGTTATCCTCGGCCACATAGAGAGTTCAAGACACACAGGACTCAACCTAAAATAAATATATAGAAAGGTAAGAGAGTCATAAAATAAAACATTTCTGCACTTAAAACTCACCTCTATTCACAGGACGGACTATAAGATGTGGCTCAGAGAAAATACTTCTGCATGCTTAGCTTGAATTTCCTACGTCATTCTGTCCTCTCCTTGTGACACAGATGGGAAACTGAGGCACAGAAGCCAAGTCACAGGTCTAGGGTCACACGGTTAAATAAATGACTGGGTGTGCAATAAGCCCAGTTCCGACTACAAAGACCATAATTTTAAATAATGGAAATCTCTAGATAATTCCAGAAAAGTCACAAAACCTCCCCAGTTCCTGTGGGCCCTGGATGTCTCAAAACCCAACCTCTCTACTGGCTCTCAATGTCCAAGGCCACCTTCCTCCGCCTTCCAGAGGCTGGAGGTGGGGAACAGGCTTATGACTCTTTCCTCTCCCAACACCTTCTCAGCCTTTTCCCTCATAGTCAGTAAGTCCCAGCCTGGCTCTCCCATAAAACATGGGCCTTATTTACTGTCCTGGAGAAACAGACAAGATCTGGAATCCTATTGAGGGCTCTAGTTCCATTTGCCTAATGGTACAGTTTTGGGTTAGAGGGAAAAAAACAAACAAAAACAAAAAAACAAAACAAAAAAAAAAAACAGGCTTTGCGAGAAAACTGTCTTTTAAAACTCCTATATTTAAATTGAAGTCCTTAGGGAATTATGAATCTACAAAGAACTGAAATTCCCTGGAACTTGCTATGAAGACCAGGCCAGCCTTGAACTCAGCCTCCGGAGTGCTGGGATTAAAGGCTTACCCCCACCACACGCCACCTGCCTCATTTGATTCCCACCATCAGGTGCAAGAGACAGAATTCCCTTTTAAGCCCCACATGATCTAACCAGAGCCAGTACCCTGAAAGCTTCCCTGGCTCAAGCCTGGTGCCCTGAGGGACCAGCCTTTCTCCTACCCTGTGCCCCCAGGGACCAGCCTTTCTCCTACCTACCCTGTACCTCCAGGGACCAGCCTTTCTCCTACCTACCCTGTACCTCCAGGGACCAGCCTTTCTCCTACCTCTTTCCAGTTGCTAACAAAGGGGTTGTGGTTAGCTTCCACTGCAGTTTTCCATTGTTTCTTTCTAAATGGAAACCTTTTATTTGCTTATCAATCAAAGGGACAGGCTTCATTGTTGCAAAGAGAAGCGCTTTCCCATCTCTCTGGAAACCATCACTCTCCCTGCCCACCTTCCCGCCCCCTTTGGATACAGACGTGGATACTAATGATGTTAATTTCAGAGATGCTCACAGGACATTTATTCTATGCCAAATGATGTTGCAGATGCTTTTCACAGGAAAAAAAAAAGTCATTTATTGGATCTTGCAAATTTTCCCCCTGCCTTGAAGTTGAAGAAACTGATATAAAAATATGCTGCCCTGAGTATGGTGTTCCTGGAAGAAAGGGTAGCTAATGACCAGTCCTGGTTTGTTTGTTTGGGGAGGGGATGGAGCAGAGGGGACAAGTGGTAAACCAGAGCCTGGGCTTCATCTGAATAGGTCATCTGGTGTCGAGCAGCCAAATTCAAGCCTTGCCTGACCCAACATCGACAACTTCAGGTTTCTCCTGAAACCCCTGAAATTAGGCTTCTAGTTAAGTCTGCTTTTTGAACCCCACGTATGAGTTGGGGGTGGGCACAGAAGTTTCATGACCCTCCTGTGAACAGAGGTCAAAGCACAAGCTCAGATGTTAGTCCTCCCTCGGCCTCCACCTTGTTTGAGAGACAGGATCTCTTTTATTGGCTGCCATGAATGGCCGAGTAGCTATGAGCCTGTCTCCATAGAAGAGTTAAAATTGTGGAAAGGAACTCTGTGTCCTAAGTTATGTGGGTACTGGGATCCAAACTCAGGTCTTCATGCTCCTGTGACAAGACCTTTATCCACTAAGCCATCTCCCCAGCCCAAGTCTGAACCTGAAGGGGAAAAACAAAAAAACTCAAGAGACAAGAGTGGTAGTCTATGGACTGGTGACTTGGACACAGGTATGGGCCATCAAATCGACACCAGGCAACCACGGTGCATCCCTTCAAGCAGGTCCAACAGTGGGGCAGCACCTGACAGCAAACATGGACGGTCACACCTATAATCCCAGCATTCAAGAGGTGGATTCAAATCTGGGTTACAGGGTGAGTCCTATGCCATCATTGTGTTACTTTTTTTTTTCTTTTTAGGGTAACAATCATGTCTTTTCTGCAGGTCCTCAATCAAGAGTGAGACAAGAGGCCCTGGTTCCTTCAGCAAGGGACAACAACAAACAGCAATGGCTCTAATGAGTCACTCCGCACCAAGAGCTGTCAAATCCATCATCCCCGCTTTATTTTTTGAATGTGATTAAACACTGCTTTCTTCCCTTTGGTAGCAAGATGCGCGACAGCCGATCTATCATGGTGTCTGAGCTATCTCTGCATCTTCCGATGTTTAACTGCAGGGTTTCCCATCCGTCATTCCCTACCTGAATCGCTTTTCGGAAAAGAAGGGGAATCTTCATTCTGCTTCTCAGACCGCAGAGGAATTAAAGAACAGTTTTTCTCCCACAAAACACCAGCAGTGGATCCATAAACCTACGCAGAAGGATGCACGCCCAAAGATGGCAAGCATGGCCGTCCGAGAGGTGCAGTGCCCGTGGGTGCCGAAAGATGACACTGAGGGTCCCAGTGCTGGAGTTATCGATGGTTTCGAGCTGCCACATGAGTGTTAGGGATGGAACCCAGCTCTTCCGTCAGAGCAGCCAGTGCTCTTAACCACTGACCCACGTCCCCAAGTCCTGTTGCCATTATCCATCTTGGTAATATGGTCCCCATCTTAGCCACTGTGGTCCATGTGGTACCTGTTCCCATCTTCAGTCACTCCTCGTCACACACACCCCATACCAGCCTTGGCAGGCACAACCATGAAACTGCTTTCTGTCCCCATGCATCTGCTTCTTCTGGACACTTCCACGATCACTTTAAACAGAAAATGGAGACCTTTGCCTCATCCAGTCCTCATTCTATAGCACTATAGCACTCTCCGCCCCCCTCCTGCTGTGTCTGTCTGTCTGTCTGTGTTAGAGATGAGAAGAACCAGAAGAACCAGAGCCTTGCACATGCTAGGCAGATTAGGCATATGTTCTGCTACTAAGCCACACCCCTGAGCCCCCACACTCGGGCACTCTGAGCAGGAGGCTCTACTGCCACTGAACCATGTTCTAGCTCTTTCTCCATCATATTCCCAATACTTCCTTGCTATAGCTTTGGTCTACATTCCATTCCTTCTCACACAGAGACCATTATTTCCTTACCCCCAGAGAGATAAGGAGGACACGGATCCCTCTTCCATGGGTGATGGGAATTGAAATGGAGCAGGTGCCGTAAGAGGTGGTCTAATGCATTAAGGTGCTCATGTGCTTACACACACACACACACACACACACACACACAGCCCTCTAGTAAAGCTTTCTCCTGGCTCCATTCTCCCCTATCCATGTGACTACAGTGGCTATCTTACAATTAAAATGTAGCCCACACACGTGTCCCCATCACAAGCTGGGACTGAAGCCAGCCTGGCTGAGCATGAAGATCACACCTCTGGCTCTCAGCATTAGCAAAAGTAATTCTACAGACAGCCTGTGCCTAGCCCACCCACGCTTCTGAAGATCGGAGCAGATTAACCCACAGTGCCAGAGAGACACTGCGCCCATGGCTGCACCCCAGTTCTCCACACACAGCTGTCAAGCACCACAGCATGTCCCTGGAGTTGTCTGGAATGAGACCTAGTGTTGGCTACCTGCCTCCCCCAAGCCCCTGGACCACAATATTGGGTCTCCAGCCATTAGCCACACTATCCAGCTATTACCTCATCACTATGATCCCCTCTACTGCTCGTCACATGCAGGTCAAGACGCCCTGCTGAAGCAGTCAGTCACTGATGTTACTGGCACCTGAGAGCTGCCATCACCCTGGAAGCCCCAGCTATAACCTGTCTTTGCATATTTTGTGGGTTCTTCTTTCTTCTACCCTTCTTCACCCCTTTTCTTCTACACCTTTTACCTCCTAACACTAGCTAGGAGAGAAAAAAAGAATGGAAGAGGAGGTGATGTTATTGTTAGACTACTTCCTGCTGATTAAGGGCCTTGAGCTCTTTGGGACAAATTTGATCCTCCTCCTCCTCCTCCTCCTCCTCCTCCTCCTCCTCCTCCTCCTCCACTTCCTTCTCCTCTTGATCTTCTTCTTCCTCCTCCTTTTCCTTCTTCTTCTTTCTCCTCCTTTTTCTCCTCCTCCTTCTCTCCTTCTCCTTCTTGTTTCTTCTTTGCACATGACTACTTAACAAACTACAACCAATAGCAACCAAAAACAACTCACCCCACCTCTCAGGCCCCAGCATTTATACACCCCTTGAAAAGTCTCCAAAATTCCAACATCACACAATCACAGAAATTATCCACAGCTGGCAAAGTCACACCCATGCTAGAGCACAGGGCAAATCATAGTCAGCTGCTGTGGACAATCTGAAGCAGCTCCATATTCTAACCCTGGGATTAAAACAAAAACACATTCTTATAATATTTCTGTTTTTTTTAAGACACTGAATCTCCAAAATTCTCACTACACCAGTCAGTGATAGAGTCAGATGGAAGAGGAGGTAGATGGTCCATGTGACAGCTCATTACAGTGATAGCACTCACATAGAACACTCAGTAAAATCCTTCCTTTCCATTCCATATTCTCATTCTCAGCCTTCTGAATCCATGGCCACACTCCCCAGAATTCCTGCCCAGAAGACTGATGTTTCTCTGCCGAGGTACCCAGGGCTGGCCCATTTGTCTCTCTTCATGTTAGCCATGCATGGTAGTTTGAGAATGGCCATTCATATGTTTGAATGCTTGATATCCAGTTAGTGGAACTGTTTGGGGAGGATTAGGAGGTGTGGCCTTGTTAGAAAAGACATGTCTCTAGGATCAAGTTTTGACATTTCAAAAACCCATTGCCTCTTTCCCCCTCTCTGTATCTCCACCCCCCAACTTCTCTCAGCATGCTACCTACAAACCAGGATATAAAGTACTTGGCTACTGCTCTAACACCATGCCTGCTAGCTTTCTACCATAAGGATCACAGACCAACCCCCTAAAACTGTAAGTAAGCCCCCAATGAAATGCTTCCTTTTATAAGAGTCGCCTGTGTCTCTTCATAGCAATATAACGCTGACTAAAACAGCTATTTATTGCACTTACATACAGCTTAGGGGGGTTCTGTGTTATCAGCAGCATGAAGGGCCCTCTCATCACCATGACAATGAGCAGGGAGGTGTACTCCTTTTTTGTTAAGTTTCAGGGATGACAACAGATCTCCTGGGCTCTGACCTTGGTCATGGCCACCAGTGGTTCTCACAATGTAAGGTAGGTCTTACATCCTGGGCTTTAAAACCCTGCAGCGGTGCCCAGCCTAGTCTCAATGAAATCCAGGGTCTTTTCAAAAGATATAAAGCCCTGGGAGAATGCCACTCTCAGCCACCTTGCTGGCCAAGTGTCTCCACCATTGCCCATACACAACAGTGTCCCTGGCTCTATGGTGACCCCAGAACACACCACAGTTGGCTGCCTGAAGGCCTGTGATGAGTCTTCCTCCTATCTCTCCAATACCCATCCCACACCTCCTCTGAGCTCTGTTCCTCAGAGAAGCCCTCCTCCACCAACCTATCTAAAGGAACCTTCCAGATCTTAGGCTGTCCCCTGCCCTGTTCCTCTATTGGTATTTATTGTCTCTAGACAAAAAACAAACACAATGCTTTCAACAAGAGTCCGTCTCTATAAACCATGGGTAAGCCAGCTTCAGAGAACGGGGACTCCTTGTCTCTCTCACCCCAAACCTGCTCTCAGTGGGTAGTAATGGCTTTGAGACCTGCTGCTGGACACACTGGACAAAGGAGGCAGAGAAGAACTTGGGAATTGGATGTGGTTTTAGGAATGTGTCCAGCCTGTACAGACTACCACCTCAGCCCTTCATGCCTGCTCTTTTCTGCCTGGAAAATTCTTCCCCATACCCCTGCATGGCTAAGCCCCATTCTTCCCACCTCAGACCAATGTTCCCAGCCAGGCCTTTCCTCTGAGCATGTCCCTGGTACCCTATCCCTCTCCCATCTCCTCCATCACCCAGTCAATTCTGCCCTTCTCACATCTTGACCCACAGAATCCAGGGGGAATTTCTGATCAGCAGTATGACATCAGAGACCCCTGTATAACAGACCCAGCGGGGCACGTGCCCCATGCCACCAGAGGAATTAGCATGTGACTAACCAGTGGAGCATGTCTAAAGCCTGGGAATCTCAAAAACTGACATTAGAATCGCATCCTGAGACAGGCAGGATTGGAGCTGACTCCCTCCCTGTTTCTGCCCCTGCTTCAGAGCAAGTAACCTGGAGACCTCCAACCAGGTGGTCACAGGTAGTCAGTCACTTAGCACAGCACCCAGAATTCTTTCCCATGCAAATGAGGCATCTCTCTAGCCTTAGCCTTCAGCCAATGACCTTTGCCCACCCTGGGTATTCTCACCCCCTTCCCTAAATCTACAGAACTCTTGGGTCACCCTGAATAAAGTATATGCATTCAAACCCACCCAAGAAAGGAAATGTGAACAAGCTAAGATCGTCTCAGAGAGCCGCTTCATGAAAGATCATCAGATGCCTTTGCCTAAAAGAGCCACATACTGAAATTCTCAGAGCAGGTTTTCCCCATACCCTTCATCCTTTCAGCCAGGTATCCAGGCTCCTGGACACCCTGAGAGGGATAAATCAAAAGACATGGTACCACAGCTTTCCTCCTGGGCTCTGCTTTACTCTCTGGCCTGCCAAACAACAGTGTCTGATGCCCTGGAGGGAGGGAGAGACTGGGCCCCACGCGTCCCTGACTTTGCCCTGTCCACTCTGAGACAGCAGTGTCTGGACACCCCTAGAGGAGAGGCAGAACCCTGGACCACAGACCCTGATCAGAAGCTCACTCAGCACCAACCGGACACAAGACTTTCTGGGGGAGTTTCAGAGCTCCTAACCCAAGCATCCCTTGGCATTTGTTTGCTCAGGTATGTGTGTGCATGCGTGCAAATGTGTGTATGGGGAGGAGGGATAGGCTGGATTCGAACCCCTCACACTTGCTCACTGGTAAGCACCCTGCCACTGAGATCTGCCTATAGCTCTGCTTCCAGACTCAGATAAGTAAGCCTCCGGCCTTGGGTACCACTGCAATGGGCGAGCAGCTGCTTCTCTGAAGAAACCCAATGAGGCGTTTTGTCTGTTCCGTCCTCTCTCCAAGGGATCTAGAACTCCACTCAGCTGGGTAGTAAGGCTTACATAACATCAGGCTCCAAATATGTTTTCTGGCCACAGAAAAAGTAGCAACAGGATCCTTGAAGTGTCTCAGCCAGTACAGCGCTTTCCATGAAACCAAGAGGACCAGAGTTTGATCCCCAGAACCCACATGGAAAGGCTGGGTATGGCAACCGTGCAATTCCATGCTGAGGGGGTAGAGGGAGGAAGATCTCTAGAGCTTGCTGGATGATCACTCTGTACTCCGGCCAGCCAGTGAAAGGAAGGCCCTACCTTAAAAAAAAAAAAAGTAGGGTGGGAGCCAGGGCATCACACATCTTTAATCTGGGCACCTGGGAGGCAGAGGCAGGTGCATCTCTGAACTCAAGGCCAGCCTGGTCTACAGAGCAAGTTCCAAGATAGCCAGGGCTACACAGAGAAACCCTGTCTTGAACCACACATACAGGCCCCCTCAGTCCTTCCAAATCAAGGCAGGGTGAGGACTGCAGAGATGGCTCCGTGGTTAAGAACACTGGCTGCTCGATATGAGGGCATGCGCCTAGCCTTATTCTAACCTGCTGTGCCATGTTTGCTTGACATCCCTGGGAGGCCTGCTCTTTTCTGGAGGGAAATGAAGGAAGAGTGGGTCTGGGAGAGGAGAGGCGGGGAGGAGAGGAGGGAGGGGAAACTTCAGTCAGGACATAATATATGAGAGAAGAATAAACAAATAAACGAGCCAACAAATAGCACCGACTGCTCTTCCAGAGGACCCAGGTTCAATTCCCAGCACCCACATTGTGGCTCACAACCATCTAACTCCAATCCCAGGGGCTCTGATGCCCTCTTCTGGCCTCCAAGGGCACTAGGCATGCACACTGTACACAGGCATGCAAAACATTCATATGCATAAAGAAAAAATAAATCATCCTAAGATCTAATACAAAATACATGATACATAATACTAACGTATAGTACATAATAAATAACAATATATAATACCATATATTATGTGATATAATATATATATATATATATATATATATATATATATATATATATATATATATATATATAAGATTTAACATGTAAAAGAGAGAGAGAGAACGCAAGGTGAGCATCGACTGAGACAGCCACTTATTGTGGCCTCTACATGCATGTACACATGAGCATGCCCAAACACACACACAGGCAAGCACACACATCCCAAGTGACAGCTATCTCCTGCGGTTTGAGCTCCAGCTAACCGGTCAGTCACCCAAGGGGCTCACCCTTCCCACTTTCTCAGCCCCTCGCCTCCCTTTCGTTTCCTTGGGCTCCCCGTTATCTGTTCCAAACACTTCCGATTTTGCTTCCATTCCTCATCTGTCCTCCACTGGCAACTCCCCTGTTTGTCTTGTGGTCTGTGTCTCTACAGCTCGTGTCTCCTCCCCAGGAGCCTTCATTAGAATATTTCAAATGAAGACCTTTACCAACCCCCCCACCCCCCGCCACGGAGCATGCTGGGCCTTTCGCACACAACACAGTTTTAATTCTTATCACAGGACTTCAGGCGGTTTGTACATTATATCCTATTAAACCCTCAATTCCACTTGAGGTTGTCACAATTCGGAGATTACGGTGTTTCTGCGGGGTGTTCTGCTGGGGATACGTTCAGTTTGCTCGCTGGCAGACTCGGTTACGTGAGCCTGTATTTCACACCTCATTTGATTCCACAGTGAGACCGACATATAAAAAGAAGCAATTATTTATTTAGATTCTGGAATCGTTTCAGAGGGATATTCAATTATGTAATGGTTTTAGGATATTCATAGGTATAAGACTGTCATGCAGGAGGAGGGCTCCCTGCTGGGGGTGGGGGGAGTTGAACACTGAACATGAAGGAGACACACACACACACAGAGAAGTCACTGGGAGGGGAGCCCCTCTCATTTGCAAAATGGCTTCCTCTTTCCCGTGTGGCATTTTTTAAATTTCTTCTAGAGAAAAAAACAAGCACAAAACCCAAAAAAGTGACAAGTACTTCTACGAAGCAAAATACTTTTTTCCATGCAAAATATGACCATGGTCTGCGGATATGGTTCAATAAGCAAGAGGGCTTGCTGCAAAGGCACAGGGACCTGACTACGAACCCCTAACCCCTACGTAAAAAGCTGGGCATGTAGCCCAAGCTCTGTGGGCCTGTGGAGATCATTGTGGCTTGCTGGCCGCCACCCAGGTTCAGTGAGAGACCCTGTCTCAAGGGAATGATGGAAAGAGGACAAAAGGCATCCTCCTCTGGCCTCTGAGTGCACACACATGCACATAGACCACATACACAAACAGTATGCTGTCACTCAGCCAGCAGAGCATTTCAACAAATTAATCTCCTCTGCATGTAGCCTGGAGACCGTCTCTATAAGCCCAGTGCTCCTGGTCTCTTCCAGCCCAATGTCAGGTTGAGTGGCATTGCACTTACAGAGAGAGACAGTTCCCCACAACTCATGTCACCATCTGTGTTCATGGCGGCAGAAGCGCCCCCTGTCTGCCCACTGACAATCCTGTCCCTCCTTTTCCCCATTCTGCCTAAGCCTTTGGAACACTGGTCCAAACCCCCACTCTGAGTTGGTCTGGATAGATATATGATCTGAGTTGTTTTAGGAAGAGCCCAGGACAACTGTCCTGGGGTTCATTCTAGACTTAATCAGGAAAACTTCTTCCTAGAGCAGCAGTTCTCAACCTGTGGGTCGTGATCCCCTTGGGGACTGAACCACCCTTCTTTTGAAGGGGTCTCAGGAAACAGAGGTGTTTGCATTCTGGTTCATAACAGTGGTGAAATTACAGTTATGGAGTACCAGTGAAAATAATGTTATGGTTGGAGGTCACCACAACATGGACTTATTAAAGGGTGCATTAGGGAGGTTTAGAACCAATGCCCTAAAGTGACTGTGTGGTAGGAGGAGGACACTAGGAGTTCCTGGCTCCTACACTGTTCTCAAAAGGTAAGGGAGGACCGCACAGGGAGATGCGTTCTTCCACTGTGGGTATAAACTCAGCAGACCCCTGTGCTAAACAGAATGGAGCTATAGGCCAGGGAAGAGCCCACCTGTGAAGAACAAGGCCACCTGTGCCCACTGACTACCCTTCTCATGCCCTGGAGGCAAAGCCTGCCTCTCCCCAGCCGGAGAGCAACACAGGAGATTCACCTCCCAAGCCAGCCTGCTCCTAGGCAGGGGGTTCCACTGACTGTTACCTACATCTGCACCAAAACTCTGCTTGGGTGGAGCTGGAGGGGGCGTCAGGAGGAGACACTCCACTTCTTTCCAATAATTAGATATTGCTGGATGAGTCTGCGATGCATGGATGGGCTGCAGCCATTAGTAATCATGAGGACACACGCTTGGAAGATGGCCAAGAAGCCACACAGAAAACTGCTGTGTGAACCAACTGTGGAAACGGACACTTTTGCCACGAGGCCATTTACCGCAGCCACTTTGGGGCAAGTACCTGCACCTTTGCAACTGGAAGCCCTTGAGCTAATATTGACAGCTCAGGACCCAGGGTGCAGGCACATTCCGATATCCAGGGAAGTCCTGGTCATGTGATGTCACAGCCCACGCTCCTTCCCTGACACTGTCTGCCCTAGGGTGTGACTGATGAGCTCTGAGTGGGAGGTGTCACAGCCAGCATCAGACCACTCAGCCTGAGTCATTCTTCCTCCTGGGAGCCATTCACAGGCAGCACCATAGGGCTCTGGGGTTGGCTGGGGTCACGTGAGAAGTGACAGCACACACCGGGCAAGGCCACTGAAAAGGCTCAGCCTCCGCTCTCACATGACCCCACTTGTGACCCACGCTGACTCATCCCCAAGGCCCACGTGTCTCCTGGGCACCAAAAGACCCAAAGCTAGAGAAGAGAGAGAGGAGTCTAAGATGATTTACAGGGATGCCTGTCTCAGCGACCAGGGCATTGGACTTCACCCTGGGTGGCATCAGAGCTGGTGGCAGGGTCAGCAGCCACTCAGCCAGGACTTCTTCTTGGCCCAAAGGGCAAGGGCGGGAGGGGGGGGAGACAGACAGACAGACAGACAGACAGACAGACAGACAGATGCTCCGTAAGGAAAGAATAGAGGTGGCAAGGGGTGGGACTGTTGAGTGAGGGATCTTTCCACCCTCTGCTGCTGGGGTGGTCAAGCCCCTCCCTCGTCCCCCCTTGCCCCCCCTCACCACTTTCCCACCCCCAGGCTGGATTCTGAGAATTGCAAGGAAACTAGACTTTGAGATTCTGGATCCACAGCCACCCCACCCCCAAAACCCCACTTCTTCTCCCACCTGAAAGAGTGGGTTCAAAACAAGAGAAAAGGCTCATATAAGCAGCCAGGGGCCAGAGCCAGGCTGAACAGGTAAAGGTGCTTGCCCCCTGTGCCTGAGGACTTGAGTTAAACCCTGGGGCCAATAGGAGATGATGAAGCCACCCCTGAGGCTATCCTCTGACTTCTACATGCAGACAGACTGACAGACGCACACACTAATAATAACAGTAATAAATAAATTTAAAAAAATAAGCAGGGGATAGCTGTGAGCCCGTGCCCTACTTGCCCTACTAATTTGGCTCTCTAACCACTGGTCCCATTTCAGTCCTCAGGTCTTCTAGAAACAACAGTAATAACGGTGTGGTTGTCAAACTCGAAACTGTGATAAATGAAAGACAGGCAGCCTCATTATGTACTGCGCGTGGGACCATAAAGGTTGGACGCTCGGAGCTACTCTACATCCCTGCTGTGGCCGCACTGGCTGGTGCGGCTGAAGGAAGGTCCACCCGCCATCCTGAGCATGTTTCTCTGTCCCTTGCTCTGGTGCACCACACATCACAGGGCTCACCTGCTCTGAGTGTCCGGGTGGTGACCCATGCAGGACAGCGCAGCCGTGGTCTGGGTACCATCCTGCTCAATTTCCTCCTGCACTGCCCACTGGTCCTCGTGGCTCACCCGCACGGCCGTTATCTTCACACCCGCAGCCGCCTTGATTCTACGACATAAAAAGAAAGTAGACGTATGAGAAAACAGACTTCGCCTGGCTAGGACCATGGGAGACACTGGTGGTGGTGTGAATAGATTTGCGCCCCTCCCCACATACTCATGTGTTTGAATGCTTGGCCAATAGGGAAGTGGCACTATTAGGAGGTGTGGCCTTGTTGGAGAAAATGCGTCACTGGGGGTGGGCTTTGAGGTTTTCTATGCTCAGGCTTCACTCATTGTGGAATGAGATCCTCCTCCTGGCTGCCTTTAGATCAAGATACAGAATTCTTGACTCCTCCTCCACCATGTCTGCCTAGACACGGCCATGTTTCAGGTCATGTTGATACTGGACTGAACCTTTTAAACTGTCTGACAGCCCCAATTAAATGTTGTCCTTTCAAGAGTTACCTTGGTTCTGGTATCTGTTCACAGCAATGAAACCCTAGCTAAGACAGACAGCATCTGTAGCATAATGGAGATTCCCTTCCCTGGAGGCTAGAGAGAAAGAAGGCTGGGAATAGCTTCCCTCTGAGACCGACCATAGGAAGAGCGAGCTGGCAACCCTGATGCTGAGTTCAGTATCCAGAACCCACATGGTCAAAGGAGAGAACCAACTGCCCTAACCCTAACCCTAACCTCCAGACACTACCATGGCCTAGGCACCCACCTCCACATGTACAAAATAAAGAAATAAATGCAAGAGAAATTTTTAATGCTGATATGTTCCAGACCATGGGTGCTGGCTTCCATAGGTAAACCCAGAAGTGGGGAAACTGAGGCAGAAGAACTGCCACAAGTTCAAGACCAACTAGGCCACACAGTGAGACCCTGTCTCAAGAACAAATGGGCATATAAATGAATCTTGTCCCTTTTACAAGCGCCACAGAGTGTTGTCTCCATTTTCCATCACCAGGTTTGAAATGAATGATTTCATGCAAATTTTATCTTAATATTAAAAAGAGAGGCAAGGGGACAGCAAGATGGTTCAGTTGGTAAAGGTGCCTACCATCAAGCCTGCAGACCTGTTCATGGTGTGTAACTTCTGGTCTCCAACCATGCACCAAGGCACACACACCCAACACATAGCCACTAAATATATGAATAACCACAATAAAACATGATACAAGGAGGGGGGGACATGGTAAGTGAGCCATCCCAGGAGCGACTGAAATGTAAGAGGAGGTGTTCTATGTGTTAATGGGTGATGTCTAGGCGCCAGACCTGTCCTGAAGCCTAGCTGTCACCTGACTTAGGGAGTCTGAAGTGGCTCAGAGATGCCAACCCCTGCGTGTCCATCAGATACAAAGATGGGACTCTGTCTCCCTCTCCCTCCCTGTGAGCACCACAGCACTAGCCTGGACAGCACACCCCAGAGGCTCCAATCTCACTCATCAGCCACCCCCTCTCCTGCATCCGACCATCCATTCTTCCCACTGGACTTGGGTCTTCATCGCCTCTTCCACAAAGCTATCTTTCTTGGCACCATGACACCCTATCTGTTGGTTTATGCATGCCACGGACAGAGGTGTCCTGTTCCATCCCTGCCTCTCACCAAAGGGCTGAGGGAAGAGGATGTTCCAGAACCTATGTCTGCATTCAAAGTCCTTCTCACCGAAGCTGCACCCTCTGCCCTGCGGGTCCTCTAACAACTTACACAGGGATCTTTCCCACTCACGCGATGGCTCAGAACCCCTTCATCAGACCACTGATGGTCAGAGCGAACAAGGGAATCGGTGGCCAGTGAGACCCCTGTGAGACCTGAACTGCATCACTGAGCTTGTACATCTCAGTTTCTCCTGGATGACAGTCCCTCATCCACTGTGGTCTTGACTGCTCACAGGACAGTGGATGGAAGACCATCACCAATGGTTGAAATCAAACACAGAAGTACTACTCTTGGGAGACCTGACTGTGCTTCTGGGCCTCACTGCCAGGCATTCTGAGCACTACCCTGAGTCTCCAGGCAGAATTTAGCCATTTTCTCTAGATATTTCCTGGCCCTAATTCTGGGCAGAAAAATCTTCCCACCTCCCAGGGCAGAGCCAATCACACACACACACACACACACACACACACACAAATTCTGGCACATGTCACCAAGCTTTTGAAGGGTACCCTGACTCCTTCCAGACACCTGACCCTGTCCAGCTCTCATACATGAGGCTTTGTCCCACACTGATCTCTCTTCTTATGGCCACAGGGTGATTGCAACCGCTCCAGACTGCACATCTTTATCCTCAGTTCAAAAAAAAAAAAAAAAAATAGATTCTCCTTCTGAAAACAAAAATCTTAAAGCCAGTTTTAATAGGCTGAATTTGATAGATTTTTTTTCTCATAATGGATGAGGTTAATCCCATATCAGAAGGGCTTAAAAAGAAAGGGATGCTGAAAAGAACTTCAAGTCATAGAGGAAGAAATGCATTCTGGGTATTAAAAACACTTGTAAAGTCTAATTGTTGATATGCTGCCTGTCTCTTAAGCACAAGTTATGAAATTCTTCTTAAAGCTCAGTCTCCCAACTAAATCCCCCTTAACTTCAGGCTATATTTGTTAAAGCGATTTAAGCTCACAGAAATTCAGGTCTTAAATATTCACTAACCTTGTTTTAGAAAAAAAATATATATGTATCTTCAGACTTGGGGATATTCTTAGCACTTGGTATTTTAAAACTACAATATCAGAAGCTACGTCAAAGAGATGAGTGGCCCCGCTGCTGTGGTGTGGTGAGCTAGAGGTTTCCAAGGCTAAGCGATAAAAGTTACCACCACCATGTGTCCAGAACATGTAAGAAAAGTTAGCCAAGTGACTCAGTAGCAAGCTAACTGCAGACAGAAGGTTTCCATGGAATGAAGCCATCAAAGTGCAAGGTTTGGGGCCTGGGGAGAGGGCTGTTTGTAAAGTACTTGCTGTTCCTGCTGAGGACCCCAGTTAGGTTCCCAGCACACAGGAGGCCAGGAGGCTCACAACCACCTATCACCCCAGCTCCAGGGGAAATCTGTCGCCCTCTTCTGGCCACTGCAGGTAACTGCATGGACATGCACATAAAGACAGATGCCTAAATTTTGGCTGCTAGAAAAGGTAGGCCATGCTGAGACCACATTTTTGAGCAACTATTTAAATTTAAAAGATGGCAGAGAAAAAAAAATCCAGATAATGAGACCTTTGAGTACCTGCCACATAAGACCTGCCAGGCCACCCACAGAGCAGACGGGATCTCCCTCCTGCACTCCCCAGAGTAGATGCTGAAAATACATTTATTTTTGGTCTTTGAGTCAGAAAGAAAATGGGAGGCTCTAAAGAAACAACATCTTTGAGCAGCATGGGGCTCAGCTCCAAGATCAGGGATGGGCAGGGTCTTCTGTGTACAGGTGTGAGCATCCTCTTGGTGGTACATGTCCACAAGGCAGTGCGAGAAATTACCAAGTGTCTGACCTTCCAGCCAAAACTTACTTACGTCTAATTTATTTATTTGATACAGGATCTCACTATGTAGCAACTCTCACTGCCCTGGAACTCACTACATAGACCAAGGTGGCCTGGAACTCATGGAGACCACCCTGCCTCTGTCTCCCAAGTGTGGGGACTAGAGATGTGTGTCGCCACACTTAAGTGTATATAGAAAATGGCACTGCCAGTTGAGACTTCTGTCTGCTTTGTGATAACAAACTGTGTATTTGTGCCTCTTCTCACTACCTACAAAATATCTCATAAGGACGATTTACAGAAAGTGGGGCTAATTTTGATTCACAGTTTAAAGGTACGACCCATCATGGCGGGGAGAGACATGGTGGCTGGAGCCAGAGGCAGCTGGTCGCACAGCATCCACAGTCAGGAAGCAGAGAGAGACGGACGCTGGTGCTCAGCTCACTGTGTCCTTTGCATTCAGTCCAGGACCCCAGCCCATGGGACAGCGCCACCAATATTCAAGGCAGGTTTTCCCACCTCAACTAACCCAGTCTGAAAACCCCCTCACAGGCATGCCCAGAGCCTTATTTCCTAGGTAGCAATAGAAGGCCAACCTGCCAGTACCAACCATCATACTGAGCATGCCCAGCGGATGTTACCCCCCCCCCACCATACCTGCTGTGTTCTGTGACCCTTCCTTTGCTTGGAAGAGCATCACTCCAGAAATGGCACCAGTACATCCTGTAGCATAATCTTTCCGCCAAACTTTCATTTCTTGGCCACACTTGTGTGAGCTTCGGGCTAAGATGGATACCTGCTGCCTTCCCTTGTCTTTTTGCTCACCCCAATCTCCCACCCCAGAAAGTCAACTAGGATGCACACATCTCAAGATGCACACCCACACAGAGACCAGACATCAGGCATCTTCTTCTGTTATTCTCTGCCTTATTCCTTTAAGATGTTATCTCTCTGTTGGTCTGGAGAGATTTCTCAGTGGTTAGAGCACTGGCTGTATTTTTTTCCAGGAGAGCCTGGTTCAGTTTACAGCACCCATACAGTGGCTCCTGATGGTCTGTAACTTTCCTGGAGATCCAAAGCTGCCTCTTCTGCCTCCTCAGGCACCAGGCCTGTAAGTGGTAAGCAAGCATACATGCAGGCCAAACACATACACACACACACACACACACACACACACACACACACACACAAAATAAACAAACATAGACTTACAAAATCAAGACTGGGTCTCTCACTGAACTTGAAGTACATCCTAAGGCTGCTAGACTGGTTGGCCAACAATCTCCCAGCATGCACCTGTCTCCACCCCTCACAGGCACAAACCATGCTGGACTTCTTACATGGGTGCTGTGGATTTGAACTCAGGTCCCCATGAATGTACAGCAAGCGCTCTTAATCTCCTGAGCTATCTCCCTAGCCCTTTGTCAGGCATCTTTGAGCCTTAGCTTTCTTTCTGTAAAGCCACAAAGTGCTCAATGTATCTGTGCTGGGTTGTTTCATGTTAACCTGACCCAAGCTAAAGTCATGTGAGAGGAGGGAACCTCAATTAAGAAAATGCCTCCGTAAGATCCAGGTGTAAAGGAATTTTTTTTAATTAGTAATTGATGACAAGAGCCCGGCCAATTGTGGATGGTGCTGCCCCTGGGCTGGTGGTCCTGGGTTCTGTAAGAAAGCGGGCTGAGCCAGCCATAGGGAGCAAGCCAGTGAGCAGCACCCATCCATGGCCTCTGCACCAACTCCTGCCTCCTGGCTGCTGCCCTGTTTGTGTTCCTGTCCTGACTTCCTTTGATCATGAAGGATGATGTCAGAGGTATAAGCCAGATAAACCCTCCCTCCCCCACCCCAAGTTGCTTTAGTCATGGGGTTTCCTCACAGCAATAGGAACCCTAAGACAGTGTCTGACTGACATATTTCTGAAAGTGAAATCAGTGTTAATGCAGAGGCCATACCTGGATAAGGATTGTTTTCTGGGCACATGTTTGAGCGAGCACCTAAATCGGCAAGAACTGAAGCTTCCCTTGAGCTGTTCATGGCCATCTCTTAGGCCACTGCCACTGAATATTAACTGACAAAACCCATCTAGTCTCTGACATCTCTGCTGTACAGAGGACCAGCTGATATCCATGTTCACAGAAGACGCACAAAAAGTTGGCCCTGCAACTCAAGGGCAAAAGGAGGGGATACAGAAAGGCTGTTTAATATTCTCTCCATTCTTGTGAGAAAAGAAAGCAAATATTAAATCAAGGAAATCTCTGGAAACAGTCAGAGAGCTTGCCTTTGTCACATCCATCACTTTGGTAATAAATATTAATAAACAAACCTAAGACAGGGGAAAAAAAAAAAAAACCTCAATTCATAACTCAAAAGTCGCCTGACCTTTTATGGAATTAAACTCGTTTTCAGTCGAGCCTGCTATTTGTAGAATGTTTCTGGTAACATACATTTTCACAGACCTACCAAAGAATCTTCTATCAGGATCTTTACCGGGGCTCATGAGCCGTAGGTAAGATGCTTTCTTCGCTCTCTCGGACACACATGGGGGTTCATTCATTCTGATGCATGGGATAGGCCCTGTTTAAGGACATCTGTCTGGAAACAGAGTGCTGACAGCCACCAAGACACACATGTGTGCGCAGGACACTCAAGCCGGTCCACTTTCAGCACATAATAGATACCCGAAATCACCTCTTCAGGGCGCCAAGGCTGGGAGCTGGAGAGACAGCTCAGTGGTTAAGATCACTTGTTGCTATTGCGGGGACAGAGGTTTGGTTCCCAGAACCCACATCAGGGCTCTCAACCATCTGTAACGACAGTCCCTGGGAGATCCAGTGCCTTCTTCTGGCTTCTGCAGACACTTTGTGCATACAGTATGTATACATACATGCAGGCATGTTTAACTTAAAATAAACTAATCTAAAAGAAAGGGGGGGATTCCCAAGGACGAGCATCCTTAAAACATTCTTCGTTGAACTAAGCCTCAACCCGCCCATAAATACAAACAAAACCACCAAGTCTCTTGTCCCCTTTCAGAGAGAAACACCAGCCATGGAATGACCCAAAGCAGGAACTGGACACACACCTCAACACTTACATAGATTTCAGAGGTCAACTCTCAGGACCCTATTCTTCCGTGATAGCTTCTGGGGACTTCGGGTCATCTGGCTTGTACAGCAAACGCTTTTACAGGCTGGACCATCTCTTTACTTTCTAATATTTAAATCTATTTCCACCCTCGTTTGGCCAGACTAACATTTTCAACAGTAACAAGTGATCCCTCCCAAACCACCTCCACCGCCCAACCCCCACCTCCACCCCCACTCTGAGGTCTCCTACCCTGTTCAAAGACAGAGAGGGAGCTGTCTGTCATCCTGGGGATCCATCCTGCATGGACAGAGATGCAAAGAGCAGGAAGAAAACAGACCTTTCACTATCCACCACATGAGTTGCTCCTGAATACAATCACGGTGGTTCCCAGGGTCCCTTAGGACAATACTGGGAAGAGGTGGCGTTCCGATGCTTCTTCTCCCTCTGGACTTGAAGCCAAGAGAACTTTTAGAAGGCTGCTCTCATTCCATCTGCTGAGACCCAAGGCGGTGAACTCAAATGCCTCCAAGGACATGGGGCACCTGGCGGGTGGATTCCCTGGTGAGCTGATAGCAAAGGCTGTGGTTAAAAGCACAAGTGCACCACCTTTAAACTTTCACCATTGATAGTGACGGTGGATGTGATGGGACCAAGCTGCTTCACGTCCTTTCCTTGATGTCCCTGCCATGATAGGCAATAGCCTGTCATTACAAGCTAAAGCAAACCCCTTCTCCCCCAAGTGGCTTCGAGTCAGGATGTTTCAACACAGCAACCGACGACGTGGAACCAGGACACCCAGGAACCTGCTCCCTTCATCCAGACCCCGCCTCCCACCGCTCCACCGCCTTTGTATAAAACCAGACTTTGGTAAGGGTGACTTGAGCCAGAAGCACCCAGAACTGCCAACATCTGACCCTTGGTCTCCAGCTGGTGATGCTGGCTGTGGAACCCTATGGAATCTTTAGGAGCTGGGACCTCGTGGGGGAAACGAGTCACTGGAGGTGTTACCCAAAAGTATGAGCCACCTGGCTTCCAGCCCAAACACCTTCTGCTTCCTGGTGGGCAGGCACTGTGTAAAAAGAAATACAGAGATGACTCGGAGGTTAAGAGCACTCTCTGCTCTTCAAAAGGTCCTGAGTTCAATTCCCAGCAACCACATGGTGGCTCACAACCATCTGTAATGAGATCTGATGCCCTCTTCTGGCCTGCGGGCACACATACAGGCAGAACACTGTATATATAGTAAATAAATACATTTTTATTTTTAAAGGACACATTAAAAAGCGGCTGCCTCTCATTCTCCTGCCGCAGGTTGAGACACGCCTCCCCACGGTGATGACTCCAGCCCCAAACACATCGTGTCTCCTTCAAGTCCTTCAAGGAGACATTGCGTCTCCTCCCATGTTCAGTGTGGATCCACCGGGGACAGTCAGGCTAGATGGCCACTGTCCACACTAACCTGTTTATCCCTCTCGATCTCCCTTCATAGTAGGTCCTTTGCCATCCTGTCTTCTGCGGGGAAGGGGGGGACTGAGACACAGAGCACAATGTAGGAACGCTGACCCAAGCCACCTGTCCTCAGTCTTGGTTCTTGAGGCCCACCTCACTCAGCCTCTACAATATTTCTGCCTCCCTCTTCCAGTTGAGCCCATAATCCGAACTCTCCGGCCTTGGTGGGGCTTCCTCCCTGAAGCTCCTCTGGTCTCAGTTGCAGGTCCCCATCAGCGTGAAATAGATCCACCCTTTAGGACAGTGGACCACAAATCCCCATGCTCACCCATGAACCTAGAGCCCCAGAGGTGCACAGCATTTAGGATTATCACACGCGTGTGTTAATCCAAGGCTCTCTGCTCTTGACTGTAGACATGACGTGAACAGATGCTTCGGATTCATTCGGTCTTGACTTCCCAATAGTGACGGACTTTAGTTTGGAATTATAAACCCAATGAATCCCTCCCCCTTAGGTGTTCTCGTCGGAGGTTTTTTCTCACAGTGACAGAAACCAAAGCTAAGGCACTGAGTAACTCAGGTTCCTTTCCTGATCCCTGAGCCAAAGAAGCCAACCATTCCTGTGGATTTTGCTTCAGATCATCCTTTGTGTGAGAAACAAGGATTTTCCATGTAGCCCAGGCTAGCCTCAAACTCATGATGACCCTCCTGCCCCAACCTCCCAAATGCTGGGTGAGACGGAACTACACCTTAAATTGGCATACTTCCATTTACCTAGATGCCTGGGTACACTTGTGAGCATGCTCACTCCCTGCAAACTATGCCTGGGTACATCTGTGAAGGGTGTACCATCATCTTAAAGATGGTGTCAGTGGGACCTGTGATCTCCTCAGGGACCACTCAACATCCCCGTTGGATGGCAGATTTTCCTCCAACCTTCAGAAGAGGAGTGGTAAACAAGATGTCCTCCTGAGAGCCCCTCCTCAGCCTCAAACTGTGTTCACTGGCTTAGGCAATACCCTCTGGACTCACGCCTTGGAGCCGAGGGAGTAATCCCCATTTTCAAGGGGACAAAATTGCAACAAGGTAAGTTGAAATAGCCCCTGTTCCAGACAGCTGCCTACCGGTGACAGTGGCTGAACAAGGAAGGGGACAGAGATGGGCATCCCAGACACAAGCAGCCAGTGACCTTTGAAGGAACAACCTCAAATTCAGCTTCGTCTGAGGCTGGTCCCATTCATCAGTTAGAGCGCTGGTTCTCACCCTTCCTAAGGCCTGCGATCCACTAGGACAGTTCCTCCTGGTATCATGACCCCTGATTATAAAATTATCACATTGCTGCTTCACAACTGTAACCCTGCTGCTATTAGAAACCGTAGTGTAAATATCTGATATTCCTAAGGGGCTGTGGCACACAGGTTGAGACCGGCTGAGTTAGAGGGATACACACTATCGCTCTGGTCCTGGAAATCCCTAGATCATCCTGTGCCGTTTTGCTTTTTCCCAGGTACCATCTGCATAACTACTTCCTCTTTCCCTTTAAAACTGGCTGACTTCGAGTTACCTTCTCTAGGGAGAGACAGCTGACACACTAGGTAGAGAGAAAGAAAACCCTGAAATAAGTACAATGAAAACAGAACAATGTTACTGAATCCCAGCCAGACAGGGTGCAGTCTGCCAAGGGCTCCGAGCCTGGGCTGTGGGTTCTTGTTGTTCCCAACACAATATAAAGCAACAGATGAGATTCACAGGTGGCTGTGGGGCACCATAGACCATCTTCCTCAAGTACCTGGGATGGAAGACAAACCCTAGGGACCAAAGACCTGTCCTCCATACTCTCCCCTCCCTGTGCTTTCTGGGTTTCACCCTAACTCCACTTCCCCATGGCTGGTGCTTCCCGGGGTGTGAGGACACACTGCTGTGCAGATGGTGTATTGCCAACGCCACTGCAGAACGTGGTAACTCTGGGAAGGAGGCCCGAACTAAACAAAACACAGCACTGGAACGCAGAGGTGAGTCTGTGTTTGTGCTGGGTCTCACCCAACCAGGCTGTGGCTTCCTCCGAACGCCTGTCCCGTCACCATGGTAACATGAGGCTGCTTCAGCAAAGTCAGTCAAACTTTCTACCCGGTGTTCCGGTGTGCCGTGGGCTCCTTCAAGACCCCGGCAGGCACCAGTTACAGAACAAGTCACCCGGGCTGATAATTATGTAACCCAGTGGGTGCCACACACACCTGGGCCCTGCTTCCTTCTCTCCTGTTCCAATGAAGTTTCTTTTAAGCTCAAAGGCAGAGGAGGGTGATGCTCTGTTCCTGGCTG